>NC_091433.1:92738732-93057232 GCF_964237555.1 Oryctolagus cuniculus
TTCCATTTGTTTAGCTTTAATGTTGTTAGGAGTGTTAAAAGGAAAATTCCTTAGATCAGTGAAATTTAGTAGAGTTTATTGGAGCAAAGCAAAACAAAAATGATTCATGAATCAGGCAGAACCAGAACCAGAGAAGGTTCTGAGTACTTCAGCTAACAACATGATTGGACAACGTTCATGAGAAAACAGAAGTGAAACATAGAAAGCAACTTAATTGGCTATAGAGTTGTCAATCAACCAATCTGTGGACCACAGTGATGTGGAACCACCCCCTTCACAGGCTTTCTTCTTTGATGCCCCAAACCTCTTGTTTCCTTCCTTCCTTCCTTCCTTCCTTCCTTCCTTCCTTCCTTCCTTCCTTCCTTCCTTCCTTCCTTCCTTCCTTCCTTCCTTCCTTTCTCCCTCTCTTTCTTTCTTTCTTTCTTTCTTTCTTTCTTTCTCTCTCTCTCTCTCTCTCTCTCTTTCCTTTTTCCTTTCTTTCTTTCTTTACTCCTTCCTTCCTTCCTTCCTTCCTTCCTTCCTTCCTTCCATCTTAATCTGTAATTTATTGATTGAGAGCCAGAGACACAGTTGCCCGTAACAGCCCAGTGCTAGGAGCCAAAGCTGACAGCTGGGAACTCAATCTGCATTTCTCATGTTGGGGGCAGAAATCCAAGCACTCGGGTCATCACTGCTGCCTCCGGGGGTGCACACTTAGCAGGAAGCTGGGGTCAGGAGCGGATCTGGCCCTTGAACCTAGGCACTCTGCTATGGGATGTGGGTGTTTTACCCACTAAGCTAAACGCCTGCACCTGTTTCCCCATTATTTTCCTGAGAGTTTTCTTGTCCTAATGCTTTAACAATGAGTCTGATCATCTTTTTTGGGTGTTTAAGACGTGGTCACACATGTGCAGAGGAGACCTGGGGCAGAGAACCATGTGTATGCATGTGTGTACACACGTCCATTTGTGTATAGAACACTTCTGGATGCAATCAGCAAAGTCACAAGAGTAGCTGATCTGGCTAGGGAAGCTGGGTAGCTGGGGGCTGAGCTAGGATTGCAATTTTTCACAGATATCCTTCCCACCTTTTGGATTTTACATTAGGTGCATTTTTATTACTCCTTCAAAGCACAACTTTATTCGTGCAAATCTGCTTTGAAACAACTGTTGCCAAGTGCCTCTTTTATTTTATTTATTTTTTATTTTTTATTTTTTTTGACAGGCAGAGTGGACAGTGAGAGAGAGAGACAGAGAGAAAGGTCTTCCTTTGCCGTTGGTTCACCCTCCAATGGCCGCCAAGTGCCTCTTAAATGCAGTCTCTCTCAAGATTTCACTAAAACATCCACAAAGAGAAAAGCTCATACTAAGATGGATAGACAACAATAAACAGGGGTCTGAGACGACTCATTCCTAATTGTAAACCAAATGAAAGTGAGCTGAAAACACCTAACCAGCTTTCAACCCACGGCCATGATGCAATCCCACTTGGTTCTGAAGTATTATCTGTTTTATGAACGTCTGGATTGAATCATCTAATATTTTATTGAGAATTTTTGTAACCAGTGTCAGTGAGTGATATTGGTCTTAGCTTTCCTTTTTTTTTTTTGGAAAAAAAGAGATTTATTTATTTATTTGAAAATCAGAGTTACACAGAGAGAGAAGGAGAGGCAGACAGAGAGAGAGAGAGGTCTTCAATCCACTGGTTCACTCCCCAATTGGCCAGCTGGAGCTCGGCCAATCTGAAGCCAGGAGCCAGGAGCTTCCTCCAGGTCTCCCACATGGGTGCAGGGGCCCAAGGACTTGGACCATCTTCTACTGCTTTCCCAGGCCACAGCAGAGAGCTGGATCAGAAGTGGAACAGCCGGGACTCAAACCGGTGCCCACATGGGATGCCGGCACTGCAGGTGGCAGCTATATCCACTATGCCACAGCGCTGGCCCCCGGTCTTAGCGTTCTTATAACATACCTTTGCCTGATTTTGATTTCAGAATGAGGAAATATTCAGTCCTCTTCTATTTTCTGGAAGAGCTTGTATAGACTTATTAATTATTTCTCCCTTAAATGTTTGGTAGAATTTTCCAGTGAAGTCATTTGGCTTGGAGTGTTTTTTTTTTTTCTACAAATTAAAATTATTCAACAGAAATGGGACTATTCTGGTTATATATTCTTTTTTTCTTGAGTGAGATTTTGTTTTTCGAGTAAATTAGAGGAGCACCACACATTGATAAGCTTTGACAGTCCTTTATTGCCAGTGGTGGAGAGCAGGCTCATGCCCTAAAGAACTCTCCACCCCGAGGCTCATAGCAACAGGTTTATAAAGGCAAAACCGTAAGAAGGGGAGGGGGAATACATGGTTAATAGGATCAAGCGGACCTAAGGCCTATATGAAGCTAATATCAATTGCAATCTCTTTTTTAAGATTTATTTATTTGCTTGAAAATCAGAGTTACACAGAAAGAGGAGAGGCAGAGACAGGGAGGTCTCAAAATGTACTTTTGACCTTAATTCAGTAAAAGTATGATATAATCTCAACATCTTAAATCACCCAGGTGTAATTACTAAATGTAAATTGAGTAAAGATGAATGAGATAAATGTGTCTAACAAAAATGTTTTCATAAGAATCCATAAATAAAAAATCATTCAAGACTGCTCGAAAGTATCCAAGGTTAAAATTTAGTATGTTATTTTAAGAATGTTGTCTTAATTTAAAGATTTTTAAAGGATTATTTCAATGTAAATCAAAAATCAACAAAAAAAAGATCACAGTATAAAAACGTGTTCTTGGTTAAAAAAAAAGGTTAAATAAAAAGAGATTTAAAAATATAAAGTTTCCCTTTGATATTAAGTTACTGACAGTTCACTGTTTTCAGCCAGTCATCCTGCAGGTGCTATGCAATGCCAGCTACTCCCACTCTCCTGTCAATCACCCTCCCGCCACCCCCAGGCTCTCCTAATCACTCTTCCACTGCCCTCTTCTTTGCCATCAATGGTTTGGCATCCATAAATCTAAGAGAGAACATGCAGCATTTGTCTTTCTGCGCCTGAATTACTTCACTTAACATCATGTCCTCTGGCTCCAAGCACACTGCCACAAATGTCTGGATTCCATTCTTCTGGATGGCTGAATAATATCCCACTGTGAATACATACATAATACATTTGCTTTACCCATCCTCTATAGATAGACATGGTTGATTCTGCATCGTGGCTACTGTCAGCACTGCTGCAATAAACATGCAAATGTAGCCATTTAAGTTGATAATAGCCATTTAAAATTATTTATTTGGCCGGCCCCGCGGCTCACTAGGCTAATCCTCCTCCTTGCGGCGCCGGCACACCAGGTTCTCGTCCCAGTCGGGGCACCGGATTCTGTCCCAGTTGCCCCTCTTCCAGGCCAGTTCTCTGCTGTGGCCAGGGAGTGCAGTGGAGGATGACCCAAGTGCTTGGGCCCTGCACCCCATGGGAGACCAGGAAAAGCACCTGGCTCCTGGCTCCTGCCATCGGATCAGCGCGGTGCGCCGGCCATAGCGCGCCGGCCGCGCCGGCCATTGGAGGGTGAACCAATGGCAAAAGGAAGACCTTTCTCTCTGTCTCTCTCTCTCATTGTCCACTCTGCATGTCAAAAAAAATTTAAAAAAATAAAAAATAAAATTATTTATTTATTTGAAAGGCAGAGATATAGAAAGAGAAGGAGAGGATGAGGGAGAGAATCATTCAACCACTGGTTCATTTCCCAAAGGCTGAAGCCAGGAGCCAGGAGCTTCTTCCAAGTCTGCCACGTGGGTGCAGGGGCCCAAGGACCTGGGCCTCTTCTACTGCTTTTCCAAGCGCATTAGCACAGAGCTGGATTGTAAGTGGAGCAGCCAAAACTTGAACCGGTGTCCACATGGGTTGCCAGGCAAAGGCTTAACCCTCTGTGCCACAGCGTTGGCCCCTGATTCTAGCCATTCTACCTGGGGTGAGAGGACTTCTCACTGAGGTTTTGAGGGGGAAGGAAGAGGAGGAGGAAGAGGAGGGGGAGCGGGAGGGGTGGAGGAGGAGAGGAGAAGGAAGAGTGAGAGAGATTCACTTCTTGGGTCCTGGCTGCTTTCCAGCTTCCTGCTTTTAATCTCTTCCCCAGGTCTGCTAACTTGTACTTGCAAACCTTAAGATCCGAGAGATACCCTTTAAGTGCCCTGCCTTGGCTTAAGGTGGTTGGAGTAGATTCCTTCCTGTGTTACGCGAAGTTTGAGGGTTCAATCTGCTGGGGCGTAAAGTTGACCTCGGCTTATTTTCGTTCCATTAGAAGTGACTTGTCCACTCTGTGGGAGCGAGAGCTCCCCTGGAATGCATGGACGTTTGCCCTGCCTGGCTCCGGGGCAGCAGAGATGAGAGAATTGTGGTTTCTGAAAGCCTCTTTGTCCAGGAGAATGGTGCAAATGGCTCCACTTTTTCTTGATGGTTGGGGCTTTTCCTAGTCTAGAATCAAGGGCTATTATAAAAAGAAAAGAGGGGGCTGGCGCTGTGGTGTAGTGGGTAAAGCCGCTGCCTGCAGTGCCGGAGTCCCATATGGGCACCAGTTCAAGACCTGGCAGCTCTACTTCGGATCCAGCTCTCTGCTGTGGCCTGGGAAAGCAGTAGAAGATGGCCCAAGTCCTTAGGCCCCTGCACCATGTGGAAGACCCAGAAGAAGCTCCTGGCTCCTGGCTTCAGATCAGTGCAGCTGCAGCCCATTGTAGCCATTTATGGAATGAACCAATGGATAGAAGACTTTCTTTCTTTCTCTCTCTCTCTCTCTCTCTCACTGCCTCTGCCTCTCTGTAACTCTTCCTTTCAAATAAATAAATAAATCATAAAAAAAGAAAAGAGGATAAGGAAGCTTTTTGGTGTGGAGCAGGACTCAGCCTCACGCTGGCGGAGGATGGGAAGTAGTATGGGTTCTGAAGGCTGGTCCTTCCCCAGGAAGTGCCCGGTGAGTGGTGAGGGAAAGACTCCAACAGGAAGTCTGGGAGCCATGTTGGATCGAGGGCCTCCCTGGCCATTCATTCTCGGTGGCCTGTTCAGAGCTTTCTCCTTTGATTCACTTTGCTCCTGTTTATCTCCCCTTTGGCCTAACTTCCATCAGCAACCATTCTAATGTGTTTGAGATGTTAGGTATCCTTTTACAGGTTCTTAGGAAAACATCTGCTGTTGTTTTATCTGTGTGTGTTCTGTGAGAGACATAACATATAAATTGACATTTTAACATGGAAAAGACACTGGTTCTTTATTTTTTTTTTATTTTTGACAGGCAGAGTGGACAGTGAGAGAGAAGGAGACAGAGAGAAAGGTCTTCCTTTGCCGTTGGTTCACCCTCCAATGGCCGCCACGGATGGCGCGCTGCAGCCGGCGCACCGCGCTGATCCGAAGGCAGGAGCCAGGTGCTTCTCCTGGTCTCCCATGGGGTGCAGGGCCCAAGCACTTGGGCCATCCTCCACTGCACTCCCTGGCCACAGCAGAGAGCTGGCCTGGAAGAGGGGCAACCGGGACAGAATCCGGTGCCCTGACCGGGATGAGAACCTGGTGTGCCAGCGCCGCAAGGCGGAGGATTAGCCTATTGAGCCGTGGCGCCGGCGACACTGGTTCTGTGTCTTCCCTGTGTTGTACAACCATCATCATTATTGTGGATGTGCTATTAACACATGTGCTGGGGCTGGCGCTGTGGTGTAGCGGGTAAAGCTGCCTACAGTGCCGGCATCCCCTATTGGGGGGGGGGGGTCCATTTGAGACCCAGCTGCTCCACTTCCGATCCAGCTCTCTGCTATGGCCTGGGAAAGCAGCGGAAGATGGCCCAGGACCTTGGGCCCCTGCACCCACGTGGGAGACTTGGAAGAAGCTCCTGGCTCCTGACTTTGGATTGGTGCAGCTCCAGCGTTGCACCCACTTAAGGAGTGAACCAGCAGATGAAAGACCTCTCTCTCTTGCTCTCTCTCTCATTCTCTCTCTCTCTCTCTGACTCTCTGTAACTCTGCCTTTCAGATAAATAAATCTTTAAAAAAAAACAGCACATGTGCTGTATCAGGTTCACCTGCCTTTGTTTTGCTTTTAGTTGGAGTTCCTGTCTTTCTTTTCTTTTCTTCTTTCTCTGTGACTTCTCAGTAGGAGTCTATCTTGGGTTTAAACACTACAGATTTCCTCTCCCAGTCTGATCTCACTGTGGCTTTGTCCCATGGTCTGCCATTCTCCATGTGGCAACCAAATTTCAAGTCGCCTGCCTTCAGGGTGGGGTAGGGTCGGGTGGGGGTGTCCGTGGCAAACCGGACGTCCTCACCGGCCAGCCGCCAAGTGGGAGTCAAACTTGGCCCCTTCCACAGGTTTGCACTGCTGCTGCCTGGCCTTGCCATGGAAGCTTCTAAAGATTCTCTCTAGTCCTCCTTACCCTTCCCTCCTAGAACTGCACAACCAAAGGGGACTTTGACCCCTGGTGAGGAAGTGGGGCGAAGAACCCTCTCATGGAGAGGGTAGGGGAGAGAGCTCAGCCCTGGGGGAAGTTGGAGGCGGTACAGCGTGCACAAACCCTCTGCTGGGCTTTCAGACCCAAAGGTTGTCCCAAGGCAGATGTGGAACTGGGGGCTACTCAGGACTCCCCCTGCTGCAGGAAGGGGCACGGCTACCCATTATGTCAGCAAGGGAGGCCCTGGGGACTCTGGGGGGAGCCACACTGGATCACAGCTCCCTGGAGTTGAGTCTGTAACTCAGATATCAAAGCCCTGAGTAGAATGTACCAGCAAAATGACAGGTTCCAGGCCAGGGTGGCTTGGCTGCAGGCAGAGGAAACGGAGCCAAATATTTGAAAATCTGAGAACCGGTTTCATAATCGCGCTAAATTACAACGACTGAATTCTCTGCTTTGCTCCCAACCCTATTGCTGAGGTTTCAGCCGTAAGAGTTGGAGTCTGACAATTGCAATGTGAACCCCAACTATTGGAAACCCCCAGTGCTGGGGCAGTGTGGCACCCTGCCTTCTTGGTCATGCACATGGCTAAACAGGTGTTTGGGAACATCTTTGGCTGTTGGGCTGAAGCACAGCATATCCGGGTGGTTATGCGAAGGAAAAGCCCGTTTGCAATGGGCCCTGTCCATTTTCCCCATCCTTAATCTGAGACCAAGAAGCTTTAGAGGGAAAGGAAGCAGATCTGGGCCCATTTGTCCTCTCAAGAAACTTCCCGACAACAAGGCCCCATCCTTTTGCCACTGTGGCACCCTCTGGAACCATCATTTGTACAGAGGTGCCTGGCCCAGCGGGACAAGATAGTAATCTGTGTGTTGGGTTTGGGGCAAAGGAAATGATCCCAAATAACATTGCCAGGCAGCGCTGAGGACTCGGGTTGTCGGGAAGGGGAAGCCTGGTAGGTGAGGCTCCGCAGCTGACTCAGCATCTTTCACTGTGTCTAAGCTGCCTGTCTGAAAGTAAGAACCACAGAGCAAGAAACAGAGCCACGGGCACCCTCACACCCAGCCTTTCTGAGGCTGCTCTGTCTGTTCCGCCACTTTCGTTGCTTGCTTAAGACAGATGAAGCTGGATGTCTGTCGCTTGCAACCGGACGTTCTGATTACAGTGAGGGGGTCTTCGAACGTTTGTGGAAAATGCGTGTGATGAGAAAAACTATGCATGGATTACAATTTTTTTTGCATCAAAATAAATGTATCTTTGAATTCCACTTTGCCATAAGATTTTAGAAGTCCCTTCATATAAATGATGTAAATATAGGGAAGGAGGGTGACATTTTCATGAGTTACATGCACCACCAAAAAATTGCAGAAAATGTATTCAAGCAAATAGAAAAAAAGATGGATTTTTCTCTTTTCAATAAATGGTGTTGGTCAGATGCCTACCTCATACCAAGATAACTCAACAAAATAAAAGGTTCCATTAAACCATCCAAGAGAGAGAAGGAAATATAGACAAAATGTTATTGATTTTGCAGTAGCATCCAGTAAAAGCAAAAAACAAACCAGCAACAATAAAAAAAAGTACTTGTAAAGAAATTAACCCTTCCATTTTAGCAACACTGAATTAACCTTCTGAGACAGCAGAAACCATTCAAGAAGTGCATACAAGATATCCTGCACCGCCTTTCTCGGTGCTGGGTGTTACCGGCTCACAGCATCCACGGGACTCGAAGCCGAGTCTTCAGAGGTTTCTCTTCATCCGTGTTCCTTCAAAACCCATGTGCCTCGAGCTCTAGGCACTTTTTTTCTCACTCCTGGGGCGTGCCGTCCACCACGTAGGTCTGTCACCCATGCGCTGAACTCGGCCAGAGTCTACCTCCAGCCTGGCTACTGTGTGCCAGACTGAAACTCCAGACTGCAAACTCCATTAAGATAGGGAGTTTGGAATGAATGGAAGGTCTGGGGCTTCCAGCGGCTGCCTTGGGGGAAGGGACTTGGTGTGGATGTGTTGGTGCTGTGGGGACCTCCCTGAGAAGGAACTCAAGAAAGACACACACACACACACACACACACAGTAGCCAGGTTGGAGGTAGACTCTGGCCGAGTTCAGCGCACAGGTGACAGACCTACGCGGTGGACGGCATGCCCCAGGAGTGAGAAAAAATAAGTGCCTAGAGCTCGAGGCACATGGGTTTTGAAGGAACACGGATGAAGAGAAACCTCTGAAGACTCGGCTTCGAGTCCCGTGGATGCTGTGAGCCGGTAACACCCAGCACCGAGAAAGGCGGTGCAGGATATCTTGTATGCACTTCTTGAATGGTTTCTGCTGTCTCAGAAGGTTAATTAGCTTCAAAAATAGGTCAGCCACTCCTTGGTTCACTCCCCAAATGCTCACAACAGCCAGGATTGGGCCAGGCTGCAACCAGAAGCTGAGAGCTCAGTCCAGGTACACATTAGCAGGAAACTGGAGTCAGGCGCCAGAGCTGAGTATGGAACCAAGGCATTGCATGTGGGACACAGGCATCCTAACCAGTGTCTCACCACCAGGCCACAGTGGAAATAACCCTTCCATTGCATGCTGTCCCATGCAGACAGTTTGGAAGCCCAACTTGATCAGCCTGAAGGCTGCTGCCTGTCGGGACAGCCCCAGGGGACCTTTGTGTCACAGCAGATTGGAGGGCAGAAGTGAGGAAGGAGCCCTGTGGTTTGCACCCTTAGGCGATCAGGGCTTTTACAGCTCAAGAGCTGATGCTTACCTGCCAGGCCCCCTCGCTGGAGTGCCCAGCAGCTGAGCAGTAGCCCGTTAGCCTCGGGGGAGGGCGATTCATTCCAGAATGTTCAGGGAAGATGGAATCAGAAGGTGAGTTGTTTATTTTATTTTGATGCAAAAAATTCTGAAATCCATGCATATGAGGGGTCTTCCAAAAATGCAAGGGAAATGCGTATGGTGAAAAAGCTACACATAGATTTCAAGGTTTTTTGGTACACAAATAAGCTTTTTTTTTTTTTTTTTTTTTTTAATTTTTTTTGACAGGCAGAGTGGACAGTGAGAGAGACAGACAGACAGAGAGAAAGGTCTTCCTTTGCCGTTGGTTCACCCTCCAATGGCCGCTGCGGCCGGCGCACCACGCTGATCCGATGGCAGGAGCCAGGTACTTCTCCTGGTCTCCCATGGGGTGCAGGGCCCAAGCACTTGGGCCATCCTCCACTGCACTTCCGGGCCACAGCAGAAAGCTGGCCTGGAAGAGGGGCAACTTTGGGCTGGCACCGTGGCTCACTTGGCTAATCCTCTGCCTGCAGTGCTGGCATCCCGGGTTTTAGTCCCGGTCAGGGCGCCAGGTTCTAGTCCCGGTTGCTCCTCTTCCAGTCCAGCTCTCTGCTGTGGCTCAGGAGGGCAGCGGAGGATGGCCCAAGTGCTTGGGTTCCTGCTCCCGCATGGGAGGCTGGGAGGAAGCACCTGGCTCCTGGCTTCGGATTGGCACATCGCCGGCCATGGTGGCCATTAGGGGAGTGAACCAATGGAAGGAAGACCTTTCTTTCTGTCTGTATCTCTCTCACTGTCTGTAACTCTCTCTCTGTCTCTCTCTCACACACTGTCTAACTCTGTCTGGCAAAAAAATTTTTTAAAGAAATGTTTTTTTTAAAAAAACACACTTCTTTCTTTGAAAGGCAGAGTTACTGAGAGGGAGAGAGAGACAGAAAGAGGGAGATCTTCCATCCTCGGGTTCACTTCCTAAATGGCTGCAATGGGTGGGGCTGGGCCAGGCTGAAATCGGGAGCCTGGAGCTCCATCCTGGTCTCCCATATGGGTGCAGGTGCCCGAGCACTTGGGCCATCTTTCACTGCTTTCCCAGGTGCATTAGCAGGGAGCTGGATTGGAAGTTCAGCAGCTGGCATCCAAACCAGAGCTCACACGGGATGCCAGCATAGCAGACGGCAGCTTAACCTGCTGTACCACAATGCCAGCCCCTAAAATTACCTTTTTTAACAAAGGATTTATGTATTTGAAACGCAGAGTAACAGAATGAGGGAGACACAGAGAGAGACAGAGCGAGAGAGCGAGAGCGAGAGTGAGAAAGAGAGAGATCTTCCATCCATCCACTGGTTGACTTCCCAAATGACTGCAATGGTCAGGGTTGGTCCAGCCTGAACATAGGACCCAATAGTCTATCCGGGTCTCTCAGGTGAGTGGCGGGGGTATCCTCCACTGCCTCCCCAGAGGCAGCAGCTGGGAGCTGGATCGGAAGAGGAGCAGCCAGGACTCAAACCAGCACTCTAATTCGGGATGTTGGCATTGCAATCAGTGGCTCAACCCATTGCACCACAACACAAGCCAATAAACTTCACTTTTGATGCCATTTTCCATGAACTTTTTGAAGTCTTTTCATGAAACAAATTCTTTTGTGATTTCTCATATACTTTTACAGCTTTTAAAAATATTTAAATGTGTGGCTCCTGTGGAATTTGTCTATGTGTTTATCCAGTAGTTCTAATGATCCTTATTTTGAATACTTAGTTTCCGCATTATTTTAAAATGCCATCTTAATTATCTTATCTTATAAATTCTTAACTGTATTTGGTGCTCTTCCTGGGTTTCCTAGTCCTTCCTACTGATTGATGTATAATACAGTATTTTATTTATTGAAAGTTTTAATATTTGAAAATGTCTGTCTGGCCCAGTTATTCTTATGAACAAATCTGATTTATTTTCACATACAAAATTTAGGCTCTGCTTCTCTAATTTAAAAACCCATCTCAAATTTTTTATCAGAACTGTATTAAATTTTTAGGTCAACTTAGGAGACCATGTCTTTATAACACTGAATTGTCCAGGCTAAGAACATGGTATTTCTTTACACTTGGTCAGTTTCTCTTGTATGTCCAAGAGTAAATTATAAAATTTTCTTTATAGAACCTACATGCTTATTTCTGGTTTTATTTCTGGTTATTTGATCTTTGCTGAGACCCTGGGTGTGGTTTTTTCTTCTTTGATATCTTCCAGTTGGCTATGATTAATGCACATTTTTTCCATTGGATCCGTAAGTGGACGCATCTGAACTGAACTGTTGGCCACCCAGCACCCTATCATTACTGGTGCTCTTTTTCCCTCTGTAGGTTTCTGACGAAGTCTTACAAACAGTAAATTAAGTACTGTAGCTCTTTTGCAAATTTCTCTTGTACCCACTCAGCTCCAGAATTCCTTAGCAAGGTCACAGATGGTGTCCCTCTCTGCTGGTATTTAGTTGAATCAAGGTTTTTGTTGATGCTTTTTCCCCCTACAGGCTAATAGTAAAGATATTTTTCATTGAAATTGGAGTTTGAAATCATCAGACCTCCAAACTGCGTGCTCAGGATGCCAGCCATCAGTGTTGGTGTCTGTTCTAAGGGTTAAAATCGGTATGGCTGTATTTTCTTCTTCTTCTTTTTTTTTTAAGGATTTATATATTTATTTATTTGAAAGTTAAGGTGACAGAGAGAGAAGGAAAGAGAGAGAGAGAGAGAGGTTGAGAGAGAGAGATTTTCTATCCTCTGATTCATTTCCTAAATGACTGCAACAGCCAGAACTGGGCTAGGCCAAAGCCAGGAGCCTGGAACTCCATCTGGGTCTCCCACACGTGTGTAGGCGCCCAAGCACTTGGGCCACCTTCTGCTGCTTTCCCAGGCCACAGCAGAGAGCGGGATGGGAAGTGGAGCAGGTGGGACTCATAATAGTGTTCCAGTAAGTGATGCCGTTGTCACAGACGACAGCTAACCCAGTGTGCCGCACCACCAGCCCTTGAGAGCCCTCTTGTGAGCTGATACAACTCCACAGTGCTGAGACCAGAAAAGAACCCACTATTTTCTCATCACATTCATTAGAAATGGTTAGAACACAGTGGGACTTTCAGGATCATGTATATGGTCTAAAAGACTAGCATGGCCATGTTGGAGAGACATGAAGCCTTTAGGCAAAGATGAAGGAATGGAAACAGAAGACTTCGATGCCAGCGCTAGTGTTCTCTCTTCTAATGTAAACTCTCCTTTGCCCTTGAACTTAGAGTGGCTGACCATTTCCCCAAACAGTGGTTAGTTCCCATTGTAAGTACAGAATGGGAAAACACCTGGTCAACCACAGAAAGAGCCCATGTCTGGGCCAGGTCCCACAGTTGGGCTGGGCCTCTGTGTCTATCTTGTACATTTTTCCTAAGATAGGGACTACCTGTGAGACTACAGGCCCCTTTCAGGAAATTTGCAAGGTCAAAATTGGATTTTAGGAGTAATATTCTCTCCCTTGCTAAGGAATGGCTTCTGAAATTCTCCACGAAGGCAAGGTTAGGCTATAAAGACACCATTTTCAGAGATCGACCAAGTTTGCCCCCATTTCCTCTTTTGAGCTCTTACTACCCTCAGTTATGCTTGCTATATTCTTTTCAACTCCATTGTTGTCCAATAAATAGTTATTTCGAACTCTGAAAGTTTGCTTGGAGCTCACATGGAAACATAAGTAGGCACGCTTTGTTGTTTGAATCTGCATAAAGTTGTTAAACTTGTCTAAAATTTGAATTTTTTGTCCCAAACTTCTGATTTTTAAAACTTAGTAGTGGTTTATTGTAAAATAAAAGCAACATTCCTTATAATATAATTCTCTTATTTTAAAAGGGTGAATTGCTGGCTTCACTGTCTACACGGAAAAATGCTTCTTTGATTCGGAAGGGAGGACATTTTGTCAAAGAAACAAGGTAAGATTTTGCCTACGAGATAAAAATATGGCAAACGTTTCCTTTCCCCTGGCTGTGCGCATGTCAACAACCTAGCTTGGTGTGTTAGCTCTGAAAGGATTCCGGTAGACAACCTCTCACTTCTAAGTGGCTTAGCAGTTGGCATTCTGTCCTGATAATAAGGAAAGGCCTGAACAAACGAGAAAATCATGACTCTTCGTAGGTCCATCAGGTTGTGAGGTCCCAGAGCCAACCACTGTCCCCCAAGTTAGAGAGACAGGCAGAAGGGTACAGCAAGTCATGCCGGCTGAGCAGAACCCAAGGTTAGCAACCTCCATGCTTTGTGTGATTTGCCTCCAGGAGCTTGACCAAGTTCTCATAGCAAAATAGCAAATTCTCCTCTTGCTTTTGGCCGGGAAGCGGGGAAAAGAACCTTCGTGGGATCTATGAGAGCTACAGGCCTCTCCTTCCTCAGCGGGAACTACCGAACCTAACTCTAACTTCTGGGATTACGTCCGACAAACTCCAAAAACAGTTTTAGAAGGGGGTATGATTGATACATAGAGAAAATGGAGCCATATCAAGTGCTCTGTTTAAAGGCAGAGAAAGAGTGGTGGACAAAAACAGAAACAAAAGACAGGGCAGCAAGTAGAAAACATGACCAGGAATGGTAGATATTAACCCAGCTACACAGATGCCCACTTGGACAAGGGTCTAAATTTACATTGTCCAAGTGGATCAAAAACAAGACCTGATTTTCTGTTGTCTACAACAAATCCACTTTAAGTAAAGAGAGGTCTGAGAGTTCAGCCTAGTGTCCCACGTGAGAGCCTGGATTCAGTTCTCAGTTCCAGCCCCGGCTTCTGGCTTTCTGGGGTTGTTGTCTCTGGCACCAGAGACCTGGAGAACATTTCTGGTCCTCAGCTTTAGCCTTAGACCACTCCGGCCGTGGCACACATGCATTTTGGGAAGTGAACTAGCAGATGGGATTTCTCTCTCTTTCTCTCTGTCTCTCTCTTTCTTCCTCTCCCTCTTTTTGCTCAAATAAATAAATTTCACAAACTAAAAAACAAGCAAAGCACACATATAGATTAAAAGTAAAGAGATGGCTAAAGCTATATTATAGTAACAGTAAGCAAAAGAAAACAGGAGTAACCATATTAATTTGGGACAAAGAAGACTTCAGAGCAAGGAAAGTTATCCGGGTAAAAATGGGCATTACACAATGACAAAGGGGCCAATGCCAGGCAGCATGAAAATACGCGAGGCAAAATCCGGTCAAACCACAAGAGGAAATAGGTGAAGGGGAATTACGCTTGGAGAGTTGAACACCTTTGGGTCAGAAATGGACGGATTCAGCAGGCCGAGTAGCAGGGGGACATCCCTGACCGTGGGGATGCCAATCAGCTGGATGGAATTGACCGCTATAGTGTCTCATCTGACAGCAGCAGATTCTACTTTTGTCTCCAGCGCATGTGGAATGTTCACCATAAAACACATTTTAACTAACTTCAAAGAGCAGAAATCATACAATAGCTTTTCTCATAACTCAATGGACTTAAACGAAAAATTTGTCACAGAAATAAAACTGGACAATCCTAAAACACATGCGGATTAAACACCACACTTCTAGGTAATGCCTGGGTCAAACAAAGAATCTCGAGAAAAAGTTTAAAATATTTTGAAGTAAATGAAAATGTAATACAATTTATCAAAGCTTTGGGGTACAGCAAAAACAGGGCTGAGAAGGCCATTATAGCACTCAATGCATATATTAGAAAAGAGGAAACCTGAAAATCCACAAAACCGAAAACCGATTATTTGACAAGATTGGTAAAATCAATAAGTGTATAGCCAAGTTAATTAAGGAAAAAGAGAGGAAATGCAAATTACTGATGCCAGAAATAGAAGAGGGGACATTTCTATGATCTCATGGACATTTAAAGGACATACGGTAATATTATGAATAATTCTATGCTTATAAATTAGATAACCTAGATGAAATAGGCTAATCCTTGGAAACATACAACCCCCCCCAAAGACTCACACAAAAGAGATTAATTGCTTGAACAGGCCCGAAGAGAATAAACCAAGTAGCAATGGCTACTGTCCTTCCAGAACTGGACGCAGTGGGCCCAGGTTGACTCACTGGTGAATTCTACCAAGCTTTCTAGGAAGAAATCATACAAATTCTGCACAACCCCTTCCAGAATAGAGAGCCAGAGGGACCCCCATTCTAACTTACTCTATAAGGGCAACATTGCCCTAATACCAAAAGCAGATAAAGATATTCAAAGAAAAGAAAATGGCAAGATCACTACCTTTCGTGAACATACATATGAAAATCCTCGACAAAGTACTAGCAAGTCAAATCTAGCAATGTATAAAAAGAATTGCATACCATGATCAAGTGTGACTTAGCCCAGGTATGCAAGCCTGATTTAGCATTCAAAAATCAGTGACTTGACAGGATAAAGAAATTGTGGTATATGTATAGTATGGAATACTACTAGCTGTAAAAAAGAATGAAATCCTGTCTTTTGCAACAAAATGGATGCAACTGGAAACCATTATACTTAGTGAAATAAGCCAGTCCCCAACAGACAAATACCATCTGTTTTTCCAGATATGTGGTAACTAATAGAATACCAAAATATGTAATGTATATGAATTAAATTGACATTTTCTTATTCAATGATTGTTTACAACCCTTGTCTCAACTACTGAGGAACACTGTTTTTCTCCTTCATGCTATTTGTTGAATTCTTTACTTAGTGTAGTGTTAATTTTTAAAAAAGATTTATTTATTTATCTGAAAGACAGAGTTACAAAGAAGCAGAGGGAGAGAGAGGGAGAGAGAGGGAGAGAGAAGAGAGATGGAGAGAGAGGGAGAGAGAGGGAGAGAGAGGGTGAGAGGGAGAGAGAGGGAGAGAGGGAGAGAGAGAGAGAGATTCTATCTGCTGGTTCACTCTCCAAATGGTCACAATGGCTGGAGCTGGGCTAATCCGAAGCCAGGAGCAGGAGCTTCTTCCAGGTCTCCCACATGGGTGCAGGCACTTGGGTCATCTTCTACTGCTTTCCCAGGCCATAGCAGAGAGCTGGATTGGAAGTGGAGCAGCCGGGACTTGAATTGGCACACATGTGGGATGCTGGCACTGCAGGCAGCAGCTTTACCCACTATGCCACAGCACCAGCCCCAGGGTTAATCTTATGAGTATAAAATAAACTGAAAGTAGATCATCATAAAAATTAAAAGAGGGAATAAGAGAGGAAGTAGGAAGGAAGGTCAGGTGGGAAGTATCACTGTGCCCCTAAATCTGTATATATGAAATATATGAAATTTGTTCACCTTGAACATTTTTTAAAAATCGATGACTGTGGGCCGGCGCTGCGGCTCACTAGGTTAATCCTCCACCTAGCGGCACTGGCACACCGGGTTCTAGTCCAGGTCGGGGCGCCGGATTCTGTCCCTGTTGCCCCTCTTCCAGGCCAGCTCTCTGCTGTGGCCAGGGAGTGCAGTGGAGGATGGCCCAAGTGCTTGGGCCCTGCACCCATGGGAGACCAGGAGAAGTACCTGGCTCCTGCCTTTGGATCAGCACAGTGCGCCGGCCGCAGCGCGCTGGCCGTGGCGGCCATTGGAGGGTGAACCAACGGCAAAAGAAAGACCTTTCTCTCTGTCTCTCTCTCACTGTCCACTCTGCCTGTCCAAAAAAAAAAAAAAAATCAATGACTGTAATCTCTCATATCCATCAACCTAGAGAAATCACATGATCATACCAATAGATGCAGAAGCAGCGTAAGACAAAATCCAGCACCCCTGCTTGATAAAATCTCTCAGCACACCAGGCATAGAGGGGAAATTCCTCAGCTTGATTGGTATCTACAGTAAAGCTACAGCTGACGTCATCCTTAACCATGAGAAACACAAACTCCTGATCTTAATCGAAGCAAAGTGAGGATGACCCCTCTCCCCGTGGCTTTTCAATGTCCCTCTGAGGAGGAAGTTCTGAGGCTGTGTTTGTTCACAACAACATGATCACCCATGTAGAAAATCTGAAATCATCAACCACAAATTCCCAGAATTCAATGATCATAGCAAATTTGCAGAGCACAAGGTAAGTGTACAAAAGCCCATTGCTTTCCCATGTACCATCTATGAACAACTGAAATTTGAAATGGTAAACACAGTACATTTATGTTAATACCACTACAATGAAATACTTAGGTATAAATATAATAATAGGTGTCGCTCCCCCATTCGCGGAGGAACGACACAGGACCCTGGGCTGTTCTTTTGTCTGCTCAGCCCTTCCCGGGTTTGCTGCTGGTCCTTCCTGGGTTGGCTGCCGACCCCTCCACCTCCGTGGAGGTGCCACTTTCTCCGCTTCCACGGAGGAGCGGCACACCGCCGGCCGGCTCTCTCAGGGGCTGCTCAGGTGTTCCTTCAGATGTTCCCGGTGCATGTTGTCTCTCTCCTCCTTTATAGTCCTCTTCCACCAATCCCAACTCTGCTGCCCACACGCCGAGCACGCTGCTCTCCTCCAATCAGGAGCAGGATCAGCTCCTGCAGCTTATCAAACTGATGAGGCAGCTGCGTAGAGGTTGTTTGGTCTCTGTCTCAGCGCCATATTGTGGGAGAGCAGATGCATAGAATAAATCTTAATTCCAGTAACTTAGTCTAGTCTCAGTTGCTCCCCACAAATAGGTGCAAAATGTTTATGAGAAAACTACAAAGCTCTGTTGAAAGATATCAATATATAAATGGTGAGAGATCCCATATTCCTGAATGGAAAGACTAAATGTGGTCATGATGCAGGTTCTTCCAACGTGATCCGTAGAGTCAATGCATCCAAGTCAGTAGTCCAGCATGTTATTCTGTAGCTATTGACAAAGGGGTTGTGAAGATGGAGAGGGAAGACCCAGGGTAACCAACACAGCATCGAAGAAGAACAAAGTCAGACTGACACTCTTTCTTCAAGATTAACGCTAACACAGTAGTCAAAACCACGTGGCACCGATGAAGTAACAAACAGATCAATGACACAGGATGGCCCAGAAACAGACCACACAAATATAGCCAATTCACATTTGGCAAAAGAGCCGAGGTATTGCGATTTAGCAATGATAATCCTTTCTACAAATGGTGCTGGAATAACTAGACGTCCATATGCCAAACAAGCAGAGTTGGCACCCCCTCAGACCCTCCCCAAAATAACTAAAAATGAATCACAGATATAAATGCAAAATGCAAAATCATAAATCCCCTCAAAGAGAACGTAAGAGAAAATCTAGAAAGCCACAGGAATTGTGATGACTTTTTAAAAAAGATTTATTTATTTATTTGAAAGGCAGAGTTACAGAGAGGAAGAGGCAGAGAAAGAGAAAGAGAGAGGTCTTCCATCCACTGATTCACTTCCCAAATGGCTGCAATGGCCTAGCTCTGAAGCCGGGAGCCAGGAGCTTCTTCTAGGTCTCCCACGTGGGTACAGGGGTCCAAGCACTTGGGCCATCTTCTTCTGCTTTCCCAGGCCATGAGTAGGGAGCTGGATTGGAAGTGGAGCGGCCAGGACATGAACCAGCACCCATATGGGATGCTGGCACTACAGGTGGCGGCTTTACCTACAATGCCACAATGCAGGCCTAATAAGGGAAATTTCATTCAAGTTAACTTTTGCCCTGCAAAAGACAATTTCAAGAGAATGTGACAAGATGCAGAAATACTTGCAAAACACATATCTGATAAAGGATTATTATCCATGTAAACAAATAGTCCTTAAAACTCAAAAATGAGAAAATGAAACACTCAAAAAAATGGGTAAGAGATCTGAACAGATGCCTCACCAAAAAACATTCACAAAAATGGCAAATCAACATGAAAAGTCGGTGAACATCATGCCATTAACGAATCATAAATTTGAACAGTGAGATAGCAGTGCATGTCCACGACAGCGACAAAGTCCAGATTGCTGACAGCATCCTATGTGGAGTTGTACAAGCTCTCATTTACTGCTGGCAAAGATGCAAAATGGCTCAGCTGCTTTGGAAGACACTTTGGCTGGTGCTTATAAAACAACATGTTCTGTCATGTGATTCAGCCATGCCACTCCTTGGTATTTACCCAAAGGAGCTGAAAAGTTACAGCCACACAAACACCTGTGCGCGGATGTTCGCAGCAGCTTTATTCATAAGTGAAAACTTGGGGGCAGAGAGGATGCCCTCTAGCAGGTGGATGCAAAATTAAACTGTGGCATCCAAACTCTGGGAAGTTACTTAAGCCAAGAGATGACGTGAAGGAAACAGAACGCCCATGAGTAGTGAAGGGAGCCGGTCTGAGAAAGCCAGCGCACGCAGGATTCCAAATGTGACACTTGAGAAAGGCAAAATTATGGAGATAACACACCTCGCTGGTGAGGGAGGTTGATGGTGGGAGCGCTTATGTTGTAGGGGGACTGGGTATACGTGGGAACTCTCAGTACTTTTTCCCAATATTGCTGTGAGCCTAAAACGTCTCTAAAGCATGAGATTTCAATTTTAAAAAGACAGGACTGCGGCACCAGTTAAATTGCAGCATCCCTTGGAGACCACTCATTCTGAATTTAAAGAGAAAGGAATTTGATGTTTTGAAAATTGCTCATCACAGCTTTTCCTATTAGAAATGAGACAACCTCCAAAGCACCTTACGAAGTTATTATATTGACTGGAGAAACATACACAGTAATTGAAAGACAAAACCTTTTGCAGTTGATGTTGCTGAATGTTTACTGGATGAAAAACCAGTAAGGGGGCCGACACTGTGGCGTAGTGGGCAAAGCTGCCACCTGCAGTGCTAGCATCCCACATGGTCACAGGCTCCAGACCCAGCTGCTCCATTTCCAGTCCAGCTCTCTGCTATGGCCTGGGAAAGCAGTGGAAGATGGCCGAGTCCTTGGGCCCCTGCACCCACATGGGAGACTTGGAAGAAGCTCCTGGTTCCTGGCTTCAGATCGGCCCAGCTCTGGCTATTGCAACCAACTGGGGAGTGAACTAGGGGATGGAAGACCTCTCTCTATGCCTCTCCTTCTCTGTGTAACTCTGACTTTCAAATAAATAAATAAATAAATCTTTTAAAAAAAAAGAAAGAAAAGGAAAACCAGTAAGAGAAATCATGATAGTGACCCTTTCCAAGGACATGGTAACTTGGATTTAAAGTTTTGGCTACAAATAGGATAACTGAATTAGTACCTTTTCTGCAGAATTGTATGGTTGATCACCAGTGGAACAAATCGATAGGTAAGTCTGGGCTTGCTTTTAGGCATGTGTCCATCTGGGATCAGCTCTGAGCAGTAATCACTGTGGATCTTTTATGGGGATCACTTGAAGATAAACACTAATAATTGGAATTTTTTTTTGACAATGAACTCATCGCTTTGCAAGAAATGCAAGGTGTTGAAAAGCTGATTTTGTGTCTCCTGGTTCATCTGGGGACGGGTCTGCTGGCATTTGCATGGATGACACAAAAGCCACGGTGAGTAGAACCATCGGCATGAATCAAGGCACTGGCATTAAGTTGTACCACCAATCATTGTGTTCTTCCTGCCACATAGCTGCAGCTAAAAAAAAATCACTTAGAAACGCCCTTCATGAAAGCTGTAAAAGTTGTTAATGTGATTAAATCTCAACTCCTTGAATGTACTTTTTTTTTTTAATTTGAAAGACAGAGTGAGAACGCCCATCTGCTGGTTCACTCCCCAAATGCCTACAACAACCAGGACTGGCCCAGGCTAAAGCTAAAAGCAGGGAACTCAATCCAGGCCTCCCATGTAGGTGACGGGTCAACTGGTGCTTCCCAAGGGTCTGCATTAGTGCCAAACTGGAGTCAGGAGCTGGAGGCACTCCGAGGAGGGGGTGTCTTCACGGCTGAGCTAACTGCCTGAATACACTTCTTTTTAATCACTCTGCATGACCAAATGGAAAGTGCCACGGATCCCTTCTTCTGCATTTGAATGTGTGACATTTGCCCCAGGAGAAGCCAAAGCCAGCTGCTTTTGTCCTGGAACCATTTTTGCTTGAAAAAACAGCAAATGAACTATGATTATTCAGACTTGGGCATTTGGCAGACATGTTGAAATGAACAAAGCGAACATTTAATGAAAATAATGGATAGCCTTTCTTACCAATGGTAAGAGTGGAACTTTCCATGGAAAATTCAAATATTGTTTGTATTGAATATTGTATGTATGTATTTTTTCCCAAAGATTTATTTATTTATTTGCAAGGCAATTTACAGAGAGGCAAAGGTAGAGAGAGAGAGAGAGAGAGAGAGAGAGAGGTCTTCCATCTGCTGATTTGCTCCCCAGATGGCCGCAATGGCTGGAGCTGTGCCGATCTGAAGCCAGGAGCCAGGAGCTTCTTCCAGGTCTCCCACGCAGGTGCAGGGGCCCAAGGACTTGAGCCACCTTCTACTGCTTTCCCAGACCATAGAAGAGAGCTGGATCCTGGAACTGGCGCCCATATGGGATGCCGGCACTGCAGGCAGCAGCTTTTCCCGCTATACCACAGCGCCGGCCTTGAAAATTCGAATATTGTAAAGCTGCAAACCCACCATCATGAGTTAACAACTTCTCTCTACATTGCTATGGGATAAGTGTGATGCTAACATATGTTCTGGCCTTGCGTGAGATAGAAAGGTGTCTGGAAGATCTGCGTTACAGCAGCAAACCACTGTTTTCCAAGTGAAAGATGCGTGATGTTATAGAAACACTCCAGAATCTCCACACTGTCAAAACAGACCAATGGATGTGACAGCGCGAAAAGTTCATTATAATGGCTTCTGATTCTGCATGGCGACCTGCCGTTAGCTACTGCCTCTTGTCGAGGGTTGGTGTAGTACTAAAGGATGTCCAGAGTTCTCCGGAAAGGCTGTTAAATACTGCTCCTTCCCCAGGTGCCCGTCTGTGTAGGGTGGGATTCTCTTCATATTCCTCAGCCCCAACACAGTACCCCACAGGGGAACGCAGAGTAGGTGGGAGAGGTGTTTCCTAGTAGCTTCTATCAGCTCAGACGTTACAGACATGTAAAGCAAGACTATCCTTTAACTGGATGTCTTTTAGCTTTGGAATATACTGTTTAAATATGATGTAAAAGATGCCATCTGTGTTAGTGTGTGGTCGGTCTATTATTGTTATTTATGTATTTTTAAAGAGTCTCATAGCTGGCGCCGCGGCTCACTAGGCTAATCCTCTGCCTTGCGGCGCCGGCACACCGGGTTCTAGTCCCGGTAGCGGCGCCAGATTCTGTCCCGGTTGCCCCTCTTCCAGGCCAGCTCTCTGCTGTGGCCAGGGAGTGCAGTGGAGGATGGCCCAAGTGCTTGGGCCCTGCACCCCATGGGAGACCAGGAGAAGCACCTGGCTCCTGCCATCGGATTAGCATGGTGTGCCGGCTGCAGCGCGCCGGCCGCGGCAGCCATTGGAGGGTGAACCAATGGTAAAGGAAGACCTTTCTCTCTGTCTCTCTCTCTCACTGTCCACTCTGCCTGTCAAAAAAAAAAAAAAAAAAAAAAAAAAAGAGTCTCATAAAACTGTTCTAGGCAAATTTCTGTTTATTTATCAGTAGGGCAGAGACAGAGACAAAGAGAGGCACTCCACTAGTTTAACTCCCCAAATATCTGCAAAACCATGAGCTAGGAACTCAATCCAGGTCTCCATGTGGCTGGCAGGGACCCATGTACCTGCTGCCTCCCGGGGTCCACATTAGCAGGCAGCCTGAGTTGGGAGCGTGGCTAGAACGTGAAACCAGGCTCTCTGATGCTGTGCCAACACCTGCCCCTACAATTGCTATTTTCAATTAATAAATACGCACCAAACATTTGAAAACTATTGTGCTAATCTATTCCCTGGCACACCATGTGTTCCATACCTACCTAGCCAATAAAATCAAGTAGTGAATACCCGAGGTTGTTTAATTGCCTACACGTTTGCTTGTTTAATCTATACCAGTTTCCACTCTGGCTTCACCCCTGGCCAGTTCCAAACTGTTGGCTTCATGTTCTGCAGCCCCAGTCAGAACCCACCTCTGGCGGCCATTCCCTGCCTCCTCTGCTACCAGAACCTGTCTTGTTTCCTTCTCTTCGATGCCCTTGACCTTCAAAGCTGACGAAGGCCCTCTCTAGCCCCGAGGGGAATCTTCATTTTGCTAGCCCAAGCTAGATGATCTCATTCTTTTTGCCAAATCCTTGGCATAATCATGGTTATGAGACACATCCCTAACCAAATGAAATGTGAAAAGTCAGCAGAGGAATCTGGGAGAGTTTTCATGGCTCTCTCTTTCTTTTGGGATATTTTTGTCAGCCATGAAGCCTGGAACCGCTGCAGCCACCTGGTGCCCATGAGGAAAACCGGCCCAGTGAGCAAGTGTACAGGAGAGCATTTGGCTCCTGATGTTATTATTGTTCTGTGATATTAACTAGCCTGCCACTGCCCAGTGTCTAGAGTTTCTGTTAGGTAAGTGGTACATTTCCTATGGCTTAGCACATTTTAATTTTTAAAAAAATTTATTTGGGCTGGCGCTGCGGCTCAATAGGCTAACCCTCCACCTGCGGCGCTGGCACCCCGGGTTCTAGTCCCGGTCGGGGCGCCGGATTCTGTCCCGTTTGCTCCTCTTCCAGGCCAGCTCTCTGCTGTGGCCCGGAAGTGCAGTGGAGGATGGCCAAGTCCTTGAGCCCTGCACCCGCATGGGAGACCAGGAGAAGCACCTGGCTCCTGGCTTCGGATCAGCGCGGTGCGCTGGCCACAGCGCACCAGCCGCAGCTGCCATTGCGGGGTGAACCAACAGTAAAGGAAGACCTTTCTCTCTGTCTCTCTCTCTCACTGTCCACTCTGCCTGTCAAAAAAAATTTATTTGAAAGGCAGACAGTGAGAGAACGAGACAGCGAGAGAGATCTTCCATCCTCAGGTTCACTCCCCAAATGCCTTCAACAGCTGGGGCTGGCAAGCTGAAGCCAGGAGCCCAGCCCTCCATCCAGGTCTCCCACATGGGTGGCAGGGACCTAGGTCCTTGCACCATCACCAGCTGCCTCTCAGGGTGTATGTTAACAGGAAGCAAAGGAGCTGGGACTTGAACTCAGGCACTCGGTTCTGAGATGCGACCCCAATGGGACGTTAGCCCATAGGAAGTCACCAGTCAGTAAACTTTTTTTTTTTTTTTTTTTTTTTTTTTTTTACTTACAAAAAAAGAGGCCATTGCGTGTGCTTCAATCTGACACCCTGTAGGGGGGTGGAGGGACCTCGGAGCCATGCAATGCCTGGAAACCAGAGCAACTGCAGGCCGGGTCCCGGGCAGCACGCGGCAGCCTGAGGTGAACGCGGTGGCTGCGGGGGCGGCTTCTATGGGGACAGAGAGACAAGCAGGCAGCCCGGGCTGCAGAGCCACGCCAGCCTTGGGATTATGCAGCTCTAGCTTGAAAACAGCTCTGTGCTGTCCAGAGAGTCTCACAAAACCCACTGTTTGTCCTAGAAGCAACCTTAGTGCTGCCCCCATGAGAAGCAGACGTTTCAGCAGCCCTGCATGTGACATCTCCGCTTGTCACTTGAAAAGACCAACATGGAAAGGAATGAACTGGCAACACTATAGGCATTAGGGATTTTTATTAATCTCCTATGATCCTGGCGGGATAACATGGGTTTTTTTCCTTAAGCTTCCAAGAGGCTGATAGCTTAGATATCTTTTTCCATGACACCGGATTGGGTTCAAGTTCAGTGGCAGGAAACGTGGCCATGCTGATTCCCAGTGGATTAATAATACACCAGCAGCCAGCTGAGAAAGAACTTCTGTCTTCCTAACGGCAGGAGCTCCTCCAAGGCTGCACACGGACCTCCCACCCCCGATGCCCGGGGCCGGCTGCTCTGTCCCACACCACAGGCAGAGAACTAGACAAGATGTGCCCAGAGAGTGAACGCGGTGGCCTCGTGTTACCTCCCAGCTCTGTGCCACTTCAACAGGGACCCCGCAGGCCCCATGCCTTTGTGGAAAGAAGCCAGCCAGGAGGGACTTCTGGTGGGAGTCACTCAGAGGTCGCTGTCTATTTGTTGTCCTGGCCTTGGGCCCTGGGACTCTGATGGGGCCCTATTCATGCCCATGGAAACCGTTCCTGTAGAGCTATGCTTGTGCCAGGGTCCTGGCCAGCTCAGGAGCTCCCTGGTGGTCCCCGGGCTGGCCCCAAATCTCCCTTTTGTTCCCCCCAAATGATTTGCACCCCACATTCAAGGGAAAAGGATAGAAGCAAAGCAAAGCCAAATGCTCCTCTAAGCAGGAGGCCTGTGGGAGTCCCAGCTCTGGGACCGCCCTGCTCGGCTCTGGGAAGATCAGCGTTCTCCTTCCTCTCTCTCCACCCGCCTCTCCAGCCCACAGCCCGCAGCCCGCAGCCGGCAGCCTGCGTGGAAGTCAGCTCTGTGCAGCTGGGTAGAGCAGGCTGTGGCAGGGAAAAAGTGGCTTCCACTTCACTCACACTGCTGTTGCTTTTCTAAAGGCCCACTGCAATGCTCCCATGACAAACCATTAGCAGTTGACGCTTGAGGAGGTTGATTTATGTACCTTTTCCTTGATGTTTAAGCATGACATTGTACTTCACCTATTAATCATGGTGAAATTCACAGTGGTAGAATTTTACTTACATATATATATATGTATGTATTTTACTGTTGTTCAACTTTGCTGAAGTATAACTGACAAATCAAATGGCATTTATTTAAAGTGAACAACGTGATGATATGATGTACATATATCTTGTGAAATGATGACTACAATCAAACTGGCTAACACCTGTATTATCTCTCAAGTACTTTATTTTTTTGGGAATAGCATGTAATTTTTTTTAAAGATTTTTTTTTTTGACAGGCAGAGTGGATAGTGAGAGAGAGAGAGACAGAGAGAAAGGTCTTCCTTTTGCCGTTGGTTCACCCTCCAATGGCCGCCGCGGCCGGCACACCGCACTGATCCAAAGGCAGGAGCCAGGTGCTTCTCCTGGTCTCCCATGGGGTGCAGGGCCCAAGCACCTGGGCCATCCTCCACTGCACTCCCAGGCCACAGCAGAGAGCTGGCCTGGAAGAGGGGCAACCGGGACAGAATCCGGTACCCCGACCGGGACTAGAACCTGGTGTGCCGGCACCACAAGGCGGAGGATTAGCCTAGTGAGCTGCGGTGCCAGCTAAAGATTTCTTTATTTATCCAAAAGGCAGAGTTATAGAGAGGCAGAGGCAGAAGCAGAGAGAGAGGTCTTCCATCCACTAGTTCACTCCCCAAATGGCCATAATGGTCAGAGTTGGGCCAGACTAAAGCCAGGAGCCCAGAACTTATTCTTGGTCTCCCACTTGAGCGCAGGGGCCCAAGGACTCGGGCCATGTTTGCTGTTTTCCCAATTGCATTAGTAGAGAGACAAATTGGAAGTGGAGAAACTGGGACTCAAAGTGCCACCAATAAGGGATGCCAGTGCCACAGACGGCGGCTTAACTTGCTATGCCCAGCACTGGCCCAGCACATAAGCTATTTATATATTTCTTGCTTAAGTTTTTTTAAAGATTTATTTATTCTATTTGAAAGGCAGAGTTAGAGAAAGGCAGAGAGAGAGAGAGAAGTCTTCTATTCACTGGTTCACTCCCCAAATGGCTGTAATGGCTGGAGCTTCGCCAATATGAAGACAGCAACCAGGAGCTTCTTCCAGGTCTCCCATGCAGATGCAGAGGTCCAAGGACTTGGCCCATCTTCTACTGCTTTCCCAGTGCATTCGTAGGGAGCTGTATTGGAAGTGGAGCAGCCAGGACTTGACCCGGCACCCATAATGGATATTGGTTCAGCAGGTGGCAGCTTTACCCACTATGCCACAGTGCCAACTCCTCACATAATTTTTTTAAAAAAACATATTTACTTATTTATTTGAAAGACAGAGAGGAGAGACCTTTCATCCACTAGTGAAGTCTCCAAATGCCTCCAACAGCCAGCGATGGGTCAGCCTGAAGCCAGGAGCCTGGAACTCCATCCAGGTCTTCCACATGGGAGACAGGGACCCAAGTACTTGAGCCATAATCCACTGCCTCTCAAGGCACAGTGGCCCACTAAGCAAGTATTTAAGCAAAAGGAGGTGTTGAGGGATTGAATATGCAAGGTAAGTGCTCTGCGGAGAGCCACATAGAGGTGGGCTTTACAGAGAGACGGCACAGAAAGGTGCAGGCTCTACATACAGGAGCGACCTCGGATTAAAGCAGAGGCATTTAGCACACAGTGCAGAGCAGCGCAACAAGTGCTGAACTTCTGACCGGGTCAAAGGCAAGCCCTGCACTTTGATCAAAGTTGTCTGAAGCCACGGGAGGTAGTGACAGCCCGCCTCCTGTAGAGCCACGGGGAGGAAGCAGAGCAGCACCAGCGACCAGCAGGGAGAAGCCGCTCCCAGCCAGGCTGGGAAGGAGCCCGTCCCCTCTGCCTCGGCTGCATGGGATGGAAGGAAAGCCTCCTTAACAACTCAGTGATGCAGGTGGAGAGATTTTTGCTACTAGAAATAGGTCTTGGTTAGAAAAGAGAAAGATGCATCCGAGCCGACAGGGTGATGGGGAAGATGGTAAAGACAGTCGCGATGTCGCCACAGGGACCAGACAGAGCAAGATGCTGACTGACGGATCGGGCCAGGATGCCCGAGGCTCTCATCACCGGCACACAGGGGAGGCCTTGATTCTCGCAGGGACACCTCGTGGCACAGTCACTTGATCCTGTTGGCGATACGAATATGGGAGCTGTGTACGGGACAGTGCATGTGGGACATTGGACTTCAGACCGGAAGTCCATTCCAAACTACTTGGGGTACTTGAAGACAGTTTCAAGTTAAAACAATGTGGCCCAGGAATGCAGAAGATTTTAAAAGAATGTGGCCCAGGAATGCAGAAGATTTTTAAACATGTATTTGAAAGACAGTTACAGAGACAGAGAGAGAGAGAGAGAGCTTCCACCTTGCTGGTTCTCTCCTCAAATGGCTGCCACGGACAGGGCTGGGCCAGGCTAGAGCCAAGAGTTCCATCCAGGTTTCTGTGGGTGGCAGGGGCCCAAGCACTTGTGCCATCCTCTGCTGCATTCCCAGGCACTTTAGGAAGGAGCTGGATGGGAAGCGGAGCAGCCAGGACTTGACCGGTGCCCATGCGGGATGCTGGAGTGGCGCTGTGCCACAATGTGAGCGCCACAGAAGGCTCTCTGAACACTTCCCGTTGTCAGCGACAACAGATGGAGTTTAGCTGCTCAACGTAAAATGATTCTTCAAACTTTTTCCAAGCAAAATCTTATGCAGAATCCCAGTACACCAAAACAAGGTCACAAGGCCACTGCTATCCACTCCCTTGCCATCCAATGTTCGGGTTCTTGGCTTACTGTTCCCCAGGAGCACCCACTTTACTTTTATTACAGCACCACTCAAGTCCGTACCAACATTGTTCCAGATACGGATTCCATAGGCTCCTAGCTCTCGAACGGTAATAAAACAAATATACAAACTCAATCAAAACATTACCACCAAACCAATAAACGTTAATTTAATAACATTAATTTAATTTGCCAAATGATGTTGTTTTGCTTCAACTAAATTGCTCCTGGTAACAGGAATATGAAATGACTTCTATAGAAAAGTTTCTGCATGCAGTTGACCTGCCTTTACTGCTGAGTGTATGTATTCAAAAGAGACAGAACTCAAATTCCCTGGGCCTTGTCCTGAGCTGCCTCCATTTGTAAAGGGTTGTGTGATATCACTACAGGTTGAGACTTCTTCAACTCTTTTCTGGATAGCCCATGAAAATTAGGACAAAACAAAGATCGAGACAGGTGTTTAACCTAGTAATTAACATGCCCACATCCCATATCAGGGTCCCTGGGTCTCATACCTGACTCCTGCTCCTGGCTCTAGCTTCCTGCTAACACAAACCCTTGGGGGTAGCAAAAGCTGAAGTGGGAGACCCTGTTCAGCAGATGGAAGACTCTCCCCCTACTTTCTCGTCACTCTGTCTTTCATATAAATATTTAAAAAAAATAAAGAAAGAAAATTGAGTCCCAGAGAGCAGAAACTACTCAGGAGGACATTACAGGGCCAATTAGTGGAGACGCTGAGGTTAGAGAAGCAGGATTAGGACCGTTGACCAAGCTGTGGCCACCACGCTAATGATGAGCTGCAGGGCTTGCAACCCCCTAGTCAACCACAGGGGTGACGATGTCCCAACAGACCTGTGTGAGTAAGGTGTGGGCTCTTTGAGAAGATCCTACCTGTGTCTCCCAAACACATCCCAGTCACCATAAACAGAGCCAGCATGGACGGAGAAGGAGACGAGCCTGACGCTGTCATGCGGTGCTCCAGTCTTAAACAAAACCTCTTTGTCTTTCTTTTAAAAAAAATATTTACTTATTTATTTGAGAAGTAGAGTTACAGACAGAGAGAGAGAGAGAGAGACAGAGAGGGAGGTCTTCCATCTGCTGGTTCACTCCCCAAATGGCCGCAATGGTCGGAGCCGGGCTGATCCAAAGCCAGGAGCCAGGAGCTTCTTCCAGGTCTCCCACACAGGTACAGGGGCCCAAGGACGTGGGTCATCTTCTACTGCTTTCCCAGGTGCATTAGCAGGGAGCTGGATTGAAAGAGGAGTAGCCGGGACATGAACCAGCAGCCATATGGGATGCCAACACTGCACTGGTCTCACCTCTTTGTCTTTCTACTCCAGCTACCACTAAACTCTCCTCCAATCAGTAATCCTTGACACTGGGCACGCCAGGGGTGGGACATGACCTGGGGTCACACCTGTGCCTAGACTGGCCTGATGCAACCTTCTGAGCGCCAAGTCCCACCTCTAGCCCTACACCTGCACTACTCCTCAGTTGAAAGGAGATTAATGGTCACATGAAGCTTAGAGAAAAAGCAAGCCTTCACATACCTACAAAGTACCTACAAGTACTTTGAAAATAGCAGTATGCAGCAAAATGTTTTAGGAAAAGCTCATCGCTTAAACTATCTCCCCCATCAGCACCGAGGGCCAGTAATCTGACTCCAGGGTTAAAGAACTCAACAGCTGGGACACGTGATTGCCGTCAAAAGGCTGAAATATCTACGGGACTGAAAAGAATCTGGGAAGGGTCTGAGCAAATGCTGTTGTCTCTGTCCTACCAAGAGGGTCAAGTTCATGGGAAAAAGCCAGAGAAGAAAGTCTGACCATGTTTGATGTGAAGCACAGACACTGTAGGTATTCATCAGATAAATTACACAGAGTCCACTCAAAGAAAACCCTGTTCCCCTGCTGCAGTCCTACAGGACTGCAAACGCACGGCAAGAAGACCCCATCCTCTGGTTCTCAATAAACAGTCAACGGCTCCCGTAAGCTGTAATCTAGTTCTTAAGAGTCTGCACTTACGACTAAGTTGTGGATGAACCCACTTGACCACAAACCTTAGGCATTGCACAACATTTTCCACAAATGTTAGGTTCACAGCGCATGAAAAGGCTCCTGGCTCCTGGGCCGGGGTGGCAAGTAGCAATCTGGTGCCTCTGGGAGAGTCTGGTGGTGGGAAACGAGACTCTGAAGCTGTCTGGGCAATTGGGAAACCAAAGTTTATAAGCCGGCTGGGTAATTGCACTTACTGTTCATGTTCCTCCTCCCCTTGGAGCACGAGGGAAACCAGCACGGGCCGATCCCGCCCAGGGTTCAGAGTCTTGAAGGAGGGTCTCACCTAGCAGAACGGCAAGGTGGTCTGTGGGGGAGAGGAGCCCCTTTAGACGCCGCTGGTCCCCAGAAGTGTTGGCCCACTCTGTACCTTGCTCATATCACACGCTGTCGTGTGATGTCACCCAATTCCATGGTTGTATCCACCAAACTGCCTGCTCCCAATGTACCCTTTCCACGTGGATCTGCATATGAGGGGGCTTCCGAGGGTTCACGGAAAATGCCTGCTATAAAAAGCTATGCATGGAGTTCAAGCTTTTTTTTATTATTTATTTATTTTTGACAGGCAGAGTGGACAGTGAGAGAGAGAGACAGAGAGAAAGGTCTTCCTTTGCCGTTGGTTCACCCTCCAATGGCCACAGGGTCCGGCGCGCTGCGGCCGGCGCACCACGCTGATCCGATGGCAGGAGCCAGGTGCTTCTCCTGGTCTCCCATGGGGTGCAGGGCCCAAGCACCTGGACCATCCTCCACTGCACTCCCTGGCCACAGCAGAGGGCTGGCCTGGAAGAGGGGCAACCGGGACAGAATCCGGCGCCCCGACCGGGACTAGAACCCGGTGTGCCAGCACCATAAGGCAGAGGATTAGCCTAGTGAGCCGCTGCACCGGCTTCAAGCTTTTTTAATTAATTAATTAAACATACACACACACACACACAGAGATCCTCTATCTATTGATTTACTCCTCAAATGCCCACAATATCTGAAGCCAGGAACCAGAAACTCAACCCACTCTGGCCACTTACACATGGGTGGCCAGAACCCAACTACTTGAGCCATCACCACTGCCTCCCAGGGTCTGCATCAGCCAGAAATTGCAGTCAGGAGAGGAGCTGAGATGCAAACCCAGGTCCTCTGGTTATGGAATGTAGGTGTCTTCACTGCTAGGTCAAATGCCAGCCCCTTGGTGCCAAACAAACAAACAAACAAACAAAAAAAACACTTTGAAAGCCATGCAGTTTCCTCCCAATATACTTTTTTTTTTTAAGATCTATTTATTTATTTGAAAGAGTTACACAAAGAGAGAAGGAGAGGCAGAGAGAGAGAGAGAGAGAGAGAGAGAGAGAGAAATCTTCCATCCTCTGGTTCACTCCCCAGTTGGCCTCAACAGCCGGAGTTGTGCCGATCAGAAGCCAGGAGCCAGGAGCTTCTTCCAGGTCTCCCACGTGGGTGCAGGGGCCCAAGGACTTGGGCCATCTTCTACTGCTTTCCCAGGTCGTAGCAGAGAGCCCCGCCCCCACCCATATATACTTTTCCACGCACTTTTTGAAGACCCCACAAATGCCTCGGTCACTTCAGGCTTGTCTTTCTTCTGTAATGCTCTCTGTCTCCCTCACACACTCATTAGTGAGCAGAGACTTTGGGAACTCAACCAAAGCACTTCAGGGAAAATGTTCAGGGCACACGCCTGCTTGGGATGTGAACTGGGCACTGTGTCCAGCCCGCTGCATTCCGCTGTCCTAACCAACGGAGGGCGAGGCAGGCCAGACTGCTTCGGGATGAGGCTGGAATGAGGTCAAGGTCATCGCATCCCACTTCTTCTCCGGGAGCCGTCCATCAGCTGCCTGGTCCCTGCCCGTGGGGGGAATTCATCGCCACCTGCAAGAGGCAGCCTGTCAGAGCGCTCTTCCTTCCCACCTTGGCAAGGTCTCCACGATGCCCTCCTGGGAGTGGGAGCCCCTGCTCCCTTTGTCCTCAGTGTCACCATTATCGTGGTTTCTGTCGAACAGCCTCGCACGGCGCTGCCTGGGTTGCTGTCCCCTGGCAAAGTTGCCTGTACCACAGCCATGTCCATACTGCACAAGTTCTTCTTGGAGCTTCTGTGTCCCCTCAGGCCCCCCCCCCCAAGTCTGTAGCAGAAAGTCATTAACAATTTGTCTGGGGCCTACATTGTGGCATGTTGGGTAAAACCACCACTTGCAGAACTGGCATCCCATATGGGTGCTGGTTCGAGTCCCGGCTGCTCCACTTCCGATCCATCTCCTTGTTCATGCGCCTGGGAAAGCAGTGGAAGATGGTCCAAGTCCTTGGGCCCCTGCACCCACGTGGGAGACCCGGAAGAAGCTCCTGGCTCCTGGCTTCGGATCAGTGCATCTCTGGCTGTTGTGGCCATCTGGGGAGTGAACCAGCAGATGGAAGACCTCTCTCTCTCTCTCTCTCTCTCTCTCTCTCTCTTTCTCTTTCTCTTCTCTCTCTCTCTGCCTCTCTGTAGCTCTTTCAAATAAATAAATCTTTTAAAAAAAGACATGTTCAGGACCACTCTCCTGTTTCCAGGGCTGTGCACAAACAATGGGAAAGGCTTTCGTAAAAACCACCTGGATAGAGTTTGAGGTCTAAGCTCGTCAAGCTGTGGACATGAAATGACTGTTTTCTATAACTGCTTACATGAAGCCGTCACTCTTGGATCCCAGCCTGCCAAAGCATGATGAAGAAGGTAGCAATTAATGCCAGAACCCTTCCTTAAGTCTTCATTAAGTCACATGTGCTAATTACAATGCTTATAATTCTGACTCTTGATAGAACAAGTCCCGAGGAAGACTTGGGCGATGTGGCGCCTGTCCCTGGCTCTGCCACTCACCCTTTACCTCTCCACCTCCTTTTCCGAAAGCAGATGGTTGCACCTGCTCTCCTGGCCTCCCAGGCTTGCTGGAGAGGAAGCAGGGGTACATGGCGGGGCTCCCTTGGCCGACTTAGAATCACCTGGCTCTTAGGTTGCAAACAAAGCCCCGCACATCGATGTGTTCTTGCCCATCGTCACAAGGCAACATGAGAAAGGTGCCCAGCAGGAAGCGCAAGATGGCCAAGGCTAGGCTGCAATGCCCACTGTCACTCCCTGCCAGGCCAGTTGCAGACCTGTCCCCCCTTGAGTCCCTGCAGGGCCTGAGACGTGGGGCCCTCAGCTGCTGTTCCGGGGGTGGCGATGCAAAGAGTGGCGACACTCACCCGCCTCTTTTGCACCCGCCCCTTGTGCCCCTCTCGGTGGGCTGCAGCTGCCGGTTCCAGCTTGCCCAGCCTCCCGGCTCCCCGCAACATGGTCTTCTTCCCGAGCCGGGCTGCCCCACGGCGCTGCCCGCCAGCCTGGCTGGGATCGTTGCGTTGTGCTGAGGAGCGGGGAACGGAGTGTCAGTGGGAAATGCTATGCAGCTCCTGGGGATTACGGTAATGTGTGTTGCCGTTCCATTTAATCATCAGTGTAGGCAGTGAAACGCTAGATTACAGGCATCAGAGGCTGTTGACTGTTTACCAAGACTCCGAGAGCAGTACAATGGGTTCCAGTGGTACCTAATCATTAAGGGCGGAAAGGAAGTTCTTCTAACTGTTCCCTGTACGTGCAATTTACTCTGATGAACACCCACGGACTGTGTGTTTCCCCGTCAGAGGCGCGTTCGCCTTCCTCCTGGCTTTTTCCCATGAACTTGCCCCTCGGCTGGAACTACTCCACTCCGCTGGAAATCCCACAGAACTCCTGGGCTAAGCTACGGCGCTGGAATGGCCGCCTGCACGCCCCTCTTGCCTCACCTGTGAGCTGCAAGCCCTCGTGTGCGGACTCCGGCCCTGTGAATTGTCCACTATATCCAGTCTCCCCAGGGGGCCCACAGAGGACATCCTCATGGAGGCACTGAGCTGTCTTTGGACCTCCTTATCTACTTACTCTTTCGAGTTCAGAGATCGCTCCCTTTTCCAGATGATAGAAAAATCTAGAAGAAACAAATGACCCCAGTGAAGATGGACACGTTTGCTAAATGCTTTGATACACAGTTTTGGGGTGCCGTCTTGAAACCCTGTCCTTCAACATTGTCCTGTTGCCCGGGATCTGCTTGGTGCCTTCAGGCTGCAATCCTCAGTCTCGTCAACAGGTCCGTGTGTCTAAACAGAACGAGTGCAGCACTGCTGCCTTTGGGGAACAGAATTCAACACCCAGCACACTTACATGAGTTGTTCAACTCTCCTGAGCCGGGATTGGTGTCGGGAAACCATTGTTGGGTCGCATAACTGAGTGATCCCCGCTCTGTCCACATGCCTGGCCTCGGCCCCTCTTGCCCTGTCACCACCCTCACTCATCCTGGCAGCTTTGCAGCTGTTTTGTGGCAATTGCTTTCACCAGTGGATCTGAAGTGCACACGCATGTGCACACACACACATGCCCGCTCTTGCCCCTCTCGTCTTTAAGGAAAGCAAACCTCTCCCTGGACTTCATGTCCCCGACTTCTTCTGCACATCTCAGCTCCCTTCCCTCCCAGCCCCTCCTTCACTTGCTCCAGTTGGCACTGGAAAATGCAGCCCCTGTGCCTGGGTAAAATGCAAGGTGCGGACCTGCTGACCAGAAAGGCAGAGAGGAGGACAACACAGCAGGGACTGGGCGCTGTCGGTAGGCTGCCCCTCAACACTGCCATGCCTCGGACTGCCTTCGCTTTGAGCTAGGATGGACTTGTGCATATGCAAGAGTATGTGTGTGCACAGCGAGGGATCTCCAAACCATTCTTGGAATTGAGGGTTAGGAAAAAGCTATGCATGGGTTTCAGAATATTTGCACCAATTTTAAAATTTTATTTAAGGTGGGGCTGGCACTGTGGCGTAGTGGGTAGAGCCGCTGCCTGCATTGCCAGCATCCCATATGGATGCCAGTTCGAGTCCCAGCTGCTCCACTTCCAATCAGGCTCTCTGCGATGGCCTGGGAAAGCAGTAGAAGATGGCCCAAGTCCTTGGGCCTCTGCACCTGTGTGGGAGACCTGGAAGAGGCTCCTGGTTCCTGGCTTCAGATCGGCACAGCTCCAGCTGTTGTAGCCATCTGGGGAGTGAACCAGTGGATGGAAGACCTCTCTCTCTCTCTCTCTCTCTCTCTCTCTCTCTGCCTCTGCCTCTCTGTAACTCTGCCTTTCAAATAAATAAATTTTTTAAAAAAATTTTATCTAAGGTATACAAATTTCATGTATTTCATATATACAGATTTAGGAACATACTGATACTTCCCCCTCTTCTTCCTCCTCCCTCTCCTATTCCCATTCTTAATTTTTACAAAGATCCATTTCCAGTTTACTTTAGGCTCATAAGGTTAACTCTACACTAAGAGTTTAACAAACAGTATGAAGAAAATACACTGTTCCTCAACAGTAGAGACAAGTGCTGTAAACAATCATGCATCTTAAAATGTCAGTTTCACTCTAGTACAACACATTTTAGGGACTCTGTTAGTTAGCAGAGATCAGGGAGAACATATGGTATTTGTCTTCTTGGGACTGACTTATTTCACTGAGTCATTATTCTTATTTCCAGTTGCATCCACTTTGTTGCAAAAGACAGGATTTAATAAACATCTTTTGATTTCATCTTCCATTTACTTTTTGAAGTCCCTGTGGTATATATATGCGTGCGTGTCTGTGTATTTTCACTGAAAATATCTTAATTTTTTTTTGCTTATCTTTATTTATGGGAAAGGCAGAGAGACAGAAATGGACACAGACAGAGGTCTGCTAATTCACTCCTCAAATGCCTGAGACAGCTGGGGCTGGGCCAGGCGGAATCCAGGAAGGTCCCAGGAGGAGGGCAGGGACTCCAGCACTCGAGCCATCTCCTGCTGCCTCCGAGGTGCATACTAGCAGGAAGCTGGAGTCGAAGCAGAGCCGGGACTTGAACCCCACGCACTGTGACTTGGGATATGGCCATCCTCAGCAACATCTACCCGCTGCACCAAATGGCTGTCCCTGAAAACAGGTTACGATGTCCTCGTTCTTGAATAACAGGTCATCTGGGTGGACAGTTACCGTCCTCGTATTTGAAAAATATTCTGCCTCCGTCTCTTTATCGCCAATGAGAGAAGTCTGTGGAAGTCTGTCGCTGCGCATCCACTGAGCGGTCATCTCTCCTGGGCTCCCCGTCAGACTCTATTTCGATGACCTCACTTGACACTGGCATGATTCGGGTTCACGTCTTGCTATTGAGTGGGCAGCTGTTGAATTCCCAGAGCTGAAGATTTCCGTCTTCCATCAGCTCTGGGAAATGTCTATTGTAGCTTAGTATCTGGTAACTTTTTTTTCTCTTACGGAACCCAGTTCACCGCAATTTCGGCCTCATTCTGACCCTCATCACATGTGTCTTCTCCTCTTCCATGGTCTTCATTACTTCGCTCTCTGTGGTGAATTCTGGGTAAGAGTTTTGGGTATTTTCCGCTTCATAATTCTTCCTGTCTCTTCTGTTTTCAGCAAAAGATCTTTTTTTAAATTTTTATTTATTTGAGAGGCACAGTTACAGATATATATATAGAGAGAGGTCTTCCATGAAGCTAAAGCTGGGCCAATCTGAAGCCAGGAGCCAGGAGTTTCTTCCAGGTCTTCCATGTGGGTGCAGGGGCCCAAGCAGTTGGGCCATCTTCTACTGCTTTCCCAGGCCATAGCAGAGAGCTGGATCAGAAGTGGAGCAGCTGGGACTCAAACCAGTGCCCATATGGGATGCCGGCACTGCAGGCAGAGGCTTAGCCCACTACGCCACAGTACCAGCTATAGATCTTATCTTAAAATTTACTTACGGCCTGCGGTGCCGGCACCCCGGGTTCTAGCCCAGGTTGGGGCGCCGGATTCTGTCCCGGTTGCTCCTCTTCCAGGCCAGCTCTCTGCTGTGGCCGGGGAGTGCAGTGGAGGATGGCCCAAGTGCTTGGGCCCTGCACCCCATGGGAGACCAGGAAAAGCACCTGGCTCCTGCCTTTGGATCAGTGCGGTGTGTTGGTCGCAACGCACCAGCCGCGGCGGCCATTGGAGGGTGAACCAACGGCAAAAAGGAAGACCTTTCTCTCTGTCTCTCTCTCACTGTCCACTCTGCCTGTCAAAAAAAAAAAATTTACATGCACACACTCACATCCTGGGGGCTGATTTCCACATTAAGTAGTTTCACAAATCAACTTGCAGAAGTTTGTTTATTTAATGAGGTAAATCCCAGAAGATGTGTGACTGTGAATGTGTATATATGTGCATGCATGTGAGTGTGTGCTCATATATATGTGTATGTACGCATGCTTGTGTGTGTGTGCGTATGTGCTTGTGTGTGGTTTGCATAGGTATGTGTATACATGTATGTTATGTGTGTATGCGTATGCATGTATATGTGTAAGCATGTGTGTGCATGTATATGGGTATGTCTATGTGTACATATGCTTATTTGTGTATATGTGTATGTGTGTGTATTTGTGTTTATGTGTGTATGTGTGTGCATGGGTATGTGTATATATGTATGCTTATGCATGTGTATGTGTGTGTATGTGTGTGCATGTATATGTGTAAGGGTGTCTGTGTGTACATGTGTGTATGTGTGCCTGTGTGTGCATGTTATGCATACATATGTGTATATGCGTTGTATCATGTATTTGCGTGTGTGTTTATGTTTGCCATTTCCCAACACCCTTCCCTGTCACCGCTGGCCGCAGTTTGAACCAGGTAATAATGGGGCTTTGATGTCATACACTTGGTCGCACACTTACGTGAGCTGAGCTCACTCCAGATGGAGTCCTCGGCACGCCTGAAGCACCCACAGCGTGTGCCTCTGCACTTGTGGCCGGGGCGGGGGCGGGGGCGGGGGCGGGGGCGGGGCGGGGGAGCGGGCTCGGCAGCGGCCGCAGCAGAAAGCGCTCCGGGAGCTGCCTTTGCTCTGCCTCTCGGTGCTGTTTGCTTTCCTCTTCCGCCTCCTAATTAATCCCTCCCCCGCAGCACAGGATGTGGAGCTGCCCTGTCTCTTGCTTACATCCTGGTTCTGCCATTTGCTGCTGAAGTGACCTTAGAGAAGCCTGGGGCTTAGGACAGGTCGCAGAGGAGCTCGCCCCTCGGCCGGCCGGACACAGATGTTTGTTTTTCGCTCATGCGAGGGTGGCTCTGGGTCCCAAGAAGCTGTCTCCTGCCTGCTGGCCAAGCTGCCCAGGCTGTGTGCACAGCTCCACCCCAACACGAGGCCTCAGGAGTGCCTTGGCAGAGGGAGAGCTCACCCGTGCACAATCCTGGGTCACCCATAGGCTACCAGCGGGGATGGAGCCTTGTGTCCCTGACCTTCTTGAGCCTCGTGGCCCTTAGCTATCAATACGAATCACACTCTCTGGCCGTGATGAGGGCTAATGATACACGTGGAGGGTCCCAGCACACTGACAAGAAGGCGCAGCAGCTGATGGACGAGGCACTGAGACAGAGGGGGCCCTTGTGGGGTGTGGCTAAGATCAGTGACCCCTGAGGCAGGTGCAGGCCAGCTGGGGATGAGGGTGCAGGGGAGCCCAGGGATGCTTTCTGGGCACACACACGGGCAGGTAGGAGTGGGAGTGGGGGAGTGGCATGTAACAGGTGCTCATCAAACCCTCCTTAGGTAGGAAAGGTCAGCCCACACGACCAGTTAGCTGGCTTGCGGCGTGTTGGTGGCACGCCCGCCTCCCTCTGGTCTGGCTGCGGTCCCTGACCCTTCTCTCTCCTGTCTCGTGGAAAGCGTAACTGCAGGCCCCGGGTTGCAGCACAGACCTGGTGTCGGTGCATCTGCGACAAACGCCACAGTCAGCACACACGCACTTGGGCCCAGCATCCTCCCAGTACACCCAGAGATACTACTACGTCTCTGCTTTAACACCTTGGCTGCCCAAGAGTCGCCCGAGGAAGGAGGGGTGCTTGGAACCCCGGGGGTTCGATCCCACGGCTCGGGTCCCCACCTGCCTGCTCATGAGCTGGGGTACCAGCCTCCTAACTGGCCCGCGGCCCCTGCTGATTCCATCTCCATGTCACTACTCCTGTTTAAGACAAATGTTTTTGATTTATTTACTTATTGAGAGGGAGAGAGAGAGAAAGATGCCTTCCATCCACTGGTTCATTCCCCCAGTGACTGCAACAGCCAGGGATGGGGCCAGGAGGCCAGCAGCTCCGTCTGGGTTTCCCATGAGGGTGGCAGGAACCCAGAGTGGGCCATCTTCCGCTGCTTTCCCAGGCACATTAGCTGGGAGCTGGCTCAGAGCGTGGAGCAGCTGCGACTCAAGCATGTGTTCCTGAGTGAGATGCTGATGGCCCAAGTGGCGGCTTAAGCCATTGTACCACCACAACAGCCCCTTGTGACTCCCACTGAGCAAAAAAAAAAAAGTCGAATGGTCCCCTCCTTCAGCAGGAAAGCTTCCAAAATCCTGGGCCTGTTATCCAAAGCTGCTAGTCCCACCTCACCTCTACAACACCCCCACCTAAGGGGTAAGGGATACTCGGGCTGGATCTCAATAGTCCCCTCCTCTGATCCCGGCCCCAGCAGTGTCCCTGCTGCGGTCCCTTGCTGAAGTTCTTTCTGCCAAGTCAGTGTCCACCTGCTGAGCCTCCCAGCAAGAAAAGAACCCCTTTTTCTCCACCACGTTCTTCTCCTCTGACGGTTGTCAGCCTGATGCTTGTTCTCTATGGAGTGTCTGATTCTGTTACTGGGGTGTAAACACTCCCCAAGTCACCCTCATTTTTGTATCTTCCCATGGGATTAGCGTGGTGTTTTACGTGCATAGATGCCTAGTAGGTATCTACTTTCTCAAAAGTATCCCCTGTAAGAATGGGATGAGGGAGGGCTGCACTGCCCGGGCTCTAACAGATCCATCTCTACTTAAATTTGCAAAACCTTTAACTTCTACCGAGGATGGGGAGGGTATGGCGTCAACCAGGGCTGTGATGTAGGGGGCGAGGTGGGTCCAGGAGGAACGAAGGGCTTCTCCCTGCCCCCATGAAGGGTTGAAAGAAGAGGGCGGGGCTGGCACTGGGGCATAGCAGGTAAAGCCGCCACCTGCAGTGCTGGCATCCCATATGGGCGGGCACCAGTTCGAGTCCCAGCTGCTCCACTTCTGATCCAGCTCCCTGCTGTGGCCTGGGGAAGCAGTAGAAGATAGCCCAAGTCCTTGGGCTCCTGTACTTGTGTGGGAGACCTGGAAGAAGCTCCTGGTTCCTGGCTTCAGATGGGCGCAACTCCAGCTGTTGTGACCATCTGGGAAATGAACCAGCAGATGGAAGACCTCTCTCTCTCTGCCTCTCTGTAACTCTGCCTTTCAAATAAATAAATCTTAAAAAAAAAGAAAGATAAAAGGACAGAGGGCAGAGGCAGGGTTCTGGGAGGTGGCCCCTGCCTTTTGATTTGCACAGCACAGACAGCAGAGCCAGGTTCTTGCCAGCCGCACTGGGACTTTCCATGCCCAAGCCGGCCTGGGACAGTGCTGGATCTCCCTAAGGAGCCTGTGGAGAGAGATTGCAGACTCTGTCACCAGGAAGTCCCAGCAGGAGCCACTGCCCCTGCCAGACCTCTGCTCACCTCCTGCAAGCCTTCCAGCCCAACCATGGACTGGCAAAAAATACTTTCAGCGCTGTCCCCGCATCGCTAAGGAGGCTTTGCTTGCCTCCGCCACAGTCTGGCAGGTAGCCTCCTTCCCTGAGCGCGGCCTCAACGCCCTGGCCCCCTCACTGCTCTGCTCGATCCAGTTCCCGGCCCCCTGACCTGCCTTCTGCTGCTGCCCCGGAACAGGGGAGCGGACTGCTCCGCCCTGGCTCTCCCTTCTTCAAGCAACAGCTCGGGAACAAGATCCTGTGCTTGTGCAGGGTGTTCCAGCAAGACACCCCAAGCCTTTGCAAACACCAGCTCCTCTGACCTGCACCTCCCTCTGGCTCAGCACTTAGTGTGCGTGCAGGTGTGTGTGTGGGGGGGATGGTACAGGGGGACTTGCACCTGTCATCTCAATGAGGGGACTCAAAAACTGGGACAGATGGGAGGGCCCACATCCCTGGTTTCACTCTGAAATTTGCCCTTCAAGTAGCTCCAAGCCCGTGGCTGCCTGAGCATATTCTAGGGAAGGTGTGCTCCCTGTGTTTCTCTGGCCTGAGCACACTGGAGACACAGCCTCCCTTGGCATGGGGCAGCCTGCACGCGCCTGGGGAGCCTGTTGTTCTGACCCAGCTGGGAGAATTCGGTTAACTCGCCCACGTCCTCCTTAAACTCCCTATTTTTAAGGGTGGAAGACTGAGTCTGGGGGAGTAGTTGGGTCCCTGAACCCAGAGCTCTTTCCACTGCCCCGTGGTCCTGCCCTCTTCCAGCCCCACAGGATGTGTGGGGTTGTGGCTTCCAAAGCTCGAAGCTTCCGGAGCACCACAAAGCAGCTTTGGGGCCTGGAATCAGCAGCTTCCACCTACTCCACCTTCCCAGTGGTCCTGTCCCTTCAAGGCTCTCTAAAGATCAAGGCCAGGGGCAGGTGCTGTGGCATACCCAGTGAAGGCACCGCCTGCAGTGCTGGCGTCCCATGTGGGTGCCAGTTCGAGTCCCGGCTGCCCTACCTCTTATCCAGCTCTCTGGTGTGGCCTGGGAAAACAGCAGAAGATGGCCCAAACCCCTTCTTCCGGAGACCCACAAGAAGCTCCTGGTTCCTGGCTTCAGATCAGCCCAGCTCCAGCCATGGCAGCCAGTTGGGGAGTGAATCAGTGGATGGAAGACTCTCTCTCTCTCTCTGTAACTCTGTCTTTCAAATAAATAAATAAATCTTAAAAGAAAAGAAAAGATGAAGGCCAAATCTTCATTCTCTGCGCTCTGCCCTCCCCCCGCCTTACCCTGCTCTGACCTCACCCAGTAAATACTGGGAAAGCTGCGCTCAGGCCATCACACATGCACACCTGCCCCAAACAGTGGCGGTGCCCTCCTAAAACGCACCGCAACAAGGAAGCTGTTCGGCCTTGAACGCTCTGTGCTGGGGCTCCCCATTCCCACGGCTGCCCTTGGTAGAGCTGAACCCGCCTGGCTTCTACCCTCACTGCTGGGGCCACGCCTCCCTCTGCAGGCACAGAATCCACCCTGCCAGGCAAAGCCTCTCCAGCCCATTTCAACCCAGCAAACCCTGTTCTTCCTTGACTGCCCTGATGCCTCCCTCACCCTAGTTGGTGTTCATCTTGTACCCTCCTATGAGGCAGCTTGAAAGCCAGCCTGTTTCTCCTTCCCTTCCTGGGTTGCCGAGGTGCGAAAGGTGGTGCTTGATACATAGTAGATGCTAAGTTAATGTCTGTGGTGCCACGGATGGAGGATGGATATGTGCCCTCCTCAGTGCTCATGGACATGGATGGAACCTGCTTCGCCCATGATCCCCAACCGCACTCCACCTCTGCAGCTGTGCTTCTCCATCGGGCCTCCAGTTGGATTCCAGATACATTCAAAAAAACACCCGTGGGTTAGCAAAAACTCTCGTGGAAAATGGAATGCCAAGGTGCATTTATGCTGATGCAAACATTTTTGAAATCCACACATACTTTTTCATAATGCACATTTCCCTTGTGCATTTTGAAGACTTTCCCATAGACATAGATTTTTGGCTGGTGCCGCGGCTCACTAGGCTAATCCTCTGCCTGTGGCGCTGGCACCCTGAGTTCTAGTCCCGGTCAGGGTGCTGGATCCTGTCCCGGTTGCCCCTCTTCCAGTCCAGCTCTCTGCTGCGGCCCAGGAAGGCAGTAGAGGATGGCCCAAGTCCTTGGGCCCTGCACGCGCATGGGAGACCAGGAGAAGCACCTGGCACCTGGCTTCAGATTGGCGCAGCGCACTGCTGGCTGCAGGGGCCTTTGGGGGCGTGAACCAACAGAAAAGGAAGACCTTTCTCTCTGTCTCTCTCACTGTCCGCTCTGCCTGTCAAAAAAATGTTTTAAGATTTATTTATTTATTTATTTGAAAGGCAGAGAGGGAGAAAGATTGATCTTCCATTCGCTAGTTCACTCCCCAAATGGACGTAGAAGCAAGAGCCTGGAATTCCATCCAGGTCTCCCACGTAGGTACAGGGGATCAAGTACTTGGGGTATCCTCCACTGCCTTCCCAGGCACATTAGCAGGGAGCTGGATCGGAAGTAGCGGAGCTGTGCCCCATAAGGGCCGTTGGCATTGCTGGAGCAGCTGGGACATGAACTCATGCCCATATGGGATGCTGGCACTGCAGGCGGCAGCTTAACCCGCTGCACCACTGCACCGGCCCCAAAATAAGCTTATCTTTGAATTCATGTTCCACAGACTTTGTGAAGGGCTCCTGGATGGCAATGCCTTACCTTTACCTGGAATACAGCAGGTCAGACTCTGAGCTAACCACACTCAGCCCCCACTCCCAGCCGCCCAGCTCTTGTCTGTTGCTTCACAAACCCTGCCAGTGTCTTTTTTGGTAAGAGGCACTGCACTGGGAGCCTGGGGAGGTCAGCCAAGTCCCCAGCCCCTAATGAGTACGGATTAATCAGGATCATGCAAATGCAGGTGTCAGAGCTGGACGCACCGGGCCGACCCCTTCACAGCAGAAGCAGCAGCCAAGCTCCCAAGGGGATTTGTGCTGCCCTGGAGGTGGAGTTCTCGCCAGGCTGCAGTCTTTGGGTGGCACAGGACCTCTCCAAGCTCTTGGGTTTGCCTGGAGTCCCTTTCCTGTGACTCTCGCAGGGTGGCCCCTGGTGGCAGGTGTCCTTAGAATGCACAGCACAGGGCTGCCACCTTTTCTAGAACAATCTGCCGCCGCACGACTCTCATGCACCAGGCCCTGTGTCTGATGAGCCCGTTTGTCTAGAAACTTCCAGCAGTATCGGGTGAGGAGCTTCCCATCACAAACCCGGGGCGAACCTGAATTCTCCCCACAAAGCCTTTCTCTCTCTTTCCGTCCTCTTTTCTTTTTCATTTGAGAAATCAGGTGATTTTCCTTCAACTGCAATGCTCTGCAGGGGCCAGCGCTGTGGCATAGTGGGTTAAGCTGCCACCTGCAGTGCCAGCATCCCATATGGGTGCCGGTTCAAGACCTGGCTGCTCCACTTCTGATCCAGCTCTCTGCTATGACCTGGGAAAGCTGTGGAAGATGGCCCAGGTCCTTGGGCCCCTGCACCCACGTGGGAGACCCGGAAGAAGCTCCTGGCTCCTGGCTTCAGATCGGCACAGCCCTGGCCGTTGCAGCCAATTGGAGAATGAACCAGTGGATGGAAGACTCTCCCTCTCTCTCTCTCTCTGCCTCTCTTTCTCCTTCTGCGGTAACCCTGACTTTCAAATAAATAAATAAACAAATCTTTTAAAAAAAGAAATGCTACGCAATCCTGATTATATAAAGCACGTGACAGCGGAGTGCAATACGCAAAAGCCAGGGGCAGCCCCAGTGCCCGCGTAATGGCGCGGCAGCACAAGTGGAGCACAACTCAGCAGGAGGAAGAAATGGAGCTTTGGTGCACGCAGGCCACAGACGCAGCTCAGTGACTGCTGAGGGAAAGCAGCCAGATGCAAAGGACATGTACGCGTCCTCCATCCGTGGCATCACAGACGTAACTGTAGGATTTGATTCCAAAAGAAGGGGCCAGCACTGTGGAGAGCAGCGGGTTGAGCCACCACCTGCGATGCCAACATCCCATATGGGCACAGGTTCCAGTCCTGGCTGCTCCACTTTTGAGCCAGTTCCCTGCTAATGAGCCTGGGAAAGCAGTAGAAGATGGCCCAAGTACTGGGGCCCCTGCACCCACGTGGGAGACCTGGAAGAAGCTCCTGGCTCCTGGCTTCAGCTCAGCTCAGCTCTGGCCATTGCGCTCATCTGGGGAGTGAACCAGCAGATGGAAGACCTCTTTCTCTCTCTGTCTCTGCCTCTCAAATAAATAAATAAATTTTAAGGAAGGAAGGAAGGTAGGAAGGAAGGAAGTAAGGACAGACCTGGCCCATTTCACAAATCCTGAATAAAAGCCAATTAGGGGCCAGCGCCGCTGCTCACAAGACTAATCCTCCGCCTTGCAGCGCCGGCACACTGAGTTCTAGTCCCGGTCGGGGCGCCAGATTCTGTCCCAGTTGCCCCTCTTCCAGGTCAGCTCTCTGCTGTGGCCCGGGAGTGCAGTGGAGGATGGCCCAAGTGCTTGGGCCCTGCACCCCATGGGAGACCAGGAGAAGCACCTGGCTCCTGCCATCGGATCAGCGCGATGCGCCAGCTGCAGCGCGCCAGCCGTGGCGGCCATTGGAGGGTGAACCAACGGCAAAGGAAGACCTTTCTCTCTCTCTCTCTCTCACTGTCCACTCTGCCTGTCAAAAAAAATAAAATAAAATAAAAATTAAAAATTAAAAAAAAGCCAATTAGATCTACACCTAAATTGGTCCTAATTCTGTTTTTACCAGTAGTGTTGTGTACCTGTCATCCACCTGGGAGACTTGCATTGAGTTCTTGGCTCCTCTCTGGCCTGAGCAATCCTGTCCGTTGTGGGCATCTGAGGAGTGAACCAGTGGGTACGAGAGATCTCTATTTGTCTGCCTGTGTCTCTCAAAAGAAAACAAAACAAAATAAAATTTAAAAACGAACTTCTCTGATGGTAAATTATGAGCACAGAGAAAACCTCGATTATAATGTTGCTGTAAGAGACGTGCTGGCAGTCAAGGCTCACAGCGCAGGGCACATTCCCGGGTCTCAGCGCTAACTCAGCGTCAGGCCAGATACAGAGAGGTCAGTGTGTCGGATCCAAAGCCCCTGCGTGGAGGCTGTTTCTCGGGACCTGTCTGCGTCTCCCTGGATTCATCGGGAAAGTGACTTCCGCGCCTCGTCAAGGGGAACAGACGCACATGCGAGTTACTCCAAGCAGAAGCGTGCATGCTCTGCGAGGTTCTCACCCTGCAGGAGCTCAGAGGACAGAGAAGATGGCGCAGACCCTCGGGGTGGGGGGCATTTTGCTGCGTGCACACTGTTTCTTCCCATCTCCTAGGGCTGTGTGGAAGGAGAGTCTGTGGCCCCTCTGAAGGCCTCTCTGGAGACGTGGACAGCCGGGGACGGAGCCGGGTCTGATCCACACACAGTGCAGCATCCTACTACCTCGAGGAACTTAAACGGTCCCGACTCCAGGTCTCTGCTCTGACCAGCGAAGTCAGCCTGGGGTCCATGCGCTCCGATTTTGAACACTCTGAATCCTTGCTTCTCAACCATTTACAGGCGCCAGCATCCTGTGGAGAGCCTCGCCAACACAGATCGCCAGGCCCATTCCCACCCAGGGTTTCCAACTCAGCAAGCCCAGAGCGCAAGCTGTTTATGAACTGGCATTTTTCTTTTTAAAAATGTTTTAAAAAATATTTATCTGTTTATTTCAAAATCGGAGTCACACACACACAGTAACAGAGAGAGAGGTTCACTCCCCAGGTAGCTGCAATAGCCAAGGCTGGGCTAGGCTGAAGCCCAGAGCCAGGAGCTTCATTTAGGTCTCCCTTGTGGGTAGTAGGGGCCCAAGCACTTGGGCCATCTTCTGCTGCTTTTCTGGGGTGCATTAGCAGGGAGCTGGATTGTAAGTGGAGCAGCAGGGACTTGAACCAGAGAGCTGATGTAGGATGCCAGGTTGTAGACAGTGGCTTAATCCACTGGGCCACAGGGCTGGTCCCAGTGACGTCTTATCAACACTATATGGTAGTTTCAAAGCCAGGAAGCGGACATCAGTGCATTACTGTTAACTAGAAGACCCTTTGAAAGTCTGTGTTCATCTTTATTTTAAAAAAGCTCATTTCACATATTTTGAAAATCGTCATCATCCAATAACTGATAACCTTAGATATTACTTGAAGAGTATAGGTTTTTCGGATGCTGTTAGAATCATGTCTGTAATTGTCAGTAATTGGCTTGAGCAGGAACTCATTTGTGAACCACATTGCTTGATGGTGAGAAAACAGTCCTGCACTCATCTGTGCACATGTATGTGAATAGCTGGATGCAGCTGAAGAGGAACAATACTGTATTACAATCATTCTAAAGAGCAAGATGACTGCAAAACAACACCTGTGATGAACACAATGTGAGCGTTTTGAACGCAGACAGGACCGGTGGAAGCTCAGCGTGTGGAAGCCTAAGGCACCAGGCACCAGCAGCAGCAGCATTCACTCCTGGTGGGTTTCTTGCACAGATTTGGATCCTTTGAAATATTGCATGGCAGGATTGTTTGTCTTGACCCCTTCGGCGATGCCTGCTCTCCTTGTCCTCTCCTCGTCCTGGCCGGCCCTGCGGGGAGGGCGGGAGCGGCAGCCAGTGCAGCCTGTAGGGCCTGCCCCCTCCCCCGACCCGAAGGCGGGGAAGGGGAAATGAGGTGCCGGCTCTCCGCTCTGCTGCCATCTGCTCTGCTTCTGGGGCTGTGATTTGGCCTCGTGACTGGCTGCACGGCACAGCGCTTCCTCCCGGAGGCCAGATGGGTCCCGGCAGTCAGCTCCCTCCAGCCCCGCGGCCTCCTCCCGAGCAGGTCTGCGCCCGGGCTCTGTGGCAGCTCAAAAGGAACCGTGATTCACCCTCTGATTCCGCTCCTGCAGACTGCACTTCTCTCTCTCCTAGGACGTCACTGCGTCCACCGCGGTCGCCTCGGGGCTACACAGCAAAGCAAGACCCCCTATAGGAGAAACCCGCAGAAGGGTCCCGACTTCCAGAGCGGGGACCTCTCTCCTTGGCTTGCCAGGAGCTGGCTTCTCCTGGGTCCCTGTGGTCCTGCCCTGTGCGAGTCTGTGTCCCAGCTTCACCTTCACAAGGTGAGGTGAACAGAACCAGGGACGGAAGAGGTGGTGCCATCAGCGACGGCTCCGGCTGACGGTGGAGTCCCTAGTCCCTACACCGGTGGGTGCTGGAGTGGTCACTCCAAGCCTGGCTTCTCCCGTCACAGCTGCACACTCAATGTAAGGAAGCCATCAGCATCCTCCTTAACCCGAGGTTCCCTGAGCAAGGGGGCCATTTGCCTCTGGGGCGTCGTAGAGAATTCTGGGGGCACCGGAAGCCGCCCCCATCAGCAGCCCAAGGGAATGAAACCAGCAGCCCCAGGGACAGCAAGGGCCATGTGGCCGCTGGCCTGTCCCGGTGTCCACGCCTGTGTTCCCATCCCGGGAGTGGGTGGTCTCACCTTGCTTGAGTTCAGTCTGGTTTTGTTTCTGCCGCTTGGCCCAGAAAGCACCGTGTCCTGCCTGTCGTGAGAAACCCTTGCGTGGGAACCAAAGCTGACGGATCTGTGCTTAGGTGCAGGGGAGTTTCCTGAGAGGATCCTTGGGGGCGAGATCATCCTTGTCCGCTCCTGACTTAAACTGCCTAAGACAGCAAATTCAAGCAAACATAAAACAGCCAGGAGGGACAGTTGTTGGAGAATTTGAGAACAAAAAAATTTTTTTGATACCTAATCACTTGACGCCTAGCAACACTAATTAATGTACTTCCATTGATTTTTTCATTTTCTTTTTTATTTTGTTTATTTATTTGAGAGGCAGAGTTACAGACAGAGAGAAAAAGAGACAGAGAGAGGTCTTCCATCTGCAGCCTCACTTCTCAAGTAGCTGCAATGGCTGGAGCTGAGCTGATCTGAAGCCAGGAGCCAGGAGCTTCTTCTGGGTCTCTCATGTGGATATAGGGGCCCAAGCACTTGGGCCATCTTCTACTGCTTTCCCAAGCCACAACAGAGAGCTGGATTGGAAGAGGAGCAGCCAGGACATGAACAGGTGCTGGTGGATGCCAGTATCACAGGTGGAGGCTTAGCCTACTATGCCACAGCCCCATTTTTTTTCACTTTCAGAAATAACGAGGCAAGAGGGCACTGACACTCAAGTCAGCAAGTGGAGATGGGTTACGGTGGCCCAGATGCGTCACCATGGCACCTGCAGTACACCTGACTGTATCCACCATGCTGTGCCAAGTCAAGGCAGGTGCATTAGCAGTGACTCGTCACTGTAGAGAAGTACCTGACTTAGAGCATTTATGAAGAAAAGAGGAGGTTTATTGAGCTCTCAGTTGGAGGCAGAGAATCCAGCTAAGAGACAGGCTCTGGCGAGGGCCCTTGGGTGGATGAGGAATGGCAGAGATGTGTGTTGGAGCCAGTGGTCAGCTCTCGGCACAGGAAGCAGAGAGAGAGAGAGAGAGAAAGAGAGAGAGAGAGCGAGAAGGAGGGGCGGGGCTTGCTTTCTCACGACAATGCTCACAGGAGAACTTCGTGCAGGCACTGCCTCTTAAAGCTGTAGCACCATCACGATGCTGCCACCCGGGAACCACACCACCAACACACAGCACCATGTGGATGCCGTATCCTACCCAACCGGTCCTTGACCCCCAGAAACTCAGCTTGCTGCAAAGATCAAGACGTTCACACGCGTGCAACTCAGCGGTTAGCTGGGTGATAGAGTAGGTAAGTGGTACCCAAGTAAGCATGGTGCAGCGCTCCACGCCCAGACTCTGTGAAGGAACTGTTGAGAGTGGGTTCTGTAAGTCTTGAAGCCCTCAGTCATGTAGAGAATACTGAAGGGATTGGAGAATGGAGGCAGGAGGGGTGGGTGGGGGCCTGGGGCCCTGGCTGGAGCCTGCCTCTTAGCTGGATTCTCCTTTCCCCCAGCTCTGGGCAGGGTCTTTCAACAGGAGCACTTTATGCGAGCTTCTTGCATTTGGCAGCTCCAGATGGGTGATGGGTAACACCTAAGGTGGCAGTGACAGTGGGATTGGAATGGTGGCCCCATGAGGGCCACCTTCCTGGAGCATGATGGGGTGAGGCACCACGTGCGACTTCCCTGTGGCCCCAGTGGGGGCTGCGCAGAAGGGAGAACCCCTGTGTGCAGGACCATCCACCCTCCCCTCTAAGCAGGCTGCCTGTGGGTGGGACTAGAAGCAGAATCTAGCTTTGAGTGAGAGCTGAAGTATTTGGAGCAATACCTTAGATTGCACGTTCTCTTCTCTGAGTGTTTCCAGGGACAGCTGGGCTGTCATAGCCAGCAGTGGACAGAGAAGTCAATTGGCAGGGAGGACTCCTGTCCACGAATATGTCTAAGAGGACCATGGGAGAGAAAATCCAGTTGTTCTCGGCGTATGGCACGTGTCAGCAGTTAACCAAAGGTTGCGTGTAACTGTATATGCTCAGAGCTAAATACCAAAGGCAAGTACCATGGAAATAGCTCAGACTCAACCCCAGGCATCACGGAGGGCTTGCTGCGAGTGCAAACACTGATACCATGTAGCTCCCCTGCTGGGAGCTGGCAGGCCGCCGAAGGAAGACCAGCACAAGCGTGATTAACTCCGACCTCGGCTGTCACTCAAGGGAGCAAGTGTGTGCTCTGACGGAGATGGACTGAGGCCAGGGAAGGAGATGGCTTGTTCCCTCTCGCAGCTATTTATTCTGTCCTGCTATTTGCAAGCGTGCTATGTTGGTGTTTATTTTATCACTTGCTGTTGTTTCACAAATAGAAGGTCAATTGCTGATTCTTATAAACAGGCTTTTTGCAAGCTCATGAGCAAGAAGAAACTAAAACCTTCTAGTGGCTCAGTGTAGTGCCAGCAAGGTCACTGTTGGGAACGCAACTTGTTTTTAAATCTGAATGCCATAGAATGGGGCACAAGGGGTCAGAAGGAAGAGGGGGGTACCGGTAGAGTCATTGTCTTCTTTCCCGAATTTGGCTGAGTTTACTGAGTAGCCTGCACCCAGCAGAGGCAAGAACACCGGGTCCAGTCATCCCCAACTTCGCCCACCCACGTGCTCACTCACCTAAAGTCCTTCCTTTTTTAAAGAGTGTCCAGTGTATGCTTAAACCACATGTGACCAGTGCCAGAGGATGCCAGCAGGACAGCCCTGCTCTCTGAGAAATGGAGCAGATTCCAGGTGCAAGCATTCAGGTTTCCCTGGGAAGGACTGCAGAACCAGTCCTCTGGGCCATGCACGGTTGGACGGTTGGTGAAACCCGCTGGGTGGATGTTTGGCCTGTTAAGACACACTGGAGGGTCTGGCTTCAAGTTCTAGCTCCGCTTCGGACCCCAGCTTCCCTCTAATGCAGACCCTGGGAAGCATTGGTGAGGGCTCAAGAGGTGGGGTTCTTGCTACCCACATGGGAGACCTGGATGGCCCCCCCACTCCCAGCTTTGGCTCCCACCACCCCTGGCCATTGTGGGCATTTGGAGAGTGAACCATTGGATGGAAGCTCTGTTTTTCTCTGCCTTTATGTTTCTCTGCCTTCCAAAAAGAAAGAAAACACATTGATTGCATTGAATTCTGTAAGGAAAAGACAGCAAATTAGCATCAGCCTGAAGTCTACAGAAGGGGAGTGAGAGCCCAGCTCCAGGCAGGGGAGCTACTGAGTGTGGCTGGCAGGAGCAGGGCAATGGCTGTGGCAGGTGGTGCCATTGGCCCTAAAGAGACTCTCCCTGCCCTGTGCCTGCAGCTGCTGTAACTTTGCTCCAAGCTAGGAGACTTAAAACATCAGGAATCGGGTCTCAGAGTTCTGGGGGCTACAAGCTGGCAACCTGGGAGTCCCCCGTGCAGGCTCTGGGGTGGGGTCTTTTGCCTCTGTATTTTTTAGCAGCTTCAGGTGGTTTATGCCTGGTGTCTCATCATTCCAATGTGAGACCCTCTCCTCTACTCATAAGGACACACACATTGGCTATGGTACTTACCCTACTCCAATCCGACTTCATCTTGATTTAATTAATCGCATCTGCAAAGACCCTGTTACCAACTAAGATTGGATCTTGAGATGGGAAGTGAATGTGAATTTGGGGGACACTCTGTATCCCATGCCGCAATTACTAAGCAGTGCCCTGATCTTTTTTTTTTTTTTTTTTTTTGACAGGCAGATTTAGACAGTGAGAGAGAAACAGAGAAAAAGGTCTTCCTTTTCCGTTGGTTCACCCCCCAAATGGTTGCTATGGCCGGCGTGCTGTGCTGATCGAAGCCAGGAGTCAGGTGCTTCTCCTGGTCTCCCATGCGGGTGCAGGCCCAAGCACTTGGGCCATCCTCCACTGCCCTCCCGGGCCACAGCAGAGAGCTGGACTGGAAGAGGAGCAACCGGGGAAAGAACCCGGCATCCTGACTAGGACTAGAACCTGGGGTGCCGGCGCTGCAGGCGGAGGATTAGCCTAGTGAGCTGCGGCGCCGGCCCTGATCTTGTTTTATAAAGCTGTCTATGTTGATCCATCACGTATAAAGTTATGCTTCTTGATGCAAATTTAAGATGTCATTCTGGCTTTGTGCAATCAGCATGCTTTTCCTAAGCCCCTCCATGATTGGGCTCGCTGGAGCATCTCACATGGGACCTTTTATTCATTGCATTTATTATGCTCTTGGCAGCATGAATAAGAGCCTCATGAAGATAGGCGTGCCATTGACATTTTATTTACCGAAGGATCCAGTGCAGCCCTTGGAATACGGTCACTGTTCAACAATTTTCTTGAATAAATGCATTAAAATTGTGAACGTTTCCTTGCGCACTGGGCTGAAGTGAGTGATCAGGTCTGACCACCACCCACAACCCACTAAGTACTACTTTGCACATCGTTTTGAAAACAGGGAAAAAGAGGTCCCAGCAGGTGGAGAGCTGGGCAGGCTTGCAACACCGAGGCAGGTGGTGGGAGAATCCTCCGTGTTCCCTCTCTCTTGACATCTCTTTTACGTTCTCTTATCTTTGTTTCTTTCACAACACAAAGCCCCCCATTCTTCCCTTTCTTGATGCTCTTTGGCCTCTTCAACTTGGCTCCACCAGTGGTCCCCAACGGTCAGCCTGCCCTTCCTACAGCCCACAGACATGCTCCCCTCTTCCCATCCTAGAAGGAGTCCCTCCCTGGTCCTGCTGCTTGCTCCACTTTCCCAGCGAGAGAAGCACCTGTTGGCACCAGGAGAGCCATCATCACTGAGATGCCACAAGGCATTGTGGGTGGGGAGAAAAAGGACGGGGAAGAGGGCAGGGCGTGCATCTCACCCCATCTTTCCCTCTCAGTCCCTGGGTGTGGCTTTGAGCTGGACCCGGCTTGAACCTCTTCCTCATGGCCGGGGGTAGGGAGTACCCTGGAAGCTGACACCACCTGCTCAACTCCATTACAGCCAGACTCCTGCCCACCCCCATGTCCCTTTGTCTGCATAGCGGTCTCCTGAACATCGGGCCAGGTCTGTTGGAATGTTTTGCTATTTCGCTTCTCCCAGTAATTCATGGTTTGGTAGCAAGAGGCACTCCACAGCTTGAAGGTTCTTTTTCATTGCAAGTAATAGAGGACTCAACTCCATATTGTCTCAGAGTGAGCCGTGTGCTGGTCACTTGACCTGAAGTTCAGAGGAAAGCTCTTTAGGGCTTGGTTGGTCATTCAGCAACGACCTAAGCACTTGGACTATCTTCTGTTGCTTTCCAAGTGGAAAGATTAGCAGGGAGCTGGATTGGAAGTGGAGCAGCCGGGACATGAACCTGTGCCCATAGGGGATGCTCGGCTTAACCTGCTATGCCACAGGGCCAGCCCCTAGCACCTTTTTCTGGAATGAGTACATGAAGGAAAGAAGTAAAAGGCTCTACCCCAAGTCCACTCCTTTTCTTCCCCACCTACCTCCTTGTCCACTGGTGACGTCACCCATTTCCACAGCACCAGCCCTGGCGTGTCTTCTGGTCCAAAGCCCTGCCTTTTCAACTCCTACTGGAGCTTGGAGGCTCACATACAGCGCTTGGAAAATGGCACTTATCATCTTCCATCAAAAATAAATCTCCTGAAATGGAAGTAATATTTTTGGAAAGATGTCAGCTGCTTTTCTCTATTGCAATCCCTTGTGTTTGGTTTCCGGCCATCCCGTAGCCTCCGGGAGGGTTAGAGTTGCCAGAGCAGGAATGCTAAGAGGAGGAGGATAATGTTCAGCTTTTGGTATCCAGAGCAGGCTCTCAATAACAGTAGTTTATTACGGAAAATTCCAAACATAAGCAAAAACAGACAACGGTTTCTCGTGTGCTCATCACTCGACTTCCGCACAGCCATCAGCCAGGAAGCCATCGGCTTCACCTACATGTCACCTGCCATCACTCTAAAATGCATCATGAAATATCCAACCAGTGTGTAGATTCTCCTGAGTGTCCCTTATTGGTTTACAGTTTGTCTTAGTCATAAGCACATAAAGACCCATACATTGTGATTGTTTGGTGTATCTCCTATCAAGAAAAACTTGGGGGCAGACCTGTGACGTAGAGGTTAAGAAACTGCTTTCGATGCCTTCATACCGTACCGATGTACCTGGGTTCAAGTCTGGCTCTGCTTCTTATTCCACTTCCTGCTAATGCACACTCTGGGAGGCAACTGATGATGGCTGAATTTTTTGGGTCCTTGCCACCCATGTGGGAGTCCTGGATTGAATTCTGGGCTCCTCGCTCAGACCTGGCCCAGCCTGAGTTGTGACAGGCATTTGGGGAGAGAACCAGCAAATAGAAGAGCTTTCTGTCTCTGTCTCTTGCCTTTTAAATAAAAGGAAAATATGTATTTTAAGAAAAATCAAAAGTCTATCGATTTTCCTTGCAATTTTTTTGTAGAAACCTGGAGTTTTGCACATTCTTGTTTCGCTACTCACACCCTTGAGGGGAGGGGGTATTCACACTCTGCTGTGTCCACTGTACTTACTGGAAGTTGGTGGCTAGATCCAGGGCTTGTTCAGATTCAGGTTTGAAGTTTTTGGCAAAGAGGAACATAACATTGGGGTGTCTCTCTCTTGGTTAGCATTTCTTAGTGGTCATTGCTTAGAACCATAAATTAAGCCATGCAAAATTATGACATTCTATCATTCCTTCCTCGTTTATTAGCTGTGCTACTTCTTTAAAAAGAAACTTCCTGATGTTATGGTGAGGCACAATTTGATTAGGAAGCTGGAGTAGTGAATTCTCCTCCTGTTCTTTTTAGCAGGAAATGGTATTTAAATGCCACAATCTGGCTGCCGGGAGTGCTCTCCATGTTAGGGAAGGGTCAGCTTTTCATTGCCACACGTAATACCTAAGGCAGGTAGCTTATGCAGAAGAGAGGTGGGTTTTTTGTTTGTTTGTTTGTTTGTTTGGTATTTTGTGAACAGCTCAGTGTGGGCTCTGGTGAGGGGCCTGCAACTGCATCGGCCATGGTGGAACACCTGTGTGTCTCTGTGTTCGAGGTCTCCCTCCCCCTGCCTATAAGGCCATGAGGATACAGTCACAGGGGCATCATCCCAATGACCTACTTTAACCTAAACACCTGCCAGAGGCCCAACCTCGAGACACCACAGTAGGATTAAGTATCCACCCTCGGGCCGGCGCCGCGGCTCAATAGGCTAATCCTCCGCCTAGTGGCGCCGGCACACCGGGTTCTAGTCCCGGTTGCCCCTCTTCCAGGCCAGCTCTCTGCTGTGGCCAGGGAGTGCAGTGGAGGATGGCCCAAGTGCTTGGGCCCTGCACTCCATGGGAGACCAGGAGAAGCACCTGGCTCCTGCCTTCGGATAGGCGTGGTGCACCGGCTGCAGCGCGCCGGCCACGGCAGCCATTGGAGGGTGAACCAACAGCAAAAGGAAGACCTTTCTCTCTGTCTCTCACTCTCTCACTGTCCACTCTGCCTGTTAAAAAAAAAAAGTATCCACCCTCCTCATACTTAATTAACACAAGACCTTGGGGATTAAATTCCTCCCTGAGCTCTGGGAGATAAATACTCCAGTCATTGTTTGTAGGGCTTTTCAGTGGATAGAATTCAGAAATACATTTTTCAAAGACGAAATACACGATGAACCTATTCATCAATGCATTAAAATTGGATTAAGGGCCACATGGCCGTTAACCAAGCGTTCTTCTTTCTCCCATGCCCAAATCCTGGTTCTCCATGACATCACCATGAATGGTTACTTGGCTTCATCTCACAATTCATGTACCACTGTCTCAGAATAATAGCATCAACACTGTCACCCACAACATGAATACTGCAAATAGGTCCCCCCATCCCCTTTTTAGTAGTTCTTTTGTCCTTAAAGATCTAATTCTTGGGGCCAACGCTGTGGCGCAGCGGGTTAAAGCCTTGGTCTGAAGCGCCGCATCCCATATGGGCGCAAGTTCTAGTCCTGGCTGCTCCTCTTCCCATCCAGCTCTCTGCTGTGGCCTGGGAAAGCAGTAGAAGGAGGCCCAAGTCCCTGGGTCCTTGCGGGAGGAGGCTCCTGGCCTTGGATTGGAGCAGCTCCAACTTGTGGCCAACTGGGGAGTGAACCAGCAGATGGAAGACCTCTCTCTCTGTCTCTACCTCTCTCTGTAACTCTGTCTTTCAAATAAATAAAATAAATTAAAAAAAAAAGATTTTTTGCACCCTTCACATTGGACAACACATTAAGGACAGATATCCCACATGAGAAGTAAGTACACAGTGACTCCTGTTGTTGACTTAACAATTTGACACTCTTGTTTATGGTGTCAGTAATCTCCCTAGGCTCTAGTCATGAGTTGCCAAAGCTATGGAAGCCTTTTGAGTTCTCCGACTTCGATCTTATTCCGACAGGGTCATAGTCAAAGTGGAAGTTCTCTCCTCCCTTCAGAGAAAGGTACCTCTTTCTTTGATGGCCCCATTCTTTCCACTGGGATCTCACTCTCAGAGATCTTTCATTTAGGTCTTCTTTTTTTTTTCCAGAGTGTCTTGGCTTTCCATGCCTAAAATACTCTCATGGGCTCTTCAGCCATGTCCAAATGCCTTAAGGGCTGATTCTGAGGCCAGAGTGCTATTTAGGATATCTGCCATTCTATGAGTCTGCTGTGTATCCCGTTTCCCATGTTGGATCATTCTCTCCCTTTTTGATTCTATCAGTTAATATTAGCAGACATTAGTCTTGTTTGTGTGATCCCTTTGACTCTTAGACCTACCAGTGTGATCAATTGTGAACTGAAATTGATCACTTGGACTAGTGAGATGGCATTGGTACATGCCACCTTGCTGGGATTGTATTCTGATGGAATCTTTACTTAATATATACTAAATTGATCTTCTGTATATAAAGATAATTGAAAATGAATCTTGATGTGAATAGAATGGGAGAGGGAGCGGGAGATAGGAGGGGTGCGAGTGGGAGGGAAATTATGGGGGAGGGGAGCCATTGTAATCCATAAACTGTACTTTGGAAATTTATATTTACTAAATAAAAAAATTTTTTGTCAACCCTATTCTCTTTTTTCCCCATAAGCACCCTATTTTACTCTTTATAGTTTATCTTTCCATTAAAAAAAGCAAGTTAGAAATGCTTACAGAAATAAATATATGTGAATGTGTTTCTTCAATTCTCTCCTTTATTATACAAATGTGTCCCATAAATGCCTAAGTGTACCATTTATATATATTCTCCTCCACTTGCTTTTCTCATTTGTCACCAAAACCCAGAAATATTAATGTAATAGTAATCTATAAACATGTGTTTGCAGTTGAATACTTCTCCATTTTGTAAAAAGAACCATAAGTTATTAATCAGACCCCTTCTGGTGGATAGTGATGGAGTGGGTAAAGCTACTGCTTGCAAAGCTGTGTGCCAGTTCAAGTCCTGTGTGCCAGTACAAGTGCTAGCTACTCCACTTCCAATGCAGCTCCATGCTAATGGCCTGAGAAAAGCAACAGAAGATGACCCGAGTGTCTGGGAGACTGGATGAAGTTTCTGGCTTCTGGCTTCCACATGGCCTAGCCCTGGCCATTGCAGCCATCTGGGAAGTGAACCAGCAGATGGAAGCTCTCTCTCTTTCTCTCCCTGTCTCTCTCTCTGTCTCTCTCTCTCTCCCTCTTCTCTGTCTCTCTGTCAGTCCCTCTCTCTCTGTAACTCTGACTTTCAAATAAATAAATAAATATTTTTTAAAAAGTATTTCTTGTTTCTTCCTCTCCCATCACTCTTCTTTAACAGAGGATTCTTGGCTACTCTTCCTTTTGTTCTTCAAAATAAAGAGATGTTTCATTCTCTTTATAATTTATATAGTTACAAACCTTATAATCATCAAGACTCTCAGTGAGCCATTCACTTCCAACCCCTCTTAATCTCAATGCCTCTTGGAGAAGCTTAAAGTTCAAGTTCACTTTTTTTAAAAGGATGTTTTTATTTATTTGAAAGGCAGAGTTAGATTGAGAGAGAGAAAGAGAGAGAGAGAGAAAGAGATCTTCTTTCTGCTGGTTCACTCCCCAAATAGCCTCAATGGCCAGAGTTGGCCCGGTCCAAGGCCAAGAGCCAAGAGCTTCTTTAGGGTCTTCCATGTGGGTGCAGGAGCCCAGGCACTTGGGGCCATACTCCACAGCCTTCCCAGGACATTAGCAGAGAGCTAGATTGGAAGTGGAGCAGCCAGGACTCAAACTGGCACCCATGTAGGATGCTGGCTTAACCTGCTATGCCACAGCACTGGCCCCCACATCTATTCTTGTAACCAACAAATACGAACCAATCTGATGAGTAACCCCAAACTCCCATCACGGTCTCAGGGGTTCTCTAAGTAGCACGCATGTTGATGTTGCTCGTGGCGTGACTTTGGAATAAACAGTGTGCCTTCTCCAGACTGGAGCCAGTCACAATTAATGATCCATTTTCTGTGGGCTGCAAATAGATCTCTTTTTAAAGAATATCTGTATACACACTCAGATTAAAAAAAAAAAACTAATGTATCTTAACTAGGAATGAAGTTTTAGAATCTAAAAATACAATCAGATTTTATTCCTTAGATATATGAGTAATCACAAGCACCAACAGATGTTTGCAAGGACTTTCATAGCTGCTTTAGTTATAATCTCCATCAGCAAGAGAATGGATAAATAAATCAGAGTGTGTCATTCCAAGGGAATGCTATGCAGACATATAAAGAATGGACTACTGATAAATGCACCCACCTAGATGCATAGGGGCCAGTGTTGTGGCATAGTGGGTAAAGCTGCCACCTGCAACCCTGGCAACCCATATAGGCACCAGTTCAAGTCCTGGCTCCTCCTCTTCCAATCCAACTCCCTGCTAAAGATCTAGGAAAAGTAGCAGAAGATGGACCAAGTATTTGGGCCCCTGCCACCTACATGGAAGACCTGGCTCTTGGCTTCTGCCTGGCCCAGTCCTGGCAGATGGAAGATCTATTTCTTCCCCCTGTTCTGTAATTCTTTCAAATAAATAAATAAATCTTCAAAAATTATATATGGATGCATAAGGAAGAAAAAAAGAGAGAAGACCAAAGACAGAGTCCATGCAGTATGGTCCCACGCTTATCAAGTTAAAGACCGGTGAAACTGTCTATGATGACAAGATCATGGTTATGAGGCCATGTACAGACTGAGAAGCAACAGCAAGGAACTTCCTTTCTCTTTTTTTAAAAAAAAAAGATTTATATATTTATTTGAAAGTCAGAATTACACAGAGAAAGAAGGGAGAGAGAGAGAGCAAGAGAGGTCTTCCATCCAATGGTTCACCCCCCCCAACTGGCCACAATGGCCAGAGCTGTGCCGATCCAAGGCCAGGAACTAGGAACTTCTCCAGAGTCTCCCATGCGGGTGCAGGGGCCCAAGCACTTGGCCATCTTCTGCTGTTTTCCCAGGCCATAGCAGAGAGCTGGATCAGAAGTGGAGCATCCGGGACTCGAACTGGCACCCATATGGGATGCTGGCACTGCAGGCGGTGGCTCTAACCCTCTAAGCCACAGCGCCAGCCCCGAGAGAAACTTCTTGGAGGATCAAGGCATTCTCAATCTTCATTGGAGAGGGAAGCTGGCTACGAGCTGTATGTTTACAATGTGTTCACTCACCTCAATGTTCGTTGTACTTGAATCATAAAAACACAATTTCAGACCAGCTGCCCCATCTCAAAGACATCTCTAAAACACTCTGTCCCCAAGTACCTGGCACGATAGAACTGTGTCTCACAACTCCCAACCTTGGTGTAGTCTATGTGATGGCGCCCCCTGGAGCCCAAAGAGAGCCACATCCCTCACTCCGGTTGAAATGGAGGTCCTCCGTTCTCCTCTCTCATCTCCCATCTCCCCAGTCACCTCCAAGGTGAGAGAAATCTGTCTCGATTTGTAGATCAGGAACCTGACAGAGTGAGACTGTAATTCTCAGGCAGAAAAACAGAAATTCTCCTGCAAGCATGTGGCTGGTTCCCAGGGTTGAGGGTGAAGATTCCTGATCCTGTTTGTTGTTCTATCTTTTCATCACTTTGCCCTATGCCTTTCCTGGACATAGTGGGAAAGCAGAATGGGTGAACACATGACTGAAGGGGTGGACAGAAGCCTACGTCCTCAGGAACACAGGCTTAATCGTTCCTAAATGCATGTTGTCTCTGCGGCAAGTTGTCCCCAGCGATTCATGAGTAGAATAAGCATCCCTCGGATCCCTCCTCTCCAATTCTATTGTGTCTTTGATGAAATATAATTATGTCTAAATGGTATTTTTCTTGGTGTCCCTCCTTGTTGAAATACGCCCTGTTCTCATGATTTGTGTCCCGTGGTGAAGTTTTCCATTGATAGGAGTTGGCTTATATCCTGACATTTTTCTTTCCATGGGAACTGGCAACATTAAGACGGAAAGCCAAGCTCATTTCAAACACACAAAATCTATGGATTTGGGGATTTCTCACCAAAGTGTTCGTGTGAAGATCAAATCGTCAAACATTTCAGGTGCGAATTTCTCTCTGAGACTCAGCCAAGGAAGGGGTGGATTTTCTCAGCCTGGGGCTTTGGTGCGAGGCTGCTGCTCTTGTTTCTCCAACGTCTGGTGGAACAGGAGTGTATTCAAAGACACCCTCCAGCGGGTGCCCTTGGCCATGGGCTGAGGAAGATCTCTTAGTCACTTTCTAAAACATCTAGAACATTCTTCCCACTCTGCCTTGTTCCCATCGTTAACTGTAGAGAACCAGACTCCTACTCTGTGTTGGGTTGGAATCAAGACTTCTCAACCTCAGCACGACTGTCCTTTGGGGCTGGACAGGTCTTTATTGTAGGGATTCCGCATGTAACATGTCTAGAAGTATCTCTGGCCCCAAAAGCACCCATCCTCCCATTTGTGACAACCAGAAGGTCTCTAGACATTGCCAAATGTCCCCCAGGAACAAAATGGTGCCCAGTTGAGAGGTGCTGTGTTAGACTGATTAGATACAATGGCCAACAGGCAAAACCCAGGAGCCCAACTCCCAGTTGTCTGTCCCATACACTCTCCCACTCATCCTATGCAGATCTTACGACATCATGTTAGGGTGTTAGGTATGGAATAGCTTGGGGTTCTGGCCTTTCGTACCCCCAGAAAGGAGAGACAGAGACCCACCTCAACAGAGATAGGTTGCTTTATCGGAAGCAAAGAGATCGGTGACAGCCTGTACTTGTGAAGAGACTGCGACTGCGCTGGGTGTGTTTAGAACTCAGGTTTTTATCTGGTTAAGGAGGGAATTTGCCACTAAGGGTAAGGGAGTAGAAGACAGCTGGAGGAAGAGTAGGGGGCTGTTTGAAGTCTCAGGGATCTTTCCTCTTACCTATTTCATGGCTGCCCTAGGCAGTTTAACTGCTTTCCCATTTACATTGCAAGGAGGTGAGAAGGGTTTGGTTAGGCACCAAGGATCTCAACAAAAGGGAGTGGGGAGGTGTGTGTGGGGGGGGAGGGGAATGATGCAATATGTCCTTTAGGGGCCAGGATCCCTTCTGCCTGGAGGGCAGGCCTCAGCGCACTCACACAAGATTTACAGTGCTGGCCGGATGTATTTTTTTTTAAAAGGTTTATTTATTTATTTGAAAGCCAGAGTTACACAGAGAGAGGAGAGGCAGAGAGAGAGAGAAAGAGAGAGGTTTTCCATCTAATGGTTCACTCCTCAATTGACCACAATGGCCAGATATGCGCTGATCCGGAGCCAGGAGCCAGGAGCTTCCTCCAGGTCTCCCACACGGGTGCAGGGGCCCAAGGAGTTGGGCCATCTTCTACTGCCTTCCCAGGCCACAGCAGAGAGCTGGATGGGAAGTGGAGCAGCCGGGTCTCAAACCAGCGCCCATATGGGATGCCGGCACTTCAGGCCAAGGTGCTAACCCACTGCGCCACAGCGCCGGCCCCTGGCCAGATGTATTTTAACCAAACTCTCTGAACCAAGCCCAAGAACGCTAGCATCTCCTCAGACAGTCCCCTAGAAACTCCTGAATCAAAGGTTTTCTGTTCTTCGGGTCTTGGGTTTCAAAAACTGCCTGGTGTTCCTGCAGTGCCTTAGCAGCCAGAGACCCCCGGGCTGCACAGCAGCAGTGCCCAGGTGCAGAGGGGCCAGCCGGTCGCTCCAGCCTGGGGTCTGTCGCATGTCTCCTTGGCCCGGGATGGCCCTCTAACAGCTGTCAGTTCACATCCGTGGGTCTCATCCTGCCAGAATGACTGTGGTGACAGTCGCTTTTGTCTGAATCAAATCCTTTCCCCTTTCTTTTTTTTTTCTTTTTGACAGGTAGAGTGGATAGTGAGAGAGAGAGACAGAGAGAAAGGTCTTCCTTCCGTTGGTTCACCCTCCAATGGCCGCCGCGGCGGCGCACCGCGCTGATCCGATGGCAGGAGCCAGGTGCTTCTCCTGGTCTCCCATGGGGTGCAGGCCCAAGCACTTGGGCCATCCTCCACTGCCTTCCCTGGCCACAGCAGAGAGCTGGCCTGGAAGAGGGGCAACCGGGACAGAATCTGGTGCCCCGACCGGGACTAGAACCCGGTGTGCCGGCGCCGCAAGGCGGAGGATTAGCCTAGTGAGCCGCGGTGCCAGCCTCCTTTCCCCTTTCATAAAGAGCACCCGACTTAGCTCCTTAGCTACCGAGGTAGGCACAGTTCTCAACCAGCGATCTTCACGTGCTTGTACAGACAGGTTGCATGCCTTCATCTCACCTGCCAGGGACTGTACCAACAGCATTTTCTCACGGAAGGACATGTCTTTGACATGGGTCACCCCGTGCATCTCCAAGAGGGCTTGGTATATCTCCCTCCCTGGGGAGTGGTGTCTTGCCTCCCATGGTGACTGTCACTTCTGAGCCTGATTCATCTAAGAGCACAATCTTGGAAGCACAGGAGGACAAGGCCATGACAAGTAGGTTTGTCTTCTCCTAGCCTATGGAATAGATGGATAATGGGAACCTTTTCAACACCTGTATTAGTGTTTAATTGACAGCTAATAAGTGCAAGTCTTCTTCAGTAGTTGCCAAATGGAAAGCGAGGACTCATCCGTGTCCCCCAAATCCCAGTGATCTGAGAATTCCTCATATCACTCCTGGGGAGCACAAAGTATGCACCTGTATATGTATGTGGGCGTGGGTGTGTGTGTGTGTGGATGGGTGTGTATGTGTGTGTGGATGTACATATATGTGTATGTGTGTGTATGTGTATGGATGTGTGTATGGGTGTGTGTGTGTGTATATGGGTGGGTGTATATGTGTATGGGTGAGTGTGTATGTGTGTGTGGAGGGTGGGGGGCTGTGTATGTGTGTGTGTGTGTGTGTATGTATGTGTGTATATGTGTGTGTGTATATGTATGTGTGTATATATGTGCGTATGTGTGTATGGGTATGTATATATGTGTGTGTGTAGTGTGTGTATGCATATGGGTGTGTGTATATGTGTGTGTATGGGTGGGTGTGTATGGGTGTGGGTATGGGTGGTATTTTTTTTAAGCATGTAAGGATTTTAATACCACATTTCCAGTTATGACTTGCGAAGCGTAATTGGGTACTAAATTACAATGTTAATATTCATTTGAACAAATAAGTACTTGTAGTGGTAGCATCCGGGCCCTGAGAGGCAGCAGAGGAGCTGATGAAACGGACAGAGTTTCTTTGGCTGACTTTTGTCCTAGGTTTGGCGTGGTTGGTTCTCAGCGGAGTCCTGAGCCATCCAAGCATTGACAATGAATAGCGTTATTTCTCCTCTCCAAATCCATCTCTTTGTGGGATACTGGGTCCTGGCAGCCACATGACGACATGACATGCTGGGAGGTGTCATGGTGTGTGGGTGTATAAGACTATGGGTGTGTGTATGGGTGTGTGTGGCTGTGGGTGTGGGGTGGGTATGGAAGTGTATATGTGTATGGGTGTGACTATATGGCTGTATGTGTATGGGTGTGTGTGTATGTCTGTGGGTATGCTGTGGGTGGGTGGGGATGGTGTGTGTGTGGGGTTGTGGGTATGTATGTGGGTGTGGGTGTGTATGTGTGTGTGTATGGGTGGTTGTGGGTGGGTTGGGGTGGGTATGGATGTGAATGTGTGTATGGGTGTGTGAGAGTGTGTGTGGCTGTGGGTGGGCTGTGGGTGGGTAGGGATGGTGTGGGGGATTATGTGTGTGCGTGTGTGTGTATGTGTGTGTATGGGTGTATGTGTGTGTGTGTATGGGTGGTTGTGGGTGGGTTGGGGTGGGTATGGATGTGAATGTGTGTATGGGTGTGTGAGGGTGTGTGTGGCTGTGGGTGGGCTGTGGGTGGGTGGGGATGTGTGCGTGTGTGGGTGTATGTGTGGAGTTGTGGGTGTGTATGTGTATGGGTGGGTGTGTATATGTGTGTATGGGTGTGTGGGTGTGCATGTGTGTGTAAGGGTATGTGTATATGTATGGGTGTGATATGGGTGTGTGTGCATGTGTGTGTATGTGTGGGTATGTCTGTGTGTGTATGTGTGGTTATGTCTGTGTGTGTATGGGTGTATATGTGTGGGTGGGGGTGTGTATGTGTACGTATGTGTGTGTGTGGGTGTGTGTGTATGTGTGGTTATGTCTGTGTGTGTATGGGTGTATATGTGTGGGTGGGGGTGTATATGTGTGGGTGGGGGTGTGTATGTGTATGTGTATGTGTATGTATGTCTGTGTGTGTATGGGTGGGTATGTCTGTGTGTGTATGGGTGTATATGTGTGGGTGGGGGTGTGTATGTGTGTGTGTGTGTGTGTATGGGTGGGTATGTCTGTGTGTGTATGGGTGTATATGTGTGGGTGGGAGTGTGTATGTGTATGTATGTGTGGGTGGGGGTGTGTATGTGTATGTATGTGTGTGTATGGGATGTGTATATATATGTGTGTATATGTGTGTATGTGTGTGTGTGTGTGTGGGTGTGGGTGTGGGTGTGGGTGTGGGTGGGTGGTCTCTGTGGTCTGGCTTCCTCACTGGTTGAGGATGTACTGATGTGGTCCTCTCAGGCTAATTTTCTTCTCCACCGCTTTGCCTCCAGCCCTTCTAGGGACAGAACACTTGGCATTCTCAGTCTTCTCCTCAGGGGTCACTTGGGTCCTCTGATGTCTCTAAATTCCATAGCTCCCAAACCCATGCACCTGTGACCTGTGAGGAAGAAGCGCAACCTGGGTCTCCTCTCCTCTGGGCCCCCATGTTTGCTCTGATGCTCCCAGATCCCCTTGTCTTAGTACATAGACGATGGCAACTGTAGTCTATCTCTTCAGCCCCCTGACCTGCAGGCTCCCGTCCTTGCCTGTGCCAGCCCACAGCCTCCCCTCTGACTCCAACCTCTCAGTTCTCTGCTGTCAATGCATTTCTATACCTTGATCGGTTATAGTATCCACATCAATAAATTGCTGTGTTCAATTAGCATTACTTGTTAGCGAATCTCACAGGAATAGCTACCAAGCATTTGTCCAGTTAGCCCTTCTAGATTTTGTTAGGGATTTATATCCAATTTGCAGGTCTGCGGTTTCTAGAATATGTCTCTTTCTTTGTTGAAATATTTGTTGAAATATTTCAGTCTGGGGGCCGGCACTGTGGTGTAGCAGGTAAAGCCGCCACCTGCAGTGCTGGCATCCCATATGGGCGCTGGTTCTAGTCTCAGCTGCTCCACTTCCTATCCAGCCCTCTGCTATGGCCTGGAAAAGCAGTAGAAAATGGACCAAGTCCTTGGGACCCTGCACCCACATGGGAGACTTGAAAGAAACTCCTGGCTTCTGGCTTCAGATCAGCCCAGCTGATCTATGCCATTGCAGCCATAGAGGAGTGAATCAGTGAATAGAAGGCCTCTCTCTCCTTCTCCCTCCCTCTCTCTCCCTCTCCTTCCCTCCCTCTCTCCCTCTCTCCCTCTCTCCCTCTCTCCCTCTCTCCCTCTCTCCTTCTCTCCACCTCTCCCTCTCTCCCTCTCTGTAACTTTGACTTTCAAATAAAATAAATAAATATATTTTTAAAAAGAGATATTTCAGTCTGGGGCCCCATCAGCTCCAGAAATTGGAGCAAGATCACAAATCTGCTGAAAGATTGCTTATTTGTCAATAAAATGTCTACAGTTGTAGTCATGGCCAATGAGAAATGGTAAGCGAGACCACGTTTGGTTCCTCTCGTACCATCTTTTCCAAGAAAATTCCCTTTGCTCAATCATTGCCTGCAAAGTTTCCTCCTTGTCAACTTGGCCTGGCTTCAGATAAGAGCTCAGTAAATACGAATACCAGTCGAAAGGGGTGACCTCGGCAGCAAAGAGGGACGCTGGCTCTGTGAGAAGACTCCAGAGCCTGACAGTCGTCACTCTAAAAGAGCTCTGAAGAGCTGTGTCAAGGAACACCCCCAGTGTGATCCCCAAAGCCTAAGAGCTGCTTCTAGGAGCCTAATGGCTAAGATGCCTGTGTACCATTCCTAGTGCCTCGGTTCAATAGCTCCAGCTCCTGCTCAGAGTGATGCTGCAGTGGTTGGGTTCCTGCCATCTGCGGGGAGCCTTGGACTGGGTTCCCAGCTCCTAGCTATGGGCCCCAGCCAGGGCCATTGTGGGTATTTAAGGGGTGAATCAGTGAGCAGAAGATGTGTATCCCTCTCTGTTTCTGTCTTTCTCTCTCTGCCCCTCCAATAAATAAAACTAAGAAACAGATACATAAAAGGTGGGTAGGAGAAAGAGCAGGCTCAGGTTTGCCTCATTCTCAGTAGGCGAGCATTGAAGTTTCTCACGGGTGTGAGATCTTTCCAGGAAGAACGTGTGCAGCCTCTCAGGAGCTCACAATGCTTTTCTTCTTCTCCTCCTTCTCCTTCAAGATTTATTCATTTATTTGAAAGTCAGAGTTACAGCAACAGAGCGAGAGAGAGAAAGGTCTTCCATCCTCTGGTTCACTCCCCAAATGGCCACAACAACCAGGGCTGGCCCAGACCAAAGCCAGGAGCCAGGAGCTTCTTCCTGGTCTCCCATGTGTCTACCAAACCACCTGGGGAAGAAGCAGAAGATGGACAAGTGCTTGGACCCCTGCACCCACGTGGGAGACACAGATGAAGCTCCTGGCTCCTGGTTCCTGGCTTGCCATCTTCCCAGCCCTGGCTGTTGCAGAAGAGATGAACCAGTGATGAACCAGTGGGTAGAAGAACTCTCTCTCTCTCTCTCTCTCTCTCTCTCTGTAGCTCTTTCAAATAGTCTTTTCTTTCTTTTTTTAAAGGACATTTGCTTTATCATTTTGGGAAGATATGGGTGGGATTTAAGAAGCACCCCCAGATCTCCCCCAAACTTCCACTGTTTAAAATCTGATGGAGAATTTAGTTCATTCTGGCTCTGGGCTATAGACGGAATGGACGCCGGTGGCCAATGAGTGGGTAGAGGCTCAATGGATTTCTTTTAAAAACCGTCCTGCTCTTATTTTTTTCTTTGTTTTACTCATCAGAAAAAAAAATGCAAAGGACTAGAGAGCAGTGACCAGGTGAGGATGGTTAGCAGAGTTAGAGAGAGAGAGAGAGAGAGAGAGAGAGAGAGAGAGAGAGAGATCTTCCATCTTCTGGTTCAATCCCTAAATTACTACAATGGGCTGGGCCAGGCAGAAGTCAGGAGCCAGGAGCTTCATCCAGGTCTCCCACATGGGTGCAAGGGCCCAAGTATCTAGGCCATCCTCTGCTGCTTTCCCAGGTGCGTTAGCAGGGAGCTGGCTGGGAAGTGGAGCAGCCTGGAATCCAACTGGCACTCTGATAACAGGATGCAGGTGTCACAGGTGGTGGCTTAACCAGCCAGGCCACGAGGCCGGGCCCCAGGATATAATCTTGGGAAATGATGCATGGTTGATTTTACTCCAATGTGTACTTTGAAAACCAGCAATTCTGTGGCAGGTGAGTGGCAGACATCAATTAGCTTGTTGACTGCCCCCGCCCCGGGTTGGGGAGACCACACACAAAGGCCACACCCTGGACGGCTCTGAGCAGAGCTCTCATTTCTCTGGGTCCTGACATTCGACAACTGAGGGCTTCCTTTGCCTTTCCAACCCTGGGGCAGTCCTGGGGGGCCATAGATGACTGTCACCTGCATTACGATGCCGAGCAAAGACCTCCGCCGTCCTGTGGCTCCCGGGATTCACCGAGAAGCTCTAAACAAACCAGAAACGAGCCGCGGGCCTCACGCTACCCCGGCTGGGTCAACACGTCTGGGCACAAACCGCAGGCATCAGTGCATGTTAAAAGCGCTCCACGGGGCTGAAATGAGAGCAACTGCTCTAACCTGACATTGGAGGGGTCTGAAGCCACAAAAGCCGCTTGTCCAAGGTCACACTATTTAGGGGCTGTGCTCAGGGCCAGAGCTTCTCCCCTGCTACTGGGTCCTTTCCTAGACGGGGGCACCCCTTAGTCACCTGCCAGTCACTCCTCAGCTGCAACCCAGGCTTTCTGCTCCCCAACCCCACCCTCAGCCCCTCCCCCACCTTGCTGTTTGGCCCCAGGCACCTCTCCCTCCAGCTGTCCCCAGCGCACCTGCTCTGAACACCTAGGGGAGCTCGCCTGAGCAGTGATGACCTCAGCGAGTGAAGTTGGGTCGTCCAAGTAGGATGAAGCAAAGCCTCAGAAAAGAGCCGGATAGAGACGGGTGAGGGGCTGGCGTTGTGGCACAGTGAGTAAAGCTGCTGCCCGTGATGCTGGCATCCCATATGGGCGCTGGTTCGTGTCCCGGCTGCTCCACTTCCGACCCAGCTCCCTGTTAATGCACTTGGGAAAGCACTGGAAGTGGAAGTGCTTGGGCCCCTGCACCCACGTGGGAGACCCAGAAGAAGCTCCTGGCTTCTGGCTCCAGTCTGGCCCAGCCCTGGCCATTGAGGCCATTTGGGCAGTGAACCAGCCAATAAAGACCTCTCTCTCTCTCTCCCTCTCTCTCTATAACTCTGCCTTTCAAATAAATCTCAAAAAAAAAAAAAAAAGAAAAAGAAAGAAAAGAAAAGAATAGAATAGAAAAGAAAAAGGAAAAAAGAATGACAGGAGAACAAGGAGAACCCCTCTGCAGTCTGGAGCAGCCAGGCTGAACTGCAGGATTTCAGAGGCCTCACTGCCACCCGGTGCCTCCTGCGTGACCGCGGTTGGGCTGCGCTGTCATCTGGCGCCCCCTGCTGGTCCCTGCCGTGGGTGGACTCCCAATGGGCGCTCTGCAGCCCTTGGCTTCTCTCCAGCCTCACGTGGGCTCCAGTGCAGGCTTCCCGGAGCTGTGTCTCCCAGGAGCTCCGGGCAGGGTCGGGAGCACAGGTGGGCTTGGGGAGGTTCCCGGTGCCTGGCCGCAGCTGCAGCTCTGCCCCTTGCCTGCTGTAGCACTAGCAGGGGGTGTCAGCTCCTTCTGGCTCCACTGCCTTCCCAGGGAGCCAGGTGTGGAGGGCGGGCTGCCAGGCCCTTGCCCTGCTCCTGCTCAGGCTGGGAGTTAGGTGGCCTGTTGTTCACTTCGTATCTGAGATGTAAGCTATCAGGGGCAGTTTGCGATTCCAGAGCAGAGTCCCTGGGTTCCAGTCCTGCTCTGTTCCTGATTCCCGCTTCCTGCTGTTGCGCTCCCTGAGAGGTAGCGGGTGATGGCTCAAGTGCTTAGATCCCTGCCACCCATGTGGAAAACCAGGATGCAGTTTGGACTCCTGGCTTCTGCCTGGCCCAGGTACCTGGGGAGTGAATCAGCTGATGGAAGACCTCTCTCTCTCTCCCTCCCTCTGTGTGTGTGTGTGTGTGTGTGTGTGTGTCCCTCGATCTCTTCCTCTCCCTCCCTCTCTGAATTCCACCTTTTTTTTTTCTTTTTGTTGTTGTTGTTATTGACAGGCAGAGTGGACACTGAGAGAGAGAGAGAGAGAGAAAGGTCTTCCTTTGCCTTGGTTCACCCTCCAATGGCTGCCGCTGCCGGCGCGCTTTGGCCGGCGCGCTGCTCTGATCCGAAGCCAGGAGCCAGGTGCTTCTCCTGGTCTCCCATGGGGTGCAGGGCCCAAGAGTACTTGGGCCATCCTCCACTGCACTCCCAGGCCACAGCAGAGAGCTGGCCTGGAAGAGGGGCAACCGGGACAGAATCTAGTGCCCCGACCGGGACTAGAACCCGGTGTGCCTGCGCCGCAGGCGGAGGATTAGCCTAGTGAGCCATGACGCTGGCCAGAGCATTCCACCTTTTGAATAAGTAAAAATAAAGATAAAACTTAAAATGTAAATATAAAGTTTAAGCCAGAAATATTATCTAAAACATTCAAGGAGTCTTCAAAAAGCTTATGAAAATGTTTCTCATGAGAAAACTCTGCATGGACTCCTGAATTTATTTTTGCACCAAATTAAGTTCATCTTTTAATTCCGTTTTCCACAAACTTTGGATGCACCTTGGGGCATGCTTTAAAAAAGGAGCTTGCCTACACGTACAGTACCACTTGAGAGCCACCAGGTGGCGCCCTACTTCCATACCGCATCTGTAGCATCCTTGGTGCCTGTTGCAGGCCAAATCTGAGCTATGCCAAACTGGGAAAACGCCCAGCCCTTCCAGGAAACCTTGGCTTTCTTTTCTTTCAAATTTTTTTTTAATTTATTCGTCTATTTATTTGGAAGGCAGATTTACTGAGAGAGAGGGAGATGAGAGAGAGAGAGAGAGAGGAGAATCTTCCCAAATGGGTGCAACAGATGGGGCTTGGCAAGCCAGGAGCTCGGAACTCCATCTGGGTCTCCCACATGGGCGGTGGGGCCCAAGCACTGGAGCCATCTTGCGCTGCTTTCCCAGGCGCATTAGCAGGGAGCTGGATCAGAAACGGAGCAGCCAGGACTTGAACCGATGCTCTGATATGGGATGCCGGCACTGCAGGCTGCGCCACAACATCAGCCCCAGACTTAGGTCCCCTGATGTCAGGGTGCTTCCCAGCGTCTTAACCGCCAGGCCAAATGCCCTCCCATCCCAGCCTTTAGAGGGTGCTCTTTTTTTAAGATAACAAGGTGGTGCAGTCTAGTGTTGCAGGGGACCTGTGCAGCGAATCTGGTCCTTGTATACTGTGTTATCTGCATGCCTGATGAGGAGGTTATCAGAGTAATTGATGTGTCAGGCCACGCCACCTCGCAGGGAGAGGAGCAAGTGCACCTGCCACAGGTGGAGGGGTCTGCCTGGGGGTGGACCGGCAGCAGCTTTACTCGTGTCCCCGAAGCTTTGCAGTGGGGGAATTCTGATTGTTTCTGACACGCTGGACACACCAACACCCCTGCCAGGCAGACGGGCCGCTGGTGCTTCTCACTGGCTGGAAAACAGGGAGGCAGTGAGTTCACGCTGGCCGGGAACAGGATGCATGTTGGGGATTCGAATGCGTGCTGTGCTCCCTGCCTGGTTCCCCCACACTCCCGTGTTTGCAGAAGCTTCCAAAGGCAACCTGTGCTCCTGGGCTGGTCGGGTGCCTGCTCTCCCAGAGTCTGAGATGACCTGAGGTCTCTGCAGGTGGAGGCTTAGTCTACCCCCTCGCCTCACACACAGGCCTGTGAGAGCAGGTCCCTAGTGGCCTCAGGGCCTCCCAGGAGGACCTGCCTCCACCACACGCTAACTGTCTTGGGCTCCACTCTCCCAGTACTGCCAGCTCGTGACTTTGGGATCCCTGTTCCTGCATGAGTCCAGGGCCACATTCTGCTCACACCACGGGGGAGGCAGGGCTTAAGGACAGACCGAGGCGTCCAGAGCTCAGTTTCTCCACTTCCAGGCCGGGACTCATCCTGTTACAGGATACTTCCATCCTGGGCACTGCTTGGGGGTCTGAGAATTGCTGGTGGCTCCCACTGGAGGTTTAATGAGATGTCATCGAGAAATTTTTTTAACCGGACTCACTCCGACCCACATGTACCCGGTGTGTGCTCCGTGTTCCGGGTTTCTCCTGGCTGTCACCCACCCCTGTCTCTAACCCTCCGTCTACAGTAGGCCTTGCATCAGCTTTGCATTTAATTTTTCAGGGCCCACGGGGTGTGGGCCTCACTGACCTAGTTGAAATCTGGTCACCTGTTCCCCAAGTGTCCCAAGTGAAACAGAATAAGGTGGCACTCCCGCCCCAGCCTCTCCTGTGGAAGTGTGCTCGGGCTGGGGGAGGGGGAGGGTCCCAGAGGGTGCTGGGAGCAGCAGAGAAACTGTGGATGTCAGGTGAGGCAGGCAAGAGCAAGCTCATTATTCTGAAGCTGCAGGTGCAAAATGAAAAGGGAGAATAAATGTGTGAGAAACTTGCGGCTCATCTTTCTGGTGGGTGTCGTTAAATACAACCGTCCCACTGCCCCTCTTGCCCCCTTCCCAAGTTCTCAAACCTGAAAGACACTGCAGGGCACTGAGAAGACATCCGGCTTCATCTCCCACGGAAAGCCAGGAGTTAGGACCCAGAGGCTCGGGGCGGACGTTCAGTCTGCCAGCTGCCCTGGGGAATCTGTGCGAACACTTGCAGAGCCCGCGCTGAAGCCAGGAGCTCTGAGAGCCCGGCGTCCTGCGTCCCCCCGGGGTCGTACACCAAGCCAGACGCGGAGCTGCTGCGGTTGCTTTTCAGAGCCTCTTGTTCCGGTGGAAATGATCTGTTGTTCAAAAGGAGTGCCCAGTCCTTCTCGCCTGGATGCCATGGTGCTCACGGGTGTTGTGCTGGTGTTGGCTGTCCTCGGCACCCCTACCTCGGGTAAGCTCAAGCTCCAAGAGAGTAAAACGGCAGTGGTAGAACTGTGTGAGCAGAGGAGGCAGCAGTATGCGGCGGACAGCGTTAGAACTGGAGAATGTGATTCGCAGACAGCGTTAAGACGAAGCTGCAAAGTGTGGCTAAATCGAGTGAGGCTGGGAAATTCGCACAGTGCCCAAGGAGCCGTGTCTACACATTCCATGTTTCTGTTTTTGTCATTTATTGTGCTACCCTTTTGAGTCCTTAGGAGCTTGGCAGGAAGATGTCAGATGGGAAAATGTCATTGAATGCACGGGATGTCGGAGAGTGGATGGCTTGACTGCTTCGTACATAACTTTCCTATATCCACACTTGTATGTCACAACCACTAGTGACGGTGATACCTGAGTGTGGTTATTTAATTTCATCCAATGTGGCCTGTAGGCCTGTGTTTCAATAATTTTGTGCACACGGGTTAAGTTTGGTATTTTGGTATATCACAATGAATGTATATATATATATATTCATACACACACACATATATATAATGTCTATGCACAGCTGAGTGTTTCGCGTGACTGTTATCTAACCAAAAGAGAGGGACTTTTGGTAGAGAAAGAGAACAAGTAAAAGGAAAGAGGAAGGAAACTGGGTGAGAAGGTTCAGTGATGCTGGTGATTTGCTCCTGCTAGTTCTCTGGGGTCTGGAATCTGCTCCTTTTTTACGTAACTTGGAAACAGAAAGCTCTTCTCACTGAACCAGAAATCACCTAAAGCCAGGAGCCGGATGGTGAGAGCAGTGTACTTTTTGCATTTATATTTTCACATCGTATTTTTGCCACATTGGATGACTGCAGTTTTCCAGTGGAAAAACCTGTGTCTTCACCCAAGATTAACGTACCTGGTTCCGACACTTTCCTGCCTGAACTTACCGGGGCATTCTATCTGTTTGGAAAGAATCGGTTCTCACTACTCTTTGCTCTACAGACCTCACAAATGCCGTGGGCTCAGCGGTGGCCCAGCCCCTCTCCTGCTATGACAGGAAGGAGTGCGGGTTGACATGAGCCCAGCACTTACACTCCATCATGGAGGCTGCTGGAGATTGGGCCGTACCCTGGCCTGCCTACATCTCTCACACATGGGTCCTGAATCTAACACGCTATACTACATCTCCCATAGCATGCATACTTCTAGTTGCCTGAGATTCTTCAGCCTTAGCAAGTTGTGTGTAAATTACTCAGAACAACTTTTGTCAAGTGACAAGGGGTGGCCTGTTCCCTGAACTCTGGTGCCTCTGTGCCTCCCTCTCTCACACACTTGGTCTGCTCTGCTCCCAGAGAGCAGGAGGTGTGTCTCCTCACCTTCCTACCACCCTCACTTCCAGATGACATTTGTCTAATTCATGCTGTATATGTATTGGGCGTCTGCTGTGTCCCAGGAATGATCCGACGATGTGGGGGTGTGCAAGGGAATAAGCCAGAGTTAATTCAATATGCTCTCGCCCCAGCAAGAATCCATGAAATATTTATTATCTGATTTCCCTCCAAGGGCTAACTCCGGGTGTTAACAGCAAGGGCTTCCGTATTTGTGGTAGGAATTTTTTTTTTGAACCGGGTGTTAATTGAAAACAAAAACCATAATATACAAAAATGTGCATCTCCTAATCACCCTTACTGAAGCTTAAGATTCTTCAATTATTTCTTTAATCTCCTGGCTAATGATAAATAACAACAACAATAACAACAACAAAGAGCTATTCTGTTTGACAACACCATAAAAAGCCCGGACTTTCACCTCTTACTGCTATCTATCAGTTGTTTATTCAGTGTTAGGGGTGTGGTTCTCAAGTCCCTGCAGAGTGCGGGTGTTGATGTTGGGGGGCGGGGCGGGCAGGGAGGCAGCAGAAGTTATCAGAGAGCCTCAGTGAAGGAACAATGAGACCAAAAGGTCATGTCCTGGATTCCAAAGGACAACTTCCCCGTCTCGCACTGGCCCCGGACACCTCATGCGGAGCCCTAACCTGCCTGCTGCGAGTCCCCCTAACTCGAGGTGGTCTGAGCCCCCCGTCAGCGGGGCGCCCTCTCCCTTACCATGGAGCGGTCACTCAGCTCATCAGCTGCACCATCAGCCCGGGCTCCTTTTTGCATCTTTGCAGCAGGAACTATCTCCGGCCACATTGCGTGGCTGTCTCTTGGACACAAAAAAGTCCTGAGGGCCCAGGACGCATGCGCCGCCGGTGGCCTCAGCAGCGACCCCTCCCTCTTTTTACCGGGGAGACAGCGGGTTTTAGTGCGGATCACGCAGCCTGAAGTCAGAACCAGATCACACGCAGGTCTCCGAGTCTAGTGCCTCCTGGGGCCAGGGGAATATTTGTTGGATTCTTGCTCTGATACGTGATGGGTTTGGCAAGAGATGGTGCATTCTGAGCCCAGAGCAACGCGCTCCCTTGGAGAACTTTCACAGTCTGGCTCCAGGAGCAGGAAATAAACGGCCCTGGGTGGCCGCTGCCTGCACGGCCCCTGGTTCTTCCTCTGGCTGTGGAGCTGCCTGTGTGGCCCCAAAGGCAACTGTTCGGCAAAGAAACCGGGAACAGATTCTGCAAGGAGAAGAAGGAGAGGAGAGGAGAGGGGAAGGGAGGGGAGGGGAGGGGAGGGGAGGAGAGGGGAGGTAGATGGACAGGGTTTCGGGGGAGCAACAACATTTCTTCCCCACCTAAGACAGGTGAAAAGCTCAAAGAGGCTGCAAACATCCTCTGAGGACGCCGTGTGCCTGTGCATGTGAGCATTGTGTTTGTGCGTGTGCAGGACTCACACTAAGGGAAGGGGGGAGACTGTGGTCAAACCAGAGGCAGGTGCCCGCTGTCACTGGGAAGCACTGGATGTCTGCCTCCAAGGAAAGCACCCACAGGGCAGTGCCCAGGAGCAGGGTCCCTGGACAAAGCCCTCGGGGCCGGATGTCGCTGCAGCAAAGGGGACAGATGTGCCAAGCACCTCCCTGAGACCAGTCTAGTGCTGTTTGCTGTGTGGTTTCAGATTCACATTGTCTGAGGCACTAGAGTGATTTTTGCTTTATTTTTTAAAGATTTTATGTATTTATTTGAGAGGTAAAGTTATAGACAGAGAGAGGGAGAGACAGAAAGGTCCTCTGTCCACTGGATCTGCTGGTTCACTCCCTAAATGGCCACAACGGCTAGAGCTGTGCTGATCCGAAACCAGGAGCCAGGTCTTCTTCCAGGTCTCCCATGTAGCTGCAGGGGCCCAAGCACTTGGGCCATCTTCTACTGCTTTCCCAGGTCACAGCAGAGAGCTGGATGGGAGGTGGTGCAGCCGGACTCAAACTGGTGCCCACATGGAGCGCTGGCACTGCAGCCAGCAGCTTTATGTGATACGCCACAGTGCCGGCCCCAAAAATTAAAAAAAGAAAGTTGTAAAAAAAAAAACCCAAAACTTCCACATCTATGCATCATTTCTTCATAGTGCGCATCTCCTGGGAACTTTCGGCTCTTTCTCTGGAGAGGTCTGCTTCTCTCAAAACGTTAGTGCACTCCGGCTGCTGAGACAGAACACCTCAGCCAGGGGCTTGAACCACAGACGTGTGGCTGCTCACAGATCTGGGGGCTGGACTCAAGGCCCCAGCACTGTCAGCTTCTGGTGGCGGCTCCTGCCGTAGCCTGCCAGGAGCTGTCTTCTTGCTGCACCCCACACGGCTGTTCCTCTGTGCCTCCTTACAGACCCCTGTCTCCAATCCTGGGAGGCAGGGTTTTAGTGTGTGGTTCCCGGCGACACAGCTGGGACAGGTGTGTGCTTTTCCTTCCTGGATACCGATGACAAGAAGTCCCGCTTCTGACATGGATGACCAGGGTCACAGTGCACCCTTTTCCCTTCTACATGCCACTTGTGCGATGGCACTGCTGGGGACGTCAAGGTCATAATTCAGACCTCCTCACCCCCAACTTCATTCCAATCAAATGCCAGGAAGGTCACGGGTACACTCCCTACTCTTCTGCAGGAAGTCTGTCGGAGCTCCCATGACTCAGAGTTGTCTGAACTAAGGCACCTGTGTGCTTACGCGTGTGCATGCGTGTCTGTTCAGACATAATCCATTTGTTCTCAGCCTCCTAGGAGTGTCTCCATCCACTGTTGAGGTGCTGTGTTAAGTGATTTGTGCCAAATTGGGCTGAGCTTGGGCACAAGGGCTCTTGAGGAATCCGGCACGTTGGCACCGTTGGCAGCTGACAAGCTGGTGCTCACACGGTCAGGACTGCGCCCAACGCAGTGCCTAAGGGGCCGTGATTGTCCTCACACACCAAGGAATCGGCAGGCAGGCAGTTGAGTGCTGACAGGGGTCTCCTGTCTGTCTCTTTTATCAGGCTCATGCGATGCTTGAACCTGGGCAGTAATGGGTGCATCGGGGTGGGAAATATCTGGACATTGTGCCCTGGTTCCAGGAAGGAGGGAGTGGATACCCCAGAACAAGTCCGTCCTCTTTCATTATCTTTCCTGTACACCCTGCCCCGGGGCTCCCACTTGTGCCTCACAAGTGCGTCACAGGCCACCCCCGCCAGGCAACTGGCTGAATAAAATCAGCAGATGTGGCCAAGGAACAAGGGAGGCTGGCTGTGGGGCAGGGCACAGGCAGGATCTGAGCGAGAGAGCTGCCAGGGACTGAACACGGGCCCCACTGCAGAGGTGTTGGGAGGTGGGGTCCCTACGCCTGGGAATTGGGCCCCTCTTTTCCCCTTTGCCGTGTATGAAGCAGCCAGTGGGCCCTCACCAGAGGCCGGCCTCTTCATCTCCGACTCCATCCTCTTCCATTATAAACCATTCAGTCCATGGTGTTTGTCACTGCAGGAGAAAGCTGGCAAGTGCCTTTCAAACAGTATTTCTCCTGTGGAGGAGGGGCTGTCTGGTGCAAGGGGAGGCCACCAGGGAGCGTGGCCAACAGAGTCCTCTTCGCTTCCCTCTTCCCTGAGCAGTTCTGCTCTGACCCTAGGACTCTAGATACTTGCACTGCTCAGCAGACCAAAAGCCAAGACCAAAAGCCAAAAGCCAGCACTGCTCCTCAAGTGGATGTTAACTCAGCTGCTCCCAGCATACCTCAGAAAGTTTGTGGGAAAATGGAATTGAACGATCAGTTTATTTTGGTGCAAAAATAATTTTTACATCCAGGTACAGTTTTTTTTTTTAAATAATATGCCTTTTCATGAGCATTTTGAAAATAGCTTGTATGAGCTCTTCCAAGAGGTGGCATTGGAGCAAAGACCCAACTTAGTGAAGGGGAAACCAGGGGCGTGGACAGACGGGGCAGGCATTGGGAGCTAGGACGCTGTTTATCAGCTATGCCGGATCAGGGAGCCTGTGTTGAGTCTGTCTCCACTTCTGATCCAGCTTCCCGGGGGTGTGCACTGAGAGGCAGCAGGACTGGCTCAAGGGATTGGGTCCCTGCCACCCAACTGGGAGGCTCGGATGGAGTTGCTGGCTCCTGGTTGTTGCCGCCATTTGGGGGAGTGAACCTGCCCACTGGGAGACTTCTGTCTGTCCCTCTGTCTCTCTGCTTTTCAAATAAATAATTAAAAATAAAACAAAATACAGCAGACCCCTCAGGTATGAGCAAAGGGACCTGTGAGGCAGGAGGTGGCGGAAGTGGACTCAGAGCACTGCACTCAGCAAGGGCTGGGGTGGGAGGAGAGGGCCCAGGCACGGGTGACCCCGCCCTCCGCCCCCGGCCCCCAGCACTTCTGTCAGCCCCCTCCTCCCTCGCCTTTCTGGGAAGGATGCAGGACCCTGCACAACCCGCTGCCCACCCCCCCCCCCCAGCCATCCAGGGCACCTGCTTTTCAGCGCCCTCTGCTGGAAATGCAGCGGGAGCGACAGGGCACTGCAGATTTCTCCAGGAAAAGGAAGGGGCGTGGCAGGCGGGAACCCCACCCACCTCGGCCCCGCCCCCTTCCCTGAGGGTCTGTGAATGGCTGCATCTTTTTTTTTTTTTTTTTTTTTTTTTTTTTTGACAGGCAGAGTGGACAGTGAGAGAGAAAGACAGAGAGAAAGGTCTTCCTTTTGCTGTTGGTTCACCCTCCAATGGCCGCCACGGCCGGCGCACAGCGCTGATCCGATGGCAGGAGTCAGGTGCTTCTCCTGGTCTCCCATGGGTGCAGGGCCCAAGGACTTGGGCCATCCTCCACTGCCTTCCCTGGCCACAGCAGAGAGCTGGCCTGGAAGAGGGGGCAACTGGGACAGAATCCAGCGCCCCGACCAGGACTAGAACCCGGTGTGCCGGCGCTGCAAGGCGGAGGATTAACCTAGTGAGCCGCGGCGCCGGCTTGAGTCTCTCATCACTGCTACCTTGGTGAAGCTGATGGAGACGGCATATGCCTGGGGAGGGGGAGGGGAAGAGGCTACTTTACATTTTTTCTTAGTAAGAATCTTTGGATCTTGATTGGGCAGACCTAGAGGACAATGCCCATCGAATGCTTCAAAATGCTCCGAGGGTCTGCAGCAGCAGGAGGCTGGACCAGAAGCAAAGCCAGGGATAGAACCCAGGTCCTCCAAAATGGGATGTGGACTCCCCCCACACACAAATGTTTTGAAGCCCCCTCATACGTCTCTCAGTGAGAAAAAAAAAAAACACATTTTATCTGGTAAAACATATGGTGTAGAGTGAGTTGCTTGAGGCTACAAGAGGGCTACACTAAAATAGAATGAGTTTCCCTGTTTTAAATTAGGTAGCACAGCACTAGAAAGAAAAAAAATATCATCTATAGGCTGCGTTCCCAAGCCTTGCCCTGAACTTGAGGCTGAAAGCCGGCAGTGAGGGTGTTCCTTGGGCTCTTGAGCTTTTGGGGGCTGAGAAGGGTTAGAACCTGGTTGCTGAGCAAGGAAGGGCATGGTAAGGGACCATTTCCCCAGGAGGCGGGCAGGAGAATAGCAAGGGCTTGAAACAGGTGCACAGGGAAAATGGACTGAATGTACGAAAAATGGCCCCACTTTCCCTTCACTGGTTCACTCATTCAACGCACATGGGTATTTTAAATAGCTGTGGAAAAATGAAATTAAAATATAAACATTTTGCTGCAGAAAAATTTTGAAATCCATGCCTAGCTTTTTCATAATACACATTTCCCACGAACTTTTTGAAGACTCCTTGCATTTGAAATGAGCACCTGGGGTGGGCAATTGGCCTAGTGGTTAAAGCACCTGCCTCAAAAATTGGAGTACCTGGATTTGATCCCTGCCTTCACGCCTAGCTCCAGCTTTCTGGAAGGTGGTGGTGACGGCTCCATTAGCTGGGTTCTTGCCACCCATGTAGGAGACCCGGATTAGGTTCCCAGGTCCTGGATTTGGCCAGGGTTGATCACAGTTATTGCAGGTATTTGGGGAGTGAAGCAGCAGATGGACGCTACGTCTTTCCGACACAACAAACCATGACAGGAGAACAGAAGAAGGAATTCAAGAAACAGAGGTGGGCAGAGCCTGTGGGCACTGCAGATGAGACCCGAGGTAGAGGGGAAGGGAGTGGCTAGAGAGCGTGAGGATCCTTTGGGATCCAGGCGTCGACTCCGCGATGGGAAGCCTGCAGTGAGAGAGTAAGGCTGTGGGTGAGATACAGATTCTATTTTGAGCTGAGCATACGTGGGGCTGGCGAGGCGCAAGAAAACCCTCATCTGCTCAAAGCCGCCTTTGCTGAATTAGGCTGCTAGTGATACGTGATTTTGGCCAGCCATTAATTCAGCTCCCTGGCGATCCTTGCAGCCACTGCAGGATTCAGTTCAATGGCTGAAAACGAAGACGCCCTACTCAGGCATTTATTCCAAGGATACCAGAAATGGGTTCGCCCGGTACTGCATTCCAACGACACCATAAAAGTACATTTCGGCTTGAAAATATCCCAGCTGGTGGACGTGGTGAGTGATCCTGGCACCCCGCTAAAGAGAACATGCTTCCTTATCCCGCTGGTGAGCCCGGGGTGATTTTTTCTTTCCCCTGTGTCTGGCATTTCCATTTGAAAAATAATTTACTGTGAGAGAAAAATCTGCCCGAGAAGCCAGGGAGAGGATGGAGGGAAAAACAAGAGGCTCCATTGCAGCAAGGAGCTGTGAGCAGAGGACCTTCTGGTGAGGGTGGATGAGGCTGCTGGGACCCTTGTCCCCTGCAGGGTTGGGTGCAGGGCGTGTGGAGCCCAGGGCGGATTCTGTGGTCAGAGCTCCTCTGGCCGTGCCAGGGTGAGGCAGGCTCTGCTGACAGTGCCTGGAGCAAGGGCCATTCCTGTTCTCCCTGGGCGATCCCACTGCCCCTTCTGAACTCACTCACGCCTTGAATGCGCTCTGCTAATTTTCCTGTTGGGCTGGTATTTCTGCCATGATGGTTTTTGGGGGCGGAAATTAGTTAACTAATTAGTTTACAGCAAAATTATCCTGCTGCAAACCCCTAAAACTCCAGTGTAACCCTCCCACAACGCCCAGTCCCTTGTCCACACAAATGCGAGTGCACACACACACACACCCCTCGATGGCCTAATGCCCTCGAATTTCTTCCAGAAGATCCTGCATAGCCAGTCATCAATTTAGTTAACACAGGTATCTCTTGAGACAAGTATTTGCACCCTTGAAGGGTCTTCTGGGTTATGCAATATTATATAAATTTACTTCATATAACCCTTGCCACCATGAATGGCTACTTGTTTGCATTTTTATTTCGAGCAAACTGAGAATCCTTTGCCCGTCAAAAGGTAAGACTCAGACAAACCCCCAGATACAAAACTTCCTCTAACTTTGACCACAATGTCCTTTTAACTGTCATTTTCTTAGGATGAAAAGAATCAACTGATGACAACGAACGTGTGGCTCAAACAGGTACATTTCAACCCAAGGATCTTATCTGTCAATTCAGTCATTTAAATTCTTTCCTATCCAGAAAGACCGTTTCTGAACATAATTGTGTTAGGAAGCTTATCCTGTTCCTCAGGGAGGTGTGTGGGAACGCCGCGAAGGATCTGTCGTCTGATTTGCTTCTGTGAGTGCTGGAAAGCAGGCCTGGGAGCTCCTGGTCGTAGAGGGAGGAGGGTCCCTGTAAAAGTTCCTGGGAAGTGGAATTAAGAGATAAGTGTATCGTGGTGCAAACAATTCTGAAGTCCATGCATACTATTTCAGAACACTCGTTTTCCATGAGCTTTTTAAAAATTTGAGACAGAGAAAGAGAGAGAGAGAGAGAAGAAGGAGGAGGAGGAGGAAGAGGAGGGGAGGGGGAGAGGAGGGGGAAGGGAGGGAGAGGAGAGAGGGTCCATCTGCTGGTTCACTCCCCAAATGCTCACAATGGCTGAGACTGGGCCAGGCTGCAGCTGGAACCAGGAATTCAATCTTGGTCATCCACATGAATGGCAGAGGCCCAACTTTTTCTTCTTCTTCTTTTTTTAAAGATTTATTTATTTATTTATTTGAAAGTCAGAGTTACACACAGAGAGAAGGAAAGGCAGAGAAACAGGTCTTCCATCTGCTGGTTCACTCCCCAGATGGCTGCAATGGCTGGAGCTGAGCTGGTCTGAAGCCAGGAGCCAGGAGCTTCTTCCGGGTCTCCCACGCGAGTGCAGGGGCCCAAGGACTTAGGCCATCTTCTCCTGCTTTCCCAGGCCATAGCAGAGAGCTGGATTGGAAGTGGAGCAGCTGGGACTCAAACCGGCACCCATCGGGATGCCAGTACTGCAGGCAGCGGCTTTATCCACTATGTCACAGTGCTGGCCCTGTGGGACTCAACTTCTTGAGCTGCTGTAAGCTGGAATTGAGGATGGAGCTAGGAATGGAACCAGGCTGTCCCATCTTCCTCCTGCTTTCCCAAGAGCATTAGCAGGGAGCTGGATTGGAAGTGGAGCAGCTGGGACTTGAACCAGCACTCATATGGGACGCCAGCACCGCAGGCCATGGCTTAACCCTTGTGCCATGGTGCTGGTTCCAAGAATCCACTCTTGGTCTTAGGAAGCTAACAACAATAAAATAAACCCAACCCACTGTATCTTCTTCCCACCCCCCACCTCTCCACTGCAAGCACACTGTTCTGACTCAGTTCTCACATAAAGGTCCCTGGATTTTTTTTTTTAAGATTTATTCATTTATTTGAAGGCAGAATTACAGAGAGAGAGAGAAAGAGAGAGAGAGAGAGAGCACTCTTCCATTTATTTCTGTACTCTGGAGATGGCCATATCAACCAAGGCTGGGCCAGGCGGGAGCCAGGAGCCAGGAGCTTCATCTGGGTCTCCCACAGGGTTGCAGGGGCCCAAGCACTTGGGCCATCTTCCTCTGCTTTCTCAGGTGTGTTAGCAGGGAGCTGGATTGGAAGTGGGGCAGCCAGGACTCGAATCCACACCCATATGGGATGCTGGCACCACAGGTAGCAGCTTAAGCTACTGCGCCGCAGTGCTAGCCCTGATCCCTGGCTTTTCTTGTGATTTCAGAGAGGAGGAGTTATGTCAACCCCAAGAGGGTCGGACCTGAGGGACAGAAACCACAGCAGGAGTCAACATAGGAGGAACAGAGCCACACGCTCTGCTGAGCCTTGTCAAAGCCATGGCCACTCATAGACGGGGCCTGCGGCGGACATCAGTATTCAGAGCTGTGCCATAGCATACTGTGGCAGCAAATGGGAAAGGCAAACTTTGTGGGGTGGATGGCAAGCAGGGAAGGCTGCCTGGAACAGGAGGCATTTGAGCTCCCCCATGATGTCTCCATTATACTTGTTTTTTTTTTTTATTTAAAAAAATTTTTTTTTTATTTTTAAAGCTAAAAGGGTACAAGAAAGATAAAGGATGAAAATAAAAGGAAGGGAAACACAAGATACAATGGATGCTTAGAAAAACTTATCACTGGTGTTTCCCACACATCTCTGACCCAGAGCAGCTGATAATAATGCCTGAGACTTATTTAGCACTCACTAAATGCCAGGCGCACGCCCAGTGTGTCATGAGAATGGTCTCTCCTAACGCTCACAGCCGCTTGCTGAGGTGGGGGCCTCTTATCACGCCCACCTCGCAGATGCGGGAACCGAGGCGTGGAGGATTGAAGGGACCAAACGGACACACGGCTGAGCGACATCTGACTGCCAGAGAGACGGCCGGCCAGCCTCAGACAGGAGGGAGCCGACAGCAGGCGCCTGCGCGCCTGGCGGTGCCGTCCCGGGGTCGTCTATGTCCTGCCCGCTCCGCTGAGTCCTGGATTCCTTGAACTCCGGCTGGCTCAGGGAGTTGGTCTATTCCAGACCAGACGCTGCGGGGAGGAGGAAGCTGGGATTCACTCCATCTTCCGTGCATGCAGCAGGATCTAGTGAGCGCTTCTTCACGGAGAAGGAGTGCTGTTAGTTTCGTAGGAAATAATTATGTAAGACAATAAACACGTGGCGCCGGCGCTGTGGTGCAGCAGGTAAGCCGCTGCCCGTGGCGACGGCATCCCATATGGGCGCTGTCTCGAGTCCTGGCTGCTCCACTTCCAATCCAGCTCCCTGCTAATGCACCTGGGAAAGCAGCAGAAGATGGCCAGAGTGCTTGGGCCCCCGCCCCCAAGTGGGCGACTCGGATGAAGCTCCTGGCTCCTTGCTTCATCCTGGCCCATCCCTAACTGTTGTAGCCATTTGGGAAGTGAATCAGTGGATGGAAGATCTCTTCCTCTCTCTCTGACTCTCTCTCTCTCTCTGACTCTCCCTTTCTCTCTGTAACTCTGCCTTTCAAATGAACAGATAAATAAATCTTTTAAAAAAAAATGTCTTAAACAGACGATAAACACCGTAAAGAATGTGTCTATAAGGTCTTGTGCTGACACGAGAATGACAATGGGGTCTGCTGGAAGAAGCTCTAAAAGCCTTGAGGAGGGGAGATGGTTACTTCAGTCTCACAGAGCAAATAGAAATCCCACAAGGGAGGGGCCAGCACTGTGGGTTGAGCCTCCACCTGTGGCGCCTGCATCCCATATGGGTGCCGGTTCGAGTCCCCGCTGCTCTCTGCTATGGCCTGGGAAAGCAGCGGAAGACGGCCCAAGTGCTTGAGCCCCTGAGCCCATGAGGGAGACCCTGGGGAGGCGCCTGGCTCCTGGCTTCAGATCACTCCGCCAATGACAGCCATTTTCAGAATAAAAGCATGTTCCATGGCAGCCCAGGAGGCAGAAATGCTGGTATTTCACGCCATTTTCCACCCTCTATTTCCACAGTACTCCTCCGATATAGTTAGACATACCTCTTCAATCTTCGCAACCAAGGGCCTTTAAAAATCACACGTCTAGTTGACACCCAGAGAAAGTCGACACGGGGCTATTTTTAATGTTATCGATTTTATTTGGCAAACTCGTTTGTCCTTCTCCTTTGTACTTCTACAACGTAATCAAAACCCTATCAACCATAAATTTATTATTAAACCGACACGAGAAAGGGCTCAGCGCCCTAGCCCTGACTCCACGCCGTCAGATTCAAGGTTGGGAGCATCGCATTGCTGGCAAGGAAACGGAGCACGAGCCTGGCCTTTCTAAAATGACACAAGTGTTTGCCCCTTTGCCTAGGCATCACTGTATGAATAATCACTCACCCAGTGAGCATCGACTGAGAGCCTACCTCGCTCTGGCACTGAGCTAAGGCGCTGAGCTGGGCTGTTGAGCAAGGATGCCAAGGAGGCAATAAGAACACCAAATATTGATGGCACCCATCAATGTGGGCAGTTATTAAGTGTTCATCAAATTCTTTTATTTGTTGTTTATTTGAAAGCAGAATGACAAGAGGGGGAGAGCTAGAGAGACAGAGAGAAACAGAGGCAAAGACAATGAACCACCTGCTGGTTCATTTCCCAAACGGCCCCAATAGCCAGGGCTAGGCCAGACTGAAGCCAGGATCCAGGAACTCCGTTTGATCTCCCACATAGGAGGTAGGGGCCCAGGTACTTGGATCATCCTCCACTGCCTTCCTAGGTTCATTAGCAAGGAGCTGGAGAGAAATGGAGCAGCCCGGGGGCTGGCTCTGTGGTGTAGTGGGTTAAGCTGCTGCCTTGCAAAGCTGGCCTCCCATATGGTACCAGTTCTTGTCCCGGCTACTCCGCCTTTTTTTTTTTTTTTTCTGGGATGCCAGCATCACAGGCAGGCTGCTCCACTTTCAATTCAGCTCCTTGCTAATGGCCTGGGAAAAACAGCAGAAGATGGCCCAAGTGCTTGGGGCCCTGCTACCCACATGGGAGACCTGGAAGAAGCTCTTGGCTCCTGGCTTTGCCTTGGCCCAGCACTGGTTATTACAGCCATCTGGGGGAGTGAACCAGCAAATGGAAGATTCTCTCTCTCTCTCTCTCTCTCTCTCTCTCTCTTCTCTGTGTGTCTTTCTCTTTCTCTCTGTAACTCTGACTTTCAAATAAAATAAATAAATCTTGAAACAAAGAAAGAGAGAGAGAGAGGAAAGAAGGAAGGAAGGAAGGAAGGGAGAAAGAAGGGGAGCAGTTGAGACAGGAACTGGTGCTGCCATGTGGGATGCTGGCATCACAATCAGGGGCTTAACCACTGCACCACAATGCCTGCTCGGTTAAACAATTTAAGGAGCCAGAAGTGCTAACTGACCTGCACGCTGAATGAGCACATGTACTGAATTATCACACCAGGCACCATAAATATTTACAATTAAAATAACACATAACAGGCAACTCTGAATGGCCCTGGCTTTGCTGCAACAGACTCACAGTCCGCTCAGCTGTCCCAGCCCCTCGGCAGATAACAGCTGCTGCAGCGCCTGCCAAGGCCCCCGTCTTCCCCGTGCTGCTCATCCAGCTGCTGAACACACTTCCAGAGCAACGAGAGGTTCAGCAAACACGATGGAGGCCTCACAGGGCAGCTGCCCTTTCAGTAGAACTGAAGACTGCTGTGGGGCACGGCGTCATGGTGCAGCAGGAAAAGCCGCCACCTGCGAGGCCGCCATCCTCTATGGGCATGGGTTCATGTCCCTGCTGCTCCACTTCCAATCCAGGCCTAGGAAAAGCAGCAGAAGATGGTCCACGTGGGAGACCCCAGAAGAAGCTCCTGGCTCCTGGCTTCATCCTGGCTCAGCCCAGGCTGTCGCAGCCACTTGGAGAGTGAACCAGCAGAAGGTAGATCTCTCTCTCGAGAGATGCCACGGCCTCTTACCACCTTTGTAGGCTTTTAGCCTTAACAACAAATCACATTTCTTGGCCTTAGTGACTCACGGATTTAGGGGTTATATGAAATGTATAATATGTCATGTTGCTGTTTTAATTTGGCTTTTAGGGTTTCTTTTGTTTTCTTAACTGCATAGCTTAGCTCTTTCTTTTCTTTCTTTCTTTCTTTCTTTCTTTCTTTCTTTCTTTCTTTCTTTCCTTCTTTCTTTCGAGTTACAGAAAGAGAGAGAGAGATTTTCCATCTACTGGTTCACTCTTCAAATGGCTGCAACCACCAAGGCTGGGCCAGGCAGAAGTCAGGAGCCAGGAGCTTCTTCTAGGTCTCTTATGTGGGTGCAGGGGCCCAAGCACTTGGGTCATCTCCACTGCTTTTCCCAGGCGCATTAGCAGGGAGCTGGATTAGAAGTGGAGCAGCGGGATTTGAACCAGTGCCCGTAGGGGACTCTGGCACCAGCTCAACCCACCGCACCACAGCGCCAGCCTCATAGGATTCACCTCTACTGTAATCACATCTCAGAGGTATTCTGAGAGGCTGTGAATCAAGGCAATAGTGAGGAATGGCTGTTCCTTATTCTGCCCTGGTCTTAGAATTAAAGCAGGAATAATTCAAGGAATTTATTTATAGTAAAGAAAAAAGCCTTAAGACTTTGGTTTAAAATTTGTTTCTGGATCACCATAATAATACCTAGACATTTCCGAGGGATAGCTCAGGTAATATACGCAAGAAAAGACCATTTTAAGGGGATCTATATTTGAGATGGATTTAAAATTGTACTTTTCCAAATGAAGAAACCTAGGCTTGGAACATTTTCCCAGTGGTGGATGAACTTTGCTTTTTGGCTCGCTCATCTCCTATGCGCTCCTGTGACTGCAGAAGCCGGCTGACCCCGAGGCAAGGCTGCAGCACGGAGCCCCTGTTTGTGAAGGGCTGAGAGCCGGGCTGGCTCGCACCGTGCAAATGCAAGGCATCCTTTCTAATCTCTTCCTCTAAGAAGGGAGAGACAGCCCGTGAATCTCCAGAGGTCGGCAGAGAGAACAGTGAAGTGACCAGAAAATCTCCCAGCTCCTTAGGGAAGGAGACAGAGCATTTGAGCTTGGAACCCTCTGCAGGATGCTGCTAACTGGCCCATGCGCACCCATCCCCTGGTGTGTACCACGGCCATGCTGGTGCCCGGGAATCCCCTTCTTGGGCCAGGCGAGCCCCTCTGCCCTGGCACGTCCCAGGGTGCCTCCCTGAGTCCCTGGCTCTGGCCGTAGAGCCATATGTGGTTGTGAGGAATGCCTCTCCCCAGCCCGCGGGGAAGCGTAGATGCTGCAGTCAGTGACCTACCTTGTCTAAGTTGCGCAACTAGGCAGGGGCAATTAAGGTGCAGAACTCAAGGCTCTGGACTCGAACTCAAGGTGCTCTCTCTTTGGGGTACACCAAAGTCATTGTGGACCCCAAGTCCCGCCGAGCTCCTCTTTCTTTACAAATCAGAAACGCATCCTGCTTCCCATCCAGATCTTTCTGTCTCCTCCCCGAGACTGCAAATGCACTCCCTGTCCATCCATTCATTCCAGGCTTGGACTACAGGGCAGCAGGGACCAGCACTGTGCTTGGTGCCAGCCCAAGCCTTGCACTGTGTGGCATGCACGAACTCGGATCAGAACAGCAGGCGATTGCATCTCCAGCAACACTCCTGCTGCAAATGGAGGCTGGACTTGAGCACAGAACTCACTACGTTCCTTTTAAAAGTGGGCCCGGAGTGTGGGGCACAGCTGCAGCCCACCTGCCCCAGTACCTGCCTCTGGTACTCTGGGCTGTGCACCTGTAGCCTGTTGCCTGCTGGCTATCAGCTTCCTCGCAGGGTCAGCCAAGAACCTTCTGCTTGCAAGTGACAGGAGACCCAACCCATCCTGGCACCAGCAGATGGAGGACTGAGTGCCTTTGACAATATGAAAAGCCCGGGGACAGCCTTGGCTTTATATGAGGTTTCCTCCAGGAGCCAGAGCAATATTCCAGTGCCTGCTCCTCTCGCTGGGAGTCTCTGGGTTGACTCCAACCTCATTCAGGTCCTTCTCTGGAAGTAAGTAACAGAGATCATCGGTAGCAACAAAAACAATGTCTTTAAAGTGTTCAGCAAATTCATTTAAGTAGTTATGTAGACATTGCTTCCTAATCTGGAGTAATAAGCATTCCACATGGGGCAGGTGTTTGGCCTGGAGTTAGGACACAGGTCAGGACACCTACATCCGATATCAGAGTGCTTGATTGTGAGTCCTGACCCCGTTCTGCATTCCAGCTGCCTGCTAAGTTGCATCCCGAGAGGCATCAGGTGATGGCTCAAGTGCCTGGATCCCTGAGTGGAGTCCTTCACTCCCGACTTCCAAGTCCCAGCTGTTGTGGGCAGTTGGGGAGTTGACCAGTGCTCTCGCTTGCTCTCTCCTTCCTTTTCTTTCTTTTTTTTTTTTTTAAGATTTATTTATTTATTTGTAAGTCAGAGTTACACAGAGGGGAGAGAGAGAGAGAGAGAGAGGTCTTCCATCCACTGGTTCACTCCCTAATTGGCTGCAATGGCTGGAGCTGCACCGATCCGGAGCCAGGAGCTTCTTCCAGGTCTCCCACGTGGGTGCAGGGGCCCAAGGACTTGGGCCATCTTCTCCTGCTTTCCCAGGCCACAGCAGAGAGCTGGATCGGAAGTGGAGCAGCCAGGACTTGAACTGGCACCCTTATGGGATCCGACACTGCAGGCGGTGGCTTTACCTCCTATGCCACAGCGTTGACCCCTCTCTTTCCCTTTCCAAAAGTGACAACACAAAGAGAGAGAGCAGCAGCAAAAACATAAAGGAGTAAATCACTCTTCACCCTCGTCATTTTCCAAGGAAGCCTCAACCCTATTTTGGTTTGAAATCAAACACGATCGAGAAAATCATTCGGACAAAACTTTCCTTGTCCAATGCCTTCTCTTATTTCATGAGGCAGGGACAAGAAATTTTTGCACATTTATGCAAAAGTTTTCTTACAGAAAAAGTACAATATCAAATAAAGTATGATTTAAATAAAATATAATATATAATTATAAATAATATAAACTAAATAAAATATGTTACTATATGCTGTAACATATATATTATGTGCATAATATAAAAAGAAAAATATATGTAACTAGAATACAATGTAACCAAATGTTGACTAGCCAGGAATATCAGGCTGGTTCAATATTTAAAAAATCGATCAATGTAATTCATGATGTTAAATGACCAGAGACGAAAAGTCATATGATAAAGAAGAAAAATAATATTACAAGGCTAAAGAGAAGCTCAATAGATGCTGAGAAGTTTTGACAAAATGCAGCTTCCACTCATGATTTGAAAAAAAAAAAATCAGCAAATGAAGTATAGTAGGAATCTTCCCTAATCTAATAAGGGAAATTTACCAAAAAATCAACATCTAACATGATAGTTAATGATGAATAACTAAATGATCAGGAACAAAGCAAGAATATCTACTCTCATTATTGCTAGTTAATATCATAATGGAGATCCTAGCCCGTGAATTAAGGCAACAGAAACAATAACAGATTGGAAAGGAAGGAACAAAACTCTCTGTTTGCAGAAGACATGATTATCTATGTGGGAAATCTGCCAAAGAAGCTCCAAAAACGAAAGGGGCTAAGCAAGGTCACAGGATACAAGTTCAATGTATAAAAGTTAACTGGAAAAAAAAAGTTAATTGGACATTTACATACTAGGAATGAACAATTAGAAATTTTAAGACATTATGGACTGTTCACAGCAGACCCACAAATATACACGAACTACTTAGGTTTATTTATTTATTAAGAGGTATTTATTTGGGCCAGTGCTGTGGCGTAGCAGGTGAAGCTGCCACCTGCAGTGCCAGCATCCCATATGGACGCTGGTTCGAGTCCCGGCTGCTCCACTTCTGATCCAGCTCTCTGCTGTGGTCTGGGAAAGCAGTAGAAGATGGCCCAAGTCCTTGGGCCCCTGAACCCATGTGAGAGACCTGGAGGAGGTTCCTGGCTCCCCGCTTCGAATCAGCTCAGCTCCTGCCATTGCAGCCATCTGGGGCATAAACCAGAGGATGGGAGACCTCTCTCTGCCTCTATCTCTGCCTTTCAAATAAATAAATAAAATTTATATCTGCTGTTTCACTCCAGGCCAAAATGAAGAGCCAGGAGCTTCCTCTGGATCTCCCACATGGGTGCAGGGGCCCAAGCACTTGGGCCATCTTCCACTGCTCCTCCCAGGGAGCTGGATTGGAAGTGGAACAGCTGGAACTCAAACCATGCCCATATGGGATTCCAGTGTCACAGGCAACAGCTTTACCCTCTCTGCCACAACGCCAGGCCCCTAGGCATGGATGTAAAAATGTATTGATTTATAAGCTGAAAAAGTACAAAGCACTGACAAAAGAAAATCAAAGATCTAAATAAAAGCAGACATAAAGGATATTCCTGGGTCAGAAGATTGAACATTATGATATGGGCTCTCCCCAAACTGATCTATATGTTTCAGTTGGTCACAATTAGAATCTTAGTGGGTTGTATTTTGTTTGTTTTTTGCAGAGAGCAACACGTTTATAGGGGTGGGCGTTTGGTGCAATGGTTGAGATGCCACTTGGGATGTTTACATCCCATGCTGGAGTCTGAGGGTCGGAGCTCCAGCTCTGCTTCCCAACCAGCTTCCCCCTGAAGTGCATTCCGGGAGGCAGCAGACAATGGCTCAAGTACTTGTGTGCCTGTGCCCCGCGTGGGAGACCTGGGGGGAGTGCCTGGTTCCTGGCTTTGGCCCATCTGAGCCCTGGCTGTTGTGGGCATTTGGGGAGTAAAGCAGCAGATGGAAGTTCTCTCTCTTTCTCTGTGTCTCTCTCTTTCCTGCCTTGTCCCCCCATCCCGCCTTTAAGTAAATGAATAAACAATTTTTGGAAAAAAAAAAAAAAAGCCTGGAAATGCAAAGGAACCAGAATAAGCAGAAGAGTTTTGAAAAAGCAGAACATAATTGGAGGACTCAAATTACTGGATTTCAAAATAAGCCATACAGCTATGCCGATCAACATGGTGTGGTATTGGAAAGACCTACACACATAGACAAATGGAACAGAGCAGAGGCCAGAAGTGGATCACCACACAAGTGTGGTTAACTCATCTTTGAAGAATGTGCAAGAGCAGCTCAATGGAAAATGTCCAGTATTTTCTCCAAAAGGTGCTGGAACAGTTGGACACCCATATATAAAAAAAAAAAAAGTACTTTAATCCATACTTGCACCTTCATAAAAAATTAATTTAAAATGGATCTTAGCCTAATAAAAGTAAAATTCAAATTTAAAAATTTCTAGAATAAGATATGTGAAGAAATTATTGTGACTGCAGGATAGGCAAAGATTTCTTAGGATGCATTCCATAAAACCAGAAGTAGCCAGTATTGTGGCATAGCAGGTTAAGCTGCTGCTTGCAACCCTGGCATCCCACATCAAGCTGCAGATTCAAGTCCCAGCTGCCCCAGTTCCCATCCAGCTGCTTTCCTAGGTAGACGAAGGAGACCCGGATGGAGTTCTAGGCTCCCAGCCTCAACCTGGGCCAGCTGCAGCCCTTGAAGCCATCGGGGAATGAATCTGCAGATGGAAGATCTCTCTCTCTCTCTCTCCCTCTCCCTCTCTCTCTCTCTCTTTCTCTCTGTCCCCCCGTCCCGTCACTCTGCCCTTCAAATAAATGTTTAAAAATCTTTAAAAAGATAAAATTGATAAAATGAACTGTTGGAATTTGTGAACGATGCTGTTAAGGGAATTTATAAAAACAGACATGACAAGGAGAAATATTTGTAACTTGAATCTTTGACAAAGGGCTTGTATCCAGATTGTATAAAGAACTCTAAGAAAGTAAACAACCTGACTGAAAAATATGCCAGGGATTTAACTGACACTAAGATATATATGGGGGCCAGTGCTGTGGAGCGGTGGGTGGGGCCGCCGCCTACAGTGCCGGTGTCCAGTTGGGGCGCTGGTTTGGGTCCTGGCTGCTCCACTTCTGATCCAGCTCTCTGCTATGGCCTGGGAAGGCAGCTGAAGATGGCCCAGGTCCTTGGGCCCCTGCCCCCATGTGGGAGACTTGGAAGAAGCTCCTGGCTTCAGATTGGTGCATATCTGTTCATTGAGGCAATCTGGGGAGTGAGCCATCGGATAAAAGAGTCTCTCTCTCTCTCTCTCTTTCTAACCCTGCCTTTCAAGTAAATAAATAAACCCTTTTAAAAAAAAGATACACACGAATGTCAAATAAAAAGATGCATGAATAATCATTAGGAAAATGCATTTTAAAGGCTGTAATGAAATCTACTTCATATCTGTTATCAGGTAGTTAAAATAAAAAAAGTGAGAATACTAAGTGTTGGAGAAAACACAAACAACTAGAACTCTCACATGTTGCCAAATGATTCAGTCAGGCAGTTTTCTACAAAGTTAAACATGTATCAGCTATGCTGGTATGACCCAGCCACCCCACTGCTACTTAAGAGAAATAGAATTCATTTCACATTCCACCCCCCCAAAAAAAAACTCTACACCAAACTTGAAAGAATTCAAATAGCCTAACGAGTGAATAGACATGTAAATTGTGGTACCTTCAGACAATGGAATATACTCACTGATAAAGGTGAATGATCGGCCGACACTGCAGCTCAATAGGATAATCCTCCACCTAGTGGCGCCGGCACACAGGGTTCTAGTCCCAGACGGGGTGCCAGATTCTGTCCCGGTTGCCCCTCTTCCAGGACAGCTCTCTGCTGTGGCCTGGGAGTGCAGTGGAGGATGGAAAAGTGCTTGGGCCCTGCACCCCATGGGAGACCAGGAAAAGCACCTGGCTCCTGCCATCGGATCAGCGTGGTGCGCCGGCCGCAGCGTGCCGGCTGTGGCGGCCATTGGAGGGTGAACCAACGGCAAAGGAAGACCTTTCTCTCTGTCTCTCTCTCTCTCACTGTCCACTCTGCCTATAAAAAAAAAATGAATGATCAGACAACGTGGAAGAATCCAGATATGTTGCTAAGTAAATTATGTCAAGAGCAAATACTGCACCACCTTATGATTTCATTCATGTGGCGTTCTGGGAAAGGCAATGTTATAGGAACAGAAAATAAATCAGTGTTTGCCAAGAGTAGGAGACGTGAAAGGGGCCAATTACAAGGGGGCACCATAAGGAAAATTTTGTAGGCAACAAAGTTGTTCTGACTTTAAAAAAAAAAAAGATTTATTTATTTGAAAGACAGTTACAGAGAGAGGTAGAGACAGAGAGAGAGCGATCTTCCATCTGCTGGTTTACTCCCCAGAAGACCACAATGGCCAGAGCTGCACCACTCCAAAGCCAGGAGCCAGGAGCTTCTTCTAGGTCTCCCACACAGGTGCAGGGGCCCAAAGACTTGGGCCATCTTCTACTGCTATTCCAGGTCATAGCAGAGAGCTGGATCAGAAGAGGAGCAGCCGGGACTAGAACCGGCGCCCATATGGGACGCCGGCGCTTCAGGCCAGGGCATCTGCTGTGCCAGAGTGCTGGCTCCTGGCTTCTATTATTTTTTTAAGACTTATTTATTTTTTATTTGAAAGGCAGAGTTATACACATAAAGAGAGAAAGATAGAGATCTTCCATCTGCTGATTCACTCTCCCAAATGGCTGTAACAGCCAATCCGAAGCCAGGAACCAGGGGCCAGGAGCTTCTTCTGGGTCTTCCACATGGTGCAGGGGCCCACGGACTTGGGCCATCTTCCACTGCTTTCCCAAGTGCATTAGCAGGGAGCTGGATCAGAAGCAGAGCAGCCGGAACTTGAACTGGCGCCCATGTGGGAAGCCAGCACCATAGGCGGTGGCTTTACCCACTATGCCACAGCGCTGGCCCCTGTTCTGGCTTCTTAATGGGGGCAGTGACTCTGTAACTGCATGATCTGTGCACAAAAGAGGGTATTGCCATTGCAAGCAAACTACTCAAAAGTGAATGAAGAGGAAGTGAAACCAACACAAAATGCTATGTTGTCTCCAACACTTCTGAAACTTAGTCTTAGCTGATGATAGAGTCTCCTTAGCAGGAGACATGGTCTTCACAGGGAGGAAATTGTATTTGCTTTCCAAAATGGGCAACAGAGGAGCCCACGAGACTGGAAAATGTGCTCAATACTTTATTAGATTGGCTCTTAGATTGTCAGCCTTCCTCAGACTGATTTTCCATAAACAACCATGCAATCTTTTTATGCTTAGATTCAAGCTGTTGGAAGGCTCCTGTCTTTTAGCATTTGTTTTCCAAGGCTTAAGTCTCACAAACACTGGCTGAGACAGACAATGTCTCATCTGGGGTGTGTAGCGCCATCCTTCTTCGGGCATCATACACAGTTCCAGATATTTTTCCTCCAGGGAAACCAGCCATCTGCTGATTTCTGGCTTTTTAGTGACACAGCTGATGTCTCTGAGCCCTGGAAACCTCAGGGGAGACACCCACTTCCAACTTTCCGAAATACCACCCAACATTGTCCTACGTCATCACTCAGGGAGAGTGGGATAAAAGATTTCATAAGATTCTGGATCCAAAATCGTTTCTACCATAACTGGGTCATCCATACATCATCCTCTCCACCTTCATAATCTAATCAGTTGCTGATCAGGCTTATTAATCTGGATCCATCAGCCCCTATAAAATTTGCCGAATAATTCCATCCTCATGAAGAACAATGTGTATGTATCTGGAAGCTAACAATACTAGTAATATAATTTAAAACTAATTGGGAGCTGACAACATAAATTCAGATTAGAATTTGGATGGGAGCTCTTAGCATATATCTTTTTCATTGGATAAAATTCTAATGTCATCGAGACAAGGCAGCAGATACTGGATGCTCCACATTACCATCCTGGGTGGCTGTTTGTCCAAGACTCGTGGGAGAGTTTCAGAACCATTTCTACCCACTATCCTGAGGCTAAAATACCACTGCACCAACCCTCCTTGGGTAAACTGGATTAGATCTATCTTGCTTGTTCTTTGTTTGGTTCTCAGGAGGAAATAGACTGAAAAGACAGATCATTCATCCATGGCGTTTTTTTGCTCAACTTCTTCATTGTGAGGTAAATAGAGCCATTTTGGAAATCCCCAACAGGCAGGTGTGTAAGCCTGGGTGGATTACAGGTCAGGCTGGCTCAAGTTGTACTGTGAAGGCCCCAGGTAGGGTCACAAGGTCTAACCTGGAGGAATTTCTCTCTCTTAACAAGACAGCTTAGTAAATCCACTGAATGTTCAGAATAAAATTGTCATATGCTAATTTCATGCAGGAATGGACAGACCACAAGTTACGCTGGAATCCTGAGGAATATGGTGGAATCCACTCCATTAAAGTTCCATCAGAATCTCTCTGGCTTCCTGACATAGTTCTCTTTGAAAAGTAAGTACCGCAGAAAAAAACTGTATCAGTCATATAAGCATCGTGTGGGCAAAACAATGGTGAGAAATGTGCAACTTTATGCAAAATGTAATTATGATTTCTGTTAAAATCTTCTTTGACATCGTAGGTGGAAATAATAAAATAGGGAGAGTATGGTGGTGGGCAGAAACCCAAAGCCAGTCGGGACTCAGCTCAGCAGCTCAGGGCAATTGTTTTTTCCTCACAGCGCTGATGGGCGTTTTGAAGGCTCCCTCATGACCAAGGTCATCGTGAACGCTAACGGGACCATCGTGTGGACCCCGCCCGCCAGCTACAAAAGTTCCTGCACCATGGATGTCACCTTTTTCCCCTTTGACCGGCAGAACTGCTCCATGAAGTTCGGGTCCTGGACCTACGACGGCACCATGGTGGACCTCATTCTGATCGATGAACAGGTGGACAGGAAGGACTTCTTTGATAACGGAGAATGGGAGATACTGAACGCCAAGGGCATGAAGGGAAACAGAAAGGCCGGTCTGTATTCCTACCCTTTCATCACCTACTCCTTTGTCCTGAGACGCCTGCCCTTGTTTTATACCCTCTTTCTGATAATCCCCTGCCTCGGACTGTCCTTCCTAACGGTCCTTGTCTTCTATTTGCCTTCTGATGAAGGGGAGAAACTCTCTCTGTCCACATCGGTTTTGGTCTCGCTGACGGTCTTCCTTTTAGTCATTGAGGAAATCATCCCGTCTTCATCGAAGGTCATCCCCCTCATTGGCGAGTACCTGCTTTTCATTATGATTTTTGTGACCCTGTCCATTATCGTGACTGTTTTTGTGATCAACGTCCACCACCGATCCTCGTCCACCTACCACCCCATGGCGCCCTGGGTGAAGAGCTTATTTCTGCAAAAGCTTCCTAAATTGCTTTGCATGCAGAACCAGGTGGATCGCTACTCCTTCCCGGCTAAAGAGGAGAGCAAACCCGCAGTGAGAGGGCGAGTCCTACACAAAAAGAAGCAGAAGGAGATTAGCGATGGAGAGAAAGTTCTGGTTGCCTTCTTGGAAAAGACCGCGGATTCCATCAGGTACATTTCAAGGCATGTGAAGAAGGAACATTTCATTAGCCAGGTGAGAACACGGTCTCCACACTCCTGCTGCTTACCACGGAATGCTGGGACATTGTCGCCGGGCCGCTTTACACCAAACAGGCCCTGGCATGAGGGAGGGACTCTGGTATGAACTTTTGGGAGGGAGTTCACAAAAGCATAATGAGCAGAAGTGAAAACAATAGTAGATCAAGCTCTCTCCTCCATAATTAGTCCCAATTCCGTTAAAAATAGTTCAATTACACATGGCAGGTTGGTCAATCTGGTCTTAGTAATGCATTTCATTCATGGTACTGAGAACTAAAAGACCAAAAAGATAAAATAAAAATCCAGTGTTCACAGCATACGTTTTGCTGAAGGAAGAGGCTGCAGTTCTTTAGCTTTCACAATTTTTTTAAGGTGGAAGGGTGCAGATTTCAGACTTGAAGCAGCACTAGGTTCAGACCTTACCCTTTCCTAGGTGACCTGAGACAAGCACCTGCTTAACCTGAGCTTCAGTTTTCTGAAGCCTGCCTCAAAGGATTCTCCTGGTGAGGAATGAGTGACATAAAATATAAAACGGAAATCCGGTGCCCAACAAATGTGGTTGTGGCTTTGGGGTTGGGCAAGCAGCCGACGAATGTTCATTCTCGCCTCCGACCTTCAAGGGTCCTTTCCCAGTGGGGTGGATTCTCGTCTTCACCTTGGTCCGCCCTCGGCACTGTCCACTCTTCTGCAGCTGTAGCAGCTGTGCCCATGGGTAGAATGCAAGGTCAGAAGGCCGGTGGTTACACATTTGCAACTAATTTCATGTGCATATCAGGAAGCACACAGTGAGATATAGTAGCTTTGTACTTGCGTGGAGATCGGGTTTTATCCATTTGGGTCGGTAATGTTTCTATTTTGTTTCAATGTTGAGGAAAGTGTTCTACTCCAGACTGACAGTGCTTTCTTAGGGCGCTGTTAGTGAAGTCACTGGGAAAAAAATCAGCCTCCGAGGGCACTTTGGAAAGTGCAGGACCACGGGATGAAAAGATAAGTTTATTTTGATGCAGAACATTGGAAATCCACACATATAAGATTGCCAAAAAGTTCATATTATGAAAACTGCTATGCATGGATTTAAACAGTATTTTTGTTTCACCAAAATGAACCTATCTTCTAATTCCATTTTCCATGAACCTTTTGAAGCACCCTGTGTATTGTGGATGATGTGTTAGGTGCCTTTTGAAAATTTCAGTGCTGTACATCTGAAAATTACTCATTTTAATTTTTTTTGACAGGCAGAGTTAGACAGTGAGAGAGAGAGAGAGAGAGAGAGAGAGAGAAAGGTCTTCCTTCCATTGGTTCACCCCCAAAATGGCCGCTATGGCCGGTGCACTGCGCTGATCCGAAGCCAGGAGCCAGGTGCCCCCTCCTGGTCTCCCATGCAGGTGCAGGGCCCAAGCACTTGGGCCATCCTCCACTGCACTCCCAGGCTTCAGCAGAGAGCTGGACTGGAAGAGGAGCAACCGGGACAGAGTCCAGTGCCCCAACCGGGACTAGAACCCGGGGTGCTGGCACCGCAGGTGGAGGATTAGCCAAGTGAGCCACGGTGCTGGCCAAAATTACTCATTTTAAAGCTGTTGGAATGAAACACTTTCCCCATCTTCTTGAGACACAATACATCTTTTTCTCTTTTGCAGGTGGTACAAGACTGGAAATTCGTGGCTCAAGTTCTTGACAGAATCTTCCTGTGGCTCTTTCTGATAGTGTCCATCACTGGCTCTGTTCTGATTTTTACCCCTGCTTTGAAGATGTGGCTGAACAGTTACCCGTAGGAGTAAGTCTGCAGCACAGTTTAAAAGATGTAGCTCAGAGACAAAACTACAGCCTAGAACTGACGTCTAGCTAGCATGCCCGAGTAGACTGAATCCAAATGCACGTGCTTATTCCAAGAGCCATGAGTGTGAGTCTTGGTGGAGACTGATTGGCACTTGATGGGAGGAGGCTTGGTACAGGGAAGTTTACTTAAGTTGGCTCTTGGATGCTGTTACAGTAAGTTGCTTTTTTTTTTTTTTCTGACAGGCAGAGTTAGACAGTGAGAGAGAGAGACAGAGAGAAAGGTCTTCCTTCCATTGGTTCACCCCCAAAATGGCTGCTAAGGCTGGCGCACTGCGCTGATGCGAAACCAGGAGCCAGGTGCCCCCTCCTGGTCTCCCATGCGGGTGCAGGGCCCAAGCACTTGGGCCATCCTCCACTGACTTCCTGGGCCACAGCAGAGAGCTGGACTGGAAGAGGAGCAACCGGGACAGAGTCCAGTGCCCCAACTGGGACTAGAACCTGGGGTGCTGGCACCACAGGTGGAGGATTAGCCAAGTGAGCCACGATGCCAGCCAATAAGTTGGTTTTAAGGAAAGGCCGCTGCCTTAGCTTCCCCAGGCATTCAGGGATCAGTAACGGGTCCAGGTCCAAGTTTACAAGCTCGAACACCCTAGAAGCTGCTGCTGGCTGGTGGGCTCTTGATCCCAGGAAGTAGCAGGCCTGACCATGGGGGTGCAGTGAGAATAATAAGGAGGTCTCCCACTCTGGCCGTGTGCGTGGCAAGGCCTGGATCTCTCTCGTCCCCTGGTCTCCTGGGTAGTTTTGTCTGACTTGCAAACTGGGACTTTGTCATGCTTGCTAGCAATGTAGCCGGACAAATGCCAGCGTGGTTTACAGAACTGCACTGGCACAACCCTTGGCACAGCTTGCTTGTTACCACAAAGACTCCAGGGTGCGACTGGGCAAGTAATGCCCCCCCCAATGTGGCATTCGCTGAAAGCGGCCTTGCTTGTGTGGGAGGCCTCTCAGGCGGGTGGTATCTGTAGCATTGTTGAGGCTCCCTAGAACCTACTGTGAAGATGACCTGCTTTAAGGTCACAGCACAAGGACGTCGACAGAAGCAGTCACCAGGATCCAGAAGGGCTTTCAGGAGTGTCCATGTCATCTCCCAGGAAATCGAGGCACTAAATCCTCCCTGATTATGGGTTTGCTGTCACCTCACCAATGATATCTCATTAGGGCTTTCCCTAGGGCTTACCCTTGTTTGCACCAGTGGCCCTTACACCCCTACTCCTCACCATCCCTTATGACTCACGAGGGAAAGTCTTTTCAATTTCTATTTTTTTAATGATAAAAAATCCAACCAGCATTTGCTTTGCAATGCTCTGTAAACATATTAGCTGTGTTGTATTATTCTTCCAATACAGTCGAACTAGGGATGAACTCTAGCACCAATTTTTAAAATATATTTTTATTGGAATTGATATACTGTAATGGTCCATCGTTATGGGGTGAGTGTGACATTTCAGTGTAATAATCAGATCAGGGCCTCAGAAGTGGCTCATTTCTTTGTGAGAGTCTCTCCAATTTGCTGCTGCAGCCATGGCCAAACCCTTCCTGAATGTAAGCAACGTTGTTTCAGGCCCAGTTCTTGCAAACAGTTTGCAGCTAGCACTTTCTGAAACCCGTTCTATCCACATAATCCATTCACGGAAGAGGGCGCTTCAAAAAGTTCATGGAAAATAGAATTAAAAGATACTTTTTTTTTTTTTTTTGACAGGCAGAGTGGACAGTGAGAGAGAGAGAGAGAGACAGAGAGAAAGGTCTTCCTTTTGCCGTTGGTTCACCCTCCAACGGCTGCCGTGGCTGGCGCACTGCAGCCGGTGCACCACGCCTATCCGAAGGCAGGAGCCAGGTGCTTCTCCTGGTCTCCCATGGAGTGCAGGGCCCAAGCACTTGGGCCATCCTCCACTGCACTCCCTGGCCACAGCAGAGAGCTGGCCTGGAAGAGGGGCAACCGGGACTAGAACCCGGTGTGCCGGCGCCACTAGGCGGAGGATTAGCCTATTGAGCCGCGGCGCCAGCCAGATACTTGTTTTGCTGCAAAAAATTTTGAAATCTGTGCATGTTTTTTTTTTTCACAATATGAATTGTACATGGAATTTTTGAAGGTCTCTTGTATGCAGGAATTTTTAAATGTTTTTGTGCATAAACGAACTTCTCTTTGAATTCTGTTTTCCACAACTTTTGAAGTACCCTTGTATATTATTACCACAGATGTGCCTGACCTTACTCATGCCACTTAGCTTTGTGTTTTCTGTGGGACATTTCTTGTTCTTTCTCTTTTTATTCATCCTTGACTTAGTTTGTCTCTCCTTTCTTTTCCTTTAATAGTTTGCAAACTATGCATCTGGGGCTGGCATTGTGCTGCAGGGGGTAAAACCAATGCCTGCCATGCTTGCATCTCATATGGGCACTGGTTCAAATCCCAGTACAGCTTCAATTCCAATACAGCTCTCCACTAATGGCCTAGGAAAAGCAGCAGAAGATGGCCCAAGATCTGGTCCCTGCTACGCACATGGAAGACGGGGAAGAAGCTCCTGGCTTTGGCCTGACCCACCCCTGGCTATTGTAGCCACCTGGGAAATGAATCAGCAAATGGGATATCTTTCTCTCTCTCTGTAACTCTGCCTTTCAAACCAATCAATCAGTCTTTAAAACGGACAAAAAACTATGCATCTGTATCTATTAAAGTTGTTAATAAAACATACTCAAACTTTTAATTTTACTTATTTGAGAGATAGTTCCTATCTGCTGGTTTACTCTCCAAGTGTCCACATGGCCAGGGAGCCAGGAACTCAACCCAAGCCATCCATGTGGGAGGCAGAGACCCAGCTATGGGCTGGCTCTCAAGGTTAGCATCAGCAGCAAGTGAGAACCAAGGACAAAGCCAGTACTCAAACCCAGGCATTCCAATATGGGATGTGGGCATTGCGAGTGGTTTTTAAAAATTAATCAGAAGTCATTTTTTAAAAAGATTTATTCATTTACTTGAAATGCAGAGTTACAGAGAGAGAGAAGAGACACAGAGAGAGAGAGTCCCACAGGTGGCAGGGGCCCAGGCTCATTAGCAGGGAGCTGGATGGGAAGTAGAGCAGCGAGGACTTGAACCAGTGCCCATGAGGGATGCCAGCATTGCAGGCAGCAGCCAACTCGATGCATCACCATGCTTGCTCCAACGAGCAGTGCCTTAACCACTGGAAGAGGAGCAGCCAGGACTAGGACTGGCACCCACATGGGATGTTGGCACTTCAGGCCAGGGCTTTAACCTGCTGCGCCACAGCACTGGCCCCTCCTCTTTGTCTTTGCTCCGACTTTTCTTAGCACTTGGACAAGTAGTGGGCATGGCCACCCTCTACACAAAGCAATTCTTTCAGCACCTTCACCGTCTCCTTCCTTTATCACCTTCCAAATTTTACCTCCATTGTCCGGAATTTGAGCTCCAGAATATTAATTTTTACATTAGGCTTCCCTTTTTAATGATTTATTTATTTATTTAAAAGGCAGAGTTAGAGAAAAAGAGAGAGAGCCTCCTTTTTCTTAAGAACTATTTCTTAAGAACCACATTACAAGCAATTTCACTTATTTTTCACTGCTTTGATTTTTTTAAGATTTATTTCTTTATTTGAAAGGCAGAGTTACAGAGAGGCGGTGGGGGAGGGGGTCTTCCATCCGCTGGTTCACTCTACAAATGGCCACAATGGCCGGAGCTGTGCCGATCTGAAGCCAGGAGCCAGGAGCCAGGGGCCAGGAGCTTCTTCCAGGTCTCCCACATGGGTGCAGGGTCCCAAGGACTTGGGCCATTTTCTACTGCTTTCCCAGGCTGTAGCAGAGAGCTGGATTGGAAGAGGAGCAGCTGGGACTCAAACTGGTGCCCATCTGGTATGCCAGCACTGCAGGCTGAGGCTTTACCCGCTACACCACAGCGCTGTCGCCTCCTCTTTGTCTTTGAACTTCAGAAATGTCACCTGCATATTTTTAAGTGTAGGATACCCTCTTTTCCCTCTCTCCCTTCCTCCCTCCCTCCCTCAGTCTGTCTATCTCTATCTCTATCTCTGTCTCTGTCTCTATCTCATCCTGTTTCTTTCCCACTCAGCACATGGTTGATGTTTTCTTAAATACATGCAAGTTCTCTTTTTTAAAAAAGATTTATTTGTTTATTTGAAAGATTTATATATAGAGAGGGAGAGTCAGAGAGAGATCATCTTCCACTCTTTCACTCCCCAGATAGCCACAACAGCCAGGGCTGAGCCAGACCAAAGCCAGGCACAAAGAGCTTCTTCATATAGTTCTCCCACGTGGGTGCAGGAGCCCAAGCACTTGGCCCACCTGCTGCTGCTTTTCCCAGGCCACCAGCAGGGAGCTGGATCGGAAGTGGAGCAGCCTGGACTCAAACCAGTGCCCATGTGGGATGCTGGAATTGCAGGCAGTGGCTTTATTTGCTACGCCATAATGCCGGCCCCTCAACTTCTTTTCGTATTTCTTGTATTATTTCCTATCCTCCATCCTCTCTCTCCTTTTCTTTTGAAATTCCTACTAGAGTGGTCTTGGTATTCCTGGATATGCCTTTTATTCTTATTAGCTTGTTTTCTTCTTGTATTTTTTATGTATTTCACTTTTCATGTTTTGTCAGCTTGGGGTTACAGCTCCCAAATGTGACCTTCAGCCATGTCTGCTCTGCTTCTCAGCCCAACTACTGAGGCAGGGCTTTGTGGATCAAGCATGTGTTTGATTTCTAAGAAATCTGGTTCGCTTTATGGATGTCAGGCACTCTGGAATAGTCCAGGGGATACTGATTATGGTTACTTGAAAGTTTTCTGTTACCCGCATTATAATTTTTCCTCAATAGCTAATTCAAATGTTGATTTTTGATGCTTTTGGTGGTCACTATATTTAAATACCTAGTGATTGCTATTGCTTATTGACCTGAAAGCAAAAAATCATTTCTAATTACAGAAAACTCTAAGGAGGCTTTCTTTCACTGTCTGAATGCAGGACAGCATTTATCTGGGGGTGTGGGTGGCTTCTACACTGGGGGACACTCCTTCCTCAATGATGGCCACTGGCCCAATTCTGTGACCCCACTGCCCACTCCCCTTTCTTGGGTTTCCAAATGGGTCCCACCTGAGTGGGGCCAGACTGCAGAAGCTACTCTGCAAATAGAAAAGTGTGCATCTGTCCCCTGTCCCTCACTGTTTTACTTGGTCGACACCTCCCTGACTGGCATAGTGAGGATTTGCTAGGGAAAAAAAAAAAGTTTCTGTGGAGGTCTTGCCTTGCCTTAATGGGAATACAAATTCCACTTCTCTGTTCGGGTTGACCATAAGTCTGATCTCACCTGCCCTACATTTTGCAAACATTCCGCACCATTCTGGTCCATGATGATTCTGTTGTAGACTCAGAACAGCATTCATCCGTATTTCACATTTCTTCTGAAACATCAGTAGGATGCTTAGGATCTGCCCTCCTCCCCCCCAAGAAAAAATGAAGAAAATAAGCACACCCTCCAGCCAGCCCATCTTATTCTAGAATCTTCTTTAAATCCCAATCCCTGTACGTTCATCTAGTATTACGTGGCACCCGGAACACTGAAAACTCACCAGAGGACCCCTGTACCACAAGGAAAATATGGATCTACTTTTTAAGAACTGCAAATTATCTTGACTTTGCAGGCTTGCAAATACTAGATACAGATAGGGACTGGAAAGATACTTCTGCTGGGCATAGAACTGCTAATTTATCGGCAGAAAACCAAAGTGATGCATGGCTTGAGGTTAGTGAGCGGCTTAAGTTGTCAGACTCGATGGGAGGCGCTGTCCATGGTACTAGGGTTCTCCACCTTTCTGTCTCCTGGGCAGCTCTTCCCACTTCTAGTCAGAGTTCCGCCCTCGTCAGAGCAGCTGGCCCTCTGCTTTCCATACTTAATCTCTCCTCCTCTTGTGCCCTTGATCCTTCCTCTGGGAAATCATTCCTTTAATTACCGCCCCCTCTCTTGTATGACTTTTTCTTAGGCCTACAAAATGCCCAGCTACACTCTGTTCCTAGAATGCACACACACATGTAATAGTGAACAGAAATAGTTCAATCATTTCAAGCAGTCTGGACCCCTTATTTTAGAGAGCTTCCTGCCACGTGTGCATACACTGTGGAACATTGAGCCTCCTCGTACATATCCATTACTTTTCTGCATATTTTTTTAGATTTCTGATTGGGAGGTTACATGATAAAATGAAAGCCAGAGCATTGGGAAGTGGGTTCTTGACCAGCCATTAGCTAGCTTTGTGACTGTGGGCCCTTATGTGAGTTACATGTCATCTCTGGGTTTAGGGTTCCTGGTCAGTAGTAAGAGTTTATGATTCATGACCTTTGAAGCTTTTTTTGCTCTAAAATTATCAATCTTGGAGATGCTACTGGAGCTTTCACAATTTTTAAGCCACACAACTTCTAATTGCAGTCTTGTTCTCTTGGGAAAATGTAATCTGCTTTATCTCTGCTTTTGGCCAGGATTTGAAAGAACACATTGTGATGAAAATTGAGGATTCTCAGCCTTAAATCCTTGATGGGATTTTGGATTCAAAGGGCAATTCTTTGTTCTTCTCCTTTTTATTACTATTGACTTTAACTCTTTGCTTTAACTCATTAGTTTGCTAGGTAAATGACAATATTAATCTTAGAAAAATGTGTTTACATTTGAATTCAATTCTAAGTTTGAAAAATACCAGCCTGAAACACTTTGCACAGCCATCCTCTTTCTGATCAAACAAAAACAGAGAAGATAAACCCTCATCTGTGTACATGCAGCTTAAGTCCCATTGCAGCTAAGGTGGGAGATGATGGCAACAATTTCAAACATGGGAAAGGATAAATAGTCATAGTACATCACGATCACCCCAGGGAAGTAACCACAGAGGATGACTGCAAAGCAAAGAGCAATTTTAAAGATCTATTTATTTATTTGAAGACAGAGCCACAGAGAGAGGAAGAGGCAGAGGAAAGAGAAAGAGAGGAGAGAGAGATGATCCACCCACTAGTTCACTCCCAAAATAACCACAATGTCGAAGGCTAAGCCAAGCCAAATCCATGAGTCAGGAACTCCATCCTACTCTTTCTTAATTGATGGAAGGGGCCCAAGCACTTGAGCCATGTTCTTCTGCCTTCCCAGGCACATTAACATGAAGCTGGCTTGGAAGTAGAGTTGCCAAGACTTGAATTGGCACTCTGATATGAGATGCCAGGGTCACAAGCAGTGGCTTCACCTGCTGTGCCACAATGCTGGCCCCATAAAGCAAAGAAATTTTAATTTCAAATGTATAGCAAGAATGATATATGGACAACATTGGCCAGATAGTCCCAACAAATGGGTATTGCAAAACCAACACCACACTCTGTCACACACATGAGGATGCAGGACACACACTTGTGCACACACATACATGGACACAGAGCACTGTCCTAAACTGTTCCCACCCTTGAGGTCTCTGCCCACACCTTACCTCCTCACAAAGCCTTCATAGAACAGGTGGCCTCCACGGAGTATTTTCAGTCTGTACTATGTAGAATAGAATATAACTTTCTCTGTTACTTTGTTAAGTGAATTTTATTAGCTATAGCAGCACAGCCCCTGTTAGATCCTCCAGAGTTTCTAATAGAGTTGAGTACATAGTTAAGCGCTAGTTAATTTGTGTTGATCAATTAAATCAGATGCTATAAACTTTGGATTGGGCTCTTTGTCTTTTTTTTTTTCTCATGTGGCTCTCAGTGGTTTTCTTTTAAATATTTATTTGTTTACTTAAAAGTCAGAGTTACACAGGGTGGGGGAAAGAGAGAGAGAGAGAGAGAGAGAGAGAGAGAGAGGTCTTCCAACTGCTGGTTCACTCCCCAGTTGGCCGCAGTGGCTGTAGCTGCACCCATCTGAAGCCAGGAGCCAGGAGCTTCTTCCAGGTCTCCCATGCAGGTGCGGGGCTCAAGGACTTGGGCCATCTTCCATTGCTTTTCCAAGCCATATCAAAGAGCTGGATAGGAAGTGGAACAGCTGGGCCTCAAACTGGTGCCCATATGGGATGCTGGCACTGCATGCAGAGGCTTTACCTGCTACACCACAGCACCGGCCCTGGGTTCTTTGTCTTAAATGAGGAAGGGTCCGTACTCTTTTTCATTCTCTCCCCAACAGTTCTAGCCTAAGTGTGTGTGTGTGTGTGTGTGAAACACAAGTACAGTGACTTTGAATGAGCCTTGGGAAGTGTTCCAAAGTGATCAGCTGTAGTCAGAATCTAGATGTTACACGGTAAGTATACATTGGCTTGGCTGGACAAAATGGGTTTGGAGTAAAATCAGGAAAATTTCTTGCTGGTTGGAAATTAGAATATGATTGACTAAAAACACCTTCAGAGACAGGGAGGGTATTGTCTCTGAAAAGAGTTATTGAAGAGAAGGTTATTGATGAATTTCAAGAAGGGAATGAATAAGAATGCATAGCTAAAGAACAAAGTATTTCTCAAGGTTGCTCCGGATGGCTAAGATGAAACAGATCCTATGTGCACATCGCCCAAGCCAAACCCAAGATATTATTAATAGCTCTGTCTGGCCACTCTTCAGATGAGTCACAGGAGGTGTTCCTCTTGAATGTTTTGCAAGATTTTTAGGGGCAATCCATTCTCATTACCAAGTCCATCATTCTATGTTCAGGTTTCCTAACTGTCTCAAATGTGCCCCAATTTTATTGTTAGTTCAGTTTAAAGTAAAATTCAGCCCAAGACTCTCTTGTTTTGCCTTTTAAATCTATTTTGATCTCTTTCTTGGAACTGATTTGTTAGGAGGACTGGATCAATATTCCCCAAGAATGTCCTACTTGCTGGTTTTGCCTGGTTGCTTGTTTCTGTTGTCATTGAGCTTGTCCCTCTGAAGTATGTGTGTGTGTGGTGGGGGGGAGAGGCGGGGTCTAATTATTCCAGGTCCTGGCCTTCTACTTGGAAAAGTATGCTAAGCACAGGCACATCTACAGTGCACAAAGTGGTGAATTTATTAAAGGTGAGAAGGCAAACACACACACACACACACACACACACACACGTAGGCAGAGTTGAGTGGAGGAACCAGAGGGAGAAGAGGAATGGGGGAAGGGAAATAGAGAGATGGCACCTCAGCGTCTCCTTTAGTCTCGGTCAATGAGGAAAAACAGAGGAGCACCTCCCAGTACCTCCTTTGATAGGGTAACGGGGTCACCTGGGAGTTTTATGACACCTGCATAAAATGCCCTGGGGAACTTAATATGCATATTCACACGGTGACTTTTCCCCAGGTCCCAGGTGAAAACAAGGCATTCTGGGAAATGGAATGTTCTGACTGACAAGTCAGATAGAATTACATGGGGTAGAGGCCTGTGATTTGTGCCTCCAGCTCTGCTAGCTACATTGTCACAAATCACCTGTCTCCTGTATTTCCCATAGATGAAAGTTACAGTGAAACTCTGACTATACCTCTGGTTCAGTATCTTTGGCAGGAATTCATCATAAATGAGAATGTAGGTTTCATATCTTACACAGTAGCAGACACATAAGTATTCTCTGGCTATCTTATCTTAGTGTCAAGATTAATTCCTAGATTAGGGTGATAACAGTATCTCCACCGTATCCACTGATCAATTTTGTGGTAAAGCTTGTGGCTGTAACACACAGCAAAGTTATAAAGACTCTTACCTATGACCTTGGTCCCTTTAAATATTGTGTCTGATGAGCCATATTGGAACACAGTAATTTCCAAAGAGTAATATTTTTATGTTATGTTGTCTGGACCCTGTGGCGATATCAAAATTCTTTCTCTGAAGCATCTACTATTTATGTATTTAAATGAATTCCTGTCATTGACTGTTCATATTTCCTCTTTGTATTAAGACTTCCTGTTCAATGTCTGAATAAAATAGTAGTGAAAATAAAAGTTTCCTGATGCTGTCTTTGGCTTGTAAACACAATTTTAGGTGTGGAAAACCATCTGAGGGCAGTGATGTACCTCTAATGTATTCTCTCCCACCTTGACCACTGGCTATCAGGGCAGGACAACCTGGCCACTGCAGTAGACACTCCCACCAGAACACCCAAGGATGGACGCAGCTTTGGGCAACAAGAGGAGACCCAGCCAGGCCAGAAGGTGGCAGCGTGCGAAGGGAAAGAATAAAGACATAATGATAAAAAACGGCCTTAGAGGGAGGTGCTAGAGATCAAAGTCTTCCTCCTGTTTCCTGCCTCCAGGAGGGGCCTGGGGAGGCTGTGGCAGCTGCCCCCCACCAGCCTGGCAGGCCTTCCTCTTAAACAGACACCCCTGAGAGGTCCCAGTGTTTCCCTGGAGGTCTTAGTGACATTTTGACAAGGAAGATTCTGCATCAGGCTGGCCCTCGCTCTGCAGGGTGCTTGGCACCCCTAAGAACAGCAACATGCTCAGTCAATGTCCTTTTAGACATTTCCAGACACCACTGCTAATGTGTGTGTGTGTGTGTGTGTGAGTTAGGGGAGGGGATGGGTACAACAGCCCCTCCAGTTGAGAATGACTGATGTCTTAGGTTGTTAATGCTGCTATAAAAAAAACTACTATAGACAAGTGGTTTGTGAGGAGTAGAAATTTATTTTTCGCCATTCTAAAGGCTGGAAGTCTGAGATCAAGGTGCTGGCAGAGCCAGGATCTGCCGGATCCCCGTCTTGGTTCTTGGTTGGCCGTCCTGAGCGCTCACGTGTGAAGGACAAGGGAGTCCTCTGGGGTCTCTCGTGAGGACACCAGTGCCACTCATGAAGTCTTCACCCAGTGACCTGAGCTCCCTCAGACCCTCACACTGGAGTGAGGATTGTCGCACAGGAGTGTCAGGACAGAGCCAGTCTAAGCTGTGGGCCACTGCTACTGAGATGATAGATCCAAAGTCAAAAGGGAGTGGGGCAGGGGAGGTGCCCTGTTTTTACTGTCTTCTCCCTTTGTGACATGCAAGAGGCAAGCCCGGGGAAAGGGGCTTGGGGGAGGGGGGAGGAAGGGTATCCTAAGCAGAAGCTCTGTAGGCCCTCAGATGGCGCTGCCTTGGCTCCCTGCCCCCTTTCCCTTTTTTTTGCTTACCCCATTTTGGAAAAAAAATAACTTGTGTAGGAGAACCAGCCAATCAAGTGGAAGATGCCATGAGATGGAAGAAAGAAGACACATCCAAGACCTCAGTGACTTTGTGCAGGGACTTAACGGACAGAAGCGCAGTCTTGGGTAGCTGGCAACGGGAAGAGGGAGGAAAGGGGCCTTACAGATAAAGGCGGCCTATGACTAATGAGAATGCACCTGGACTTTTCCACGAAACACTAACACTCACAGGAGACTTCCCAGTGGCGGGTTATCTTTTTTTAAAAAAAAAGATTTTATTTATTTATTTGACAGGTAGAGTTATAGACAGTGAGAAAGAGACAGAGAGAAAGGTCTTCCTTCTGTTGGTTCACTCCCCAAATGGCTGCAACAGCTGGAGCCAGGAGCCAGGAGCTTCTTCCGGGTCTCCCATGCGGTGCAGGGGCCCAAGCACTTGGGCCATCCTCCACTGCTTTCCCAGGCCATAGCAGAGAGCTGGACTGGAAGAGGAACAACCAAGACTAGAAACGGCACCCATATGGGATGCCAGCGCCGCAGGCAGAGGATTAACCTAGCGCGCCATGGCACCGACCCAGCAGGTTATCTTAATAGCCTTGTTTACCCTACGGAGGGGGCTTGGGATGACTACCAGGGTTACACAAAGGACAAGATGGCAAGCATGTCCAAAATAGCTGTGATCACTTCGGGCCGGATGCCAACACCCCTCCCCCTGTGACTGGGTCCCTCTTGTGTGACGTTCCTGAAACAGAAGGACTCGGGTCCCAGTTTGTTCAGTCAAAGGATGCAGATCTGTGACCCTGTACATGTGTTGGGCTAACACAGAAACTTTTGGGGTTTCTTAATTTTGTAATTTAATGGCCACATTTTAAAAGTAGGAGTTTTTTATATACATAAAGCTAAATTTGGCATAGCAGGTTAAGCCTTCACCCAAGACCTGTATCCCATATGGGCACCAGATCAAGTTTCCATCCAGCTCCCTGCTAATGCACCTGGGAAAGTGGTGGAAGATGTCCCCAGTGCTTGGGCCCCTGCACCCATGTGGGAGACCTGGAAGTAGCTCCTGGCTCCTGGCTTCAGATCAGCCCTGCTGGGGATCAGGCCATCTGGGGAGTGAACCAGCGGATGATCTCTCTATAAACCTTCTCTCTCTCTCTCTCTCTAACTTTGCTTTTCAGATAAATAAAATAAGACTTTTTAAAAAAGCTAAATTTGCAGCTTCTCCTGGAAAATTAGAAGACCAAGCCCCAGGACCCACATGGCGGGATGAGGATGCTGGACTAGAAACCAAAGAAGGTCAAGTTGCTCCTCCCTTTAAAAAAAAAAAAAAAAAAAAAAAAAAAACCTTTAAAAAAAAAAGGCTTATTTGTTTTCTTGAAAGTCAGAGTTACAGAGAGAGAGAGAGATCAATCTTCCAGCACCGGCTCACTCCTCATGTGGCCACAATAGCCAGGTGGAAGCCAGGAGCATCTGGTCTCCCATGTGGGCCCGAGTGCTTGGGCCACCTGCCAGCACTCGTATGGGATGCCGGTGTCACGGGCAGCAGCTTATCTCGCTCGTGGCACCACAGCGTGGGACCCCTCAAATCGGCCTCTCGACGAGTGGCACAGCACTCCAGTCTGGCTCCTGTAAGCCCTGAGGTGGCCCCTCACATCGCCCCTTTGTGCTTTGGCATCAGCAGGCTTCTTCTCTTTCTGGCCGAAGTGGGGTTATTAGGGAGAAGAAACTGCACTCTGAACCATCACTTGTCTCCCCCAAGACATCTGCTGTTCAACTCAGCTGGCTGCTGGAACAGGGTCGCTGTCGCTGAATATCGCCGCTGTCTCTTTCCTACCTTCACCTTTGGGGCAGATCATTTCTGCCCTGCCCTGCCTGCGGCCATGTCACTCACCAGCAGAATTCTGCCTGCGGCTGGTAAGAGTACCCTTAACCAGAGCTTGCCTCCCCAGGGGAGATAAGGAGGCTTGCACAGCAAAGATTGCTTTGTAAGGATACACAAAAGCTCGGGCTGGCACTGTGGAACAGCGTGTTAACGCCCTGGCCTGAAGCGCTGGCATCCCATATGGGTGCCAGTTCGAGACCCGGCTGCTCCACTTGCGATCAAGCTCTCTGCTATGGCCTGGGAAAGCAGTGGAAGATGGCCCAAGTCTTTAGGCCCCTGCACCCATGTGGGAGACTGGGAAGAAGCTCCTGGCTCCTGGCTTTGGATCGGTGCAGCTCCGGCCATTGCGGCCCTCTGGGGAGTAAACCATCGGATGGAAGACCTCTCTCTCTCTGTCTCTGCCTCTCCTCTGTGTAACTCTGACTTTCAAATAAATAAATAAATCTTTAAAAAAAAAAAAAAAAAGGATATATAGCAGCTCAACAAAGACCACATCTCCAAACACAACTAACCAAGCTCAAGAGATTTACCGCTCTCTTGGACCCTTGCTGGTACCCAGGTAGCCACAGCGATTCCCCACCCATTGACTTTGGCCACTTGTACTTAACAGCCTATTGCCATACATAAGCAAGATGGTTTTTCAACGATACATAGACTGGCAAGCTGGGCCCTGGTAACACTACCTCCACAATCAATCTCATTCTGAAGACTCATACAGAGTCTATAGGAGATATTTTTATCCCCTGCCCCCATTAAAGCACAATTCAACACTTGTATTTTTAGCCAACTAATAGTCTCAATCTTCCTAGGACAAGAGGGGGGAGTTCCTTCACCTTTGGGACCTGGTTTACTCTACAAAGCTTTCTTCCGACTGATTACTGACAATGAAAGGTGCCCCCTCCCTTAATCACTATTCCTAATCCAGGTAACTGCCCCAGGCTAGGTGGGATGAGCATGGGGTTGCGGAGGGAAGAGGAGCAGTCACTTATGTTGACCGACTGTCTGGTTCTACTCTCGTCTCATGACAGAAAGTGAACTATGCTGGGGATAGAGATGTGGGTGTCACTGCTGGATTTGTCATCCCCCAGCTATGTGATCATAGGTAAACCAATCGACCTCTAGAGGATTAAAGATTGGGTTAAGTAATCTTCATACTGTTCCATGTCTATGAGCAATTGATTCTGTGGTTCAGATATGCAGAGGCTATCCAGTGTTCACGCACATATGTGAACATGTGCACGCACAAAGCATAATCAAGAGAATTTTAAGCCAATGTTAAAAGTTAAAAATCTCTATTAACAAAGAGATCTGTTATGTTTTATTTCCCCAGGCCCCTTACAAATGTTTAAACTACGCTTTCCTTTGTTCTTTTGAACAAATGCCATGACCACTTTTTCTCCAACTCTTATTTTATTTTTTTTAAATGCATGTTGCTAACTTGTTCACTTGAAATGTGAGAAGTCTTTCAAAAGTGTGGAAAATATGTATCATGCAAAAGACTGCAAGGGTTTCAAAATTCTTTTGCAACAGAATTATCTTTTATTAAGATTTTACTTTTTATTTATTTGACAGAGAGAGGGAGAGACAGAGAGAGAAAGAATTCTTCCATCTGCCGGTTCAGTCTCCACATGGCTACAATAGCCAGGGTTGTGCCGGCACTGTGGTAAAGCAGGTAAAACCTGCAGCCTGCAGTGCAAGCACCCCATATGGGTACCAGTTCGAGTCCCGGCTGCTCCACTTCTGTTTCAGCTCTCTGCTATGGCCTGGGATGGTCCAAGTGCTTGGGCCTCTGCACCCACGTGGGAGACCCAGAAGAAGCTCCTGGCTCCTAGCTTTGGATTGGCCCAACTCCAGCCTTTGTGGCCAACTGGGGAGTGAACCAGTGAACAGAAGACCTCTCTCTCTCTCACTGCCTCTCCTTCTCTCTTTGTGTAATTCTGCCTTTTAAATAAATAAATAAATAAATCTTTAAAAAAAAATAGCCATGAATGGACCAGGCCAAAGTGGACCAGGAGCTCCATCTGGGTGTGCCACGTTGGTGGCAGAGGCCCAGGCACATGGACCATCTTCTACTGCTCTTCCCAGGTGCATTAGCAGGGAGCTGGAGCAGAAGTGAAGCAGCTGGGACTCAAACTGGCAGTCCCATACAAGATGCCGGCAATGAGACTGTAGCTTAACCTGCTGCACCATCACACCAGCCCCAACTGGATCTTTTAATTCCATTTTTCTATGAACCCTTTGAAGTCCCCTCAAACAGGATCCTCCCTCTTCTCTGAGGTCACTGCGAAACCTCTGGGAAGTCAAAGTTTGCCTCAAAAAGAACAGATGTGTTAGGAGTCAGGAGAGGACTCCATGCCATGGCTGGGAAACACCTCTTCCATCTTCCTGAACTGTAATTCTTAGAAGTCTTGCTTTTTGCAGCACTGGCATCCCATATGGGTGCCGGTTTGATTCCTGGCTGCTCCACTTCCAATCCAACTGTCTGCTATGGCCTGGGAAAGCAGTGGAAGATGGCCCACGTCCTTGGGCCCCTGCACCCATGTGGGAGACCCGGAAGAATCTCCTTGCTCCTGGCTTTGGATAATCTGGGGAGTGAACCAGTGGATGGAAGACCTTTCTCTCTCTCTCTCTCTCTCTCTCTCTCTCTCTCTCTGGCTCTACCTCTCTCTGTAACTGTCTTTCAAATAAATAAGATAAATCTAAAAAAAAGAACTTGTTTTTATATCTCATAGGGGATTAATACAAAGAATATATAAAGAACTCCTACAATTCAACAATAATAGCAGAAAAACGACTAACTCTGTTATAAACTGGGCAAAGGACTTGAATTTTTATGTGTCCAAAGAAGAAATACAAATGACCTATAAACATATGAAATATCAATATCATTAATCAATATATAAATGAAAACTCAAAACCACAATAGTGTATTACCTCACACCCATTAGGATGGCTGATATCAAAAACAACAACACAAACACACCACAAAATAGCAAGTGTTGGCAAGGGTGTGGAGAAACTGGAATGCTTTGAATCTGCTGGTGGGAATGTAAAATGGTACAGACACTGTGAAAACCTGGTGTGGCAGTCAAACAAAAATTAAAAGCAGAGCCATGTCCCCTCTGGGTATATACCCAAAATAATTGAAAACGGAGACTCAAAGAGATATTTACAAGTCCATGTTTATACCAGCATTGTTCACAATAGCCAAAAATGGGAAGCAACCCAAGTGCCCATTGTACACACAATGAAATGTTGGTCGATCTTAAGAAAGAAGTGAATTCTGCCATGTAGTACAATGTGCATGCACCTTCGAGACTGGTTAAGAGAATTAAGTCAGCCACAAAACGACAAATACTGTACCATCCCACTATCTGAAGTACAAAAAATAGTCAAAATCTTAGGTGCATAAGGCAGAATGGTGGCTCCCAGTGGTTATGGGTGGGGAGAGAGGGAGGGGCTGTGACTGGTGTGCAAAGTTCCAGTTTTGTATGATAGATGGAGTCCTGGGGCTGCAAGGTGGCGAAAGGTGTGCAAAAATGTGACTGTGTTTAGTAAGACTGAGTGTGTGCTGACAGAGTTAAGATGGTAAATTCCATGTGAGGGGTATTCTACCACAATTAAAACATTTTTAAAAATAAGCTTAAATATTTATTTGGCTCAATAGTAAAAAAAAATTGAATAACGACCAAACTACTATAAGGATAATGTTAAGTAGCATGTGTAGGAGGCCAGTGGTTTGGACTGAGCTCCCGCACTGGGCCCAACAAAACAGACCGCAACTGTCACTCTGCTAAAGCACACACCAACCAGCTGAACCTAAGCTGCTTATCTGCCTGAGCATCGGAGGGAGCTGGACTGAGGGCACAGCCAAATCCCCAAACAAGCCAGCAGTCCCCTCTGCTCTGACCTTTCCAAGGAAAGCAACTCTGAAATGACCCATCTGCTTTCCAGTTTCTGCTTCTGCTTTCTGTCTGTAAAGCCAACCCCTGTGCCTGGTGCATTGGAACACTCGCTCTACTTCATAGAATGAGGTGCTGTCTGATTCTAGAACCACGAGTAAAGCCCACGAAGATCTTTAACTGAATTTGCTGTCATTTCGTCCTTTGACAAGAAGAATAAAAAGATATTATAACCACAACTACAACAAGATGTGAAACATACTTGAAAACAGAGTCATTCAAACGCAGGACCTCTGCCAGGCAGACTCAGCAGTGCCCTGGGCTCCAGCAGATCAGGGACCAGGCAGAGTTCATGGTGTGGGAAAGGAAATCAGGAAGCAGCAACACACGGAGACCGTGCCATCATGGAAGTCATACCCCAGGGCTGGTGCTGTGGCGCAGCAGGTTAAAGCCCTGGCCTGAAGCGCAGGCATCCCATATGGGCGCCAGTTCAAGTCCCGGCTGCTCCTCTTCCAATCCAGCTCTCTGCAATGGCCTGGGAAAGCAGTGAAAGATGGCCCAAGTCCTTGGGCCCCTGCACCCGCGTGGGAGACCTGGAGGAAGCTGCTGGCTCCTGGCTTCGGATTGGCGCAGTTCCTGCCCATTGTAGCTATCTGGGGAGTGAACCAGCGGATGGAAGACCCCTTTCTCTGTTTCTACCTCTCTCTGTAACTCTGCCTTTCAAATAAATAAAATAAATCTTTTTTTTTTTTAAAGTCATACTGCAAGGCCCGTGCAATGTGGATAAATGCCACTGGCCTAGAAAAAGAGTGTTGAACATTAAAACGGAGGTATAACAACATCTAGGCATGGGACAAAGGCTAGAAGGGAAAAGACAAAGCTTAAATGAACCCCTTTATTAGATGTATTGTTTTCTGCCTTAAAATACATCTTAAATTGTTAGACTAATGTTTACACAACAAATAAATAGACGACTGGAATGGAATCGAACAGAATGCCCAGGAGTTGCTCTAAAAGGTACACACACACATGATTTCTCATAGGAGGAAGGCTTTTATTTTCCATCTCAGCACAGGGAGCAAATGAAAACTGTTGGTGAGGAAAGAGGAGAAGACCCTTTTCAGACCTGCCACAAAGGTGGCCTCAGGTGTGCCCAGCCACACGCCATCAGGCTCTCCTGTGCTGCTCCAGTGACAGTCCCCACAGGCTCCCTGGCCCTGCAGATCCTTGCATCAATTGACTTTTCTAAAAAAGCTACCACGGCTTGGGGGAAAAGGACCTATTGCTGTTACTGTTGCAATGCCTAGCGCCGGCTTACCTTCAGGCTGCTCGCCAGATGAGTGCTGAACATATACACAGCCAGCTAAGATAGACTCACAGCCTGGCTTCTTAATTATTCTGGCCGGTGCCGTGGCTCACTAGGCTAATCCTCCGCCTAGTGGCACCGGCACACCGGGTTCTAGTCCCCGTCGGGGCACCGGATTCTGTCCCGGTTGCCCCTCTTCCAGGCCAGCTCTCTGCTGTGGCCAGGGAGTGCAGTGGAGGATGGCCCAAGTGCTTGGGCCCTGCACCCCATGGGAGACCAGGAGAAGCACCTGGCTCCTGCCTTCAGATCAGCGTGGTGCGCCGGCCGCAGCGCGCCAGCCGCAGCGGCCATTGGAGGGTGAACCAACGGCAAAGGAAGACCTTTCTCTCTGTCTCTCTCTCTCACTGTCCACTCTGCCTGTCAAAAAAAAAAAAAAAAAAAAAAAGACAGAAAAAAGAGAATTAAAGAAATTATTCATTTATTCCCTTTCAGAGGGACAGCGAGAACTCCCGCTCTGCTGGCTCACTCTCCAAATGCCTGCAATGGCCAGGGCTGGGCTGAGCTGAGGTCAGGAGCTAAGAACTCAAACTGGGTCTCCCACATAGGTGGCAGGGACCCAAACACCGGAGCCAACACCTGCTGCCTCCTGGGTGTGCAGCCCCAAGATCCTAAAATCGAGAGCAGAGGCAGCCCTCGAACTCTGGCCCTCCATTATGGAATGCAGGCATTCAAAGTGGACCTTCACCATAGCCGCACGTCCATTCCTCGCATATTTTTTAAACCAATGAATGTGACACACGAATAACGCTGCAAGTGTGAGCCACAGCACAGAGACATGCACAAGAAAGCAAGGATGCAAGAGTTCACGAGAGTTGCAAATGTCACGGAGGCCCAGGGCCCAGGTTTCACATCTCGCAAGCATCATCCAGCCCAGACTGGAGATGCCACGCAACCTCTTTCAGTGTGGTTTGATGTTAGTCATGCGGTCCAGCTGTTTTGTGAGCCATCCAGGTCTCTGAAAGTCAGACTTGCTTGGACCAGAGAGAAGTCTGGCCTGCTGCTCTGAGCCTGCGGGTGCTGCCTTTGTGGGATTCCGTGTTAGGCCTCTTTACCTGCTGTGCTGTGCCACAAGTAGGGGGGTCAGGCTCCGTGCTTGCAATGAAGCTGTCTTGTCCATCAAATCGTCAGTTTCAGAAGATGGGGGACTTGGGTAGGAAGTTCTACGTCCCTATCCTTATGGAAAGGAATCGAGAACAAATATAATGCCTGTAAATTTATAGACCTAAAAGGAAAAATATGTGTTATGGTTTTCCTGTGTCCCCAAGTAGTGGCTGTAGAAATAGCCCTGCTGTTCCGAACACGCAGACAATGACAAACACCCAGAGAAACACTCTGTCCACCACCATGGCCACATATTTCCAGTCATCTTCTACCTGAAATGCAAACAAAAGCCACAGCTGTGGTTACGTATCACAACCACAGGACACATCTCTGCTTCACAAACATGCTTCTTCTTCAAAGACTTCCCCAGCAATGAAAAATAAACGTAGTTAGTTGAGAGGCAGAAAGACAGAGACACAGACAAAGAGAGGGAACTCCTATCTACTGGTTCATTTCCCAAATGCCCACAGCAACTGGGGATGGGCTAGTGCTGAAGCTGGGAGCTAGGGATCCCAATCCAGGTCTCAGGGATCATGTGGGTGGCAGGAACCCAATCTCTTAAGCCATCATTCTTGCTCCTCAGGGTTGGCATTGGCAAAAAGCTGGAGTCAGGAGCTGAAGCCAGGACTTGAACAAAGGTACTCCCCTAGGGGATGTGGGTACCTTAACCAGTGTCTTAACCACCAAGCAAAATGCTTCCCTCCCAGCACTGTTTAATTCAAATAGTGATGTTATGATTTCGCCTATACTTTGTCTGAAGAGGGTCCTTGGCATGTGTCTCTACTGATGCCTCGTGCCAGTGGCTACTGAGTCTAAGGAGAGCTTGAGGAGTCTTGATTCCCTGGTTCACAGGAATTCTCGACTGCTGAGGGGCCAGTGTTGTGGCACACAGCTTAAGTCACCGCTTGCAACACTGGCATCCCATATCAGGGCGCCAGTTTGAGTCCTGGCTGCTCTGCTTCTGATCCGGCTCCCTGCTAATGCACCTGGGAAGGCAGCAGAGGATGACTCAAGTGCTCGGGCCTCTGCCACCCACATGGCAGACCCAGATGGAGTTCCAGGCTCCTGGCTTCAGCCTGGCCCAGCCCGGGCTGTTGCAACCATTTGGAGAGTGAACCAGTGGATGGAAGGTCTCTCTCTGTCTCTCCCTCTGTTTCTTTCCATCCTGCCTTTTAAGTAAGTAAGTAAATAAATAAATGGATTTCTCTGTTGCAGGTGTGGCTGGATGGGGTGGAGGAGACGCGCACTTACCTCCTTGGTTTCGTTGTGGCTCTTCATGTTTTCTGCTATGAACCGAACACTGTTGATGACGTCTTCCACCTCGGGCGAGTGCTCTGCATCTTCAGCCGCCCACTGTACAGGCTGGTGACTTAACCTTTTCTTGCTGGGGGCAGGCTCACTAGGTTTGTGACAGTGGCAGCATTCCTTAAGAACCTCGGGTTCCACACGATTAGCAAACTTGACTTTGGCAGACCTGCCGGCAACACCTTTGGGGTTCCGATCAGAAGCTGTGTCCCTGCTCTTGGTCAGAGGTCTGCTCATCACGAGGAGCCGTGGGAGCAGCTGGAGGAAAACCGTCTTCACCCACTTGGGCATGGTGTGTGTGGCTGGGGTGCGGTAGTGTATGTTGAGCACAAACACGGTGACCGCGATGGACAGGGTGACAAAGATCATGGTGAACAGCAGGTACTCGCCCACCAGCGGGATCACCAGAGAGGTGGAGGGGATGGTTTCTGTGATGACCAACAAAAACACTGTCAGAGAGAGCAGAACCGAAATGCAAAGTGTCACTTTCTCACCACAGTCTGAAGGCAGGTAGAAGACCAGCACAGTCAGAAATGAAATGAACAGACAGGGGATGATCAGATTGATGGTGTAAAACATGGGCAATCTTCTGATGTAAAAGGAGTACGTGATATCTGTGTATATCTCTTCACAACAGTTGTACTTTATGTCGTGCTTGTAGCCAGAAGCGTCAACAATCTCCCACTCACTGTTTTCCCAAAAATCATTCATGTCCACTTTCGATCCAATGATCAGAAGATCAATTTCAGCTTTGTCATACGTCCAGGAACCGAACTTCAGGGAACAGTTTTGATGATCAAAAGGGAAAAAGGTGATATCCATCGGACAGGAACTCTTAAAAATGGCGGGTGGCGTCCAGGTGATGTTGCCGTTGTATTGGAGGAGAGCTTTGGTCTTGCCTTCAACTTGGAAGTCACCCACAGCACTGCAAAGCAAAGCAGAGCAAGCCCATTAGGAGTAGTCTTTTTGCTATTTGGGTCAGCGCACCAAAGGGAACTTTGGAAAGAGACCCCTACTTGTTGTATAGAACAATGTCAGGCTTCCAGATCTTATCCGCTGGTACTCGAAGAGTCTCAATACCATCGTATTCTGTTGGATCCCATCGCAATTTATAATCATTCCAGATCTGAAAGAAACAAAAATCAGTTTGTGAATGTTCATAACTTCTGCCTGCACTGGCTGGAACTGGCCTGGGACTAAGGCCAGAAAATGGGAACTCAGTCCATGTTTCCCTTGTGAGTGGCAGGAATCCGATGACTTGAGCCATCCCTGCTGCCTCCCACAGTCTGCATTAGCAGGAAGCTGGTCAGGAGCTGGAGTTGGGCATTGAACCCAGGTACTTCCATGAGGGATGTGCTGTCTTAGTCACCATCTTAACCACTAAGCCAAACGCCAAGGCCATTAGTTTTGTTTTGTTTTGTTTTGAAGAAAATAAACTCTTATTTGAAGAGTACACTGTTTTTATAAAAATTTGAGACATTGTATTCATGGAAGATGGGCTGTACAACTGAACTGATTTAGGCACATATATAAAATCAGTAGATAACATTAATAGATAATTATCATTGAATTATTAGCTATTGGCCAGCCTTTCCTGTTCTGTGGACTTGACCCAAACTGGAATAGTGATACATTTCTAATAATAAAAAAATTTCAAGTGTATGATAATGAGTTTGCTACAAAATCTATAAAAAAATAAGACTCTTTTTTATGGAAGAAAGAAATGATGCAACTGATAGCCAGCTGGTGGAAATTTAATCTGTGTGTTCCTGACTTCAGCTACCAGCTTCTCTATGTTGGTGTAGCAGGAATCAAAGAGTGGGGAGCATCAGTCACTTGGAGTTCACATCACGGACTAAAGATAGGAGACTTGAGAGCAGACACCAGCAAGGGCAGCAGTCTCCACGCCACAGATCCCCTTGTCACGAGCTATCTGCACCTGAGAAGCTCGCATCCCACCAGCTGTCTCCAGAGCTGGAGCGCAGGCTGTGGAGACGACACGGTTCAGAAAATAGGGGCACAGATGACAGAGACACATACGTGACGCAGCCACAGGTTGGTTTCCATGATCTGGTTTACTTCATCCTGGGAGAGAAGAAATAGTAATTTTGAGCCTCACACGTCCTTGCTAGTGGAAGAGGACCCCAGAGCAAGAATGATCGCTGAAAAGAGACAGAGCTGAGTTCTTTGTGCAAATGGAGGGAAACCACGTGTAAAAAAGCAGATGGTAGGGGCCAGGGCAGTTTTACGGGTAGAAAATTTACGCAGCAGCACTGGTGAGGCAGGTTTTGATTGGAGGGGCTTGGAACCAGGCCATGCACAGTGAGGTTTATTTTTATTTCTTTGAAAGGCATAGAGGTCGAGATCTTCTATCCACTGGCTCACTCTCCAAAAGTTGGACTCCAGTTGCAAGCTCCCAGGCCACTGGATCCCTCATTTTTGAAAAAGTTCCATGCATTCAAGTTCTGGTCTCTTTGCATCCACAGCTTAGGTTGGCTTTTGTCCCTGCACAAGCTGCCTGATTTGAAGTGCTGGGCTCCATGTTCCCTGTGCACATGCACAACTAGATCTTAACCAGTCTTAGCTGGGGCAGGCATTGGGGAGTGACCCAGTAAGTGGAAGACACCCATCTCTGCGTGTCTCTTTCTCTCTGTCTTTCCGTGCGAACAGCAGCATTTACTGCGCGACCCGAGATGCAGTCTTTCCACACCTGGAGCCGATCCTGATGACTTTGAAAAGGACGCTGACTGGCCGGCGCCGCGGCTCACTAGGCTAATCCTCTACCTGCGGCACTGGCACCCTGGGTTCTAGTCCCGGTTGGGGCACCAGATTCTGTCCTGGTTGCTCCTCTTCCTGTCCAGCTCTCTGCTGTGGCCCGGGAGTGCAGTGGAGGATGGCCCAGGTCCTTGGGCCCTGCACCCGCATGGGAGACCAGGAGGAAGCACCTGGCTCCTGGCCATTTGGGGGGGTGAACCAATGGAAAAAGGAAGATCTTTCTCTCTGTCTCTCTCTCTCACTGTCTAACTCTGCCTGTCAAAAAAAAAATAGAAAAAAAAAAAAAAGAAAAGGACGTTGACTTCCAACTACTGTCTTTCAGAGCTGATGTGAGGTCTCTTCCCATTGCCGCAGCCTATAAAGGGCTCTGGTTCCATTAAACAAACCAGGAGAGTTGGGGGGGGGGGGTATACCGTAGATGGTAATGGACTTCGAATCTGTTTTGTTGCTTTTGCTCACATGCTAAAAACCTCCCTCCCTCCCCTGGGGCCTCAGAACTCCGGCTCTCAGTCCCCAGCCTGTGTGCCCCCAGACTCACCTTCCACATCAGCCTCTGCTGAGTTTTCCAGGTGGAATCTGCTATGCACCCAGTTCACATCCCCTCCCCCAGCCGCATTGCCACCTCGGTCTTTTGTTTCTTTGAAATTTATTTGAAAGGCAGAGAGACAGAGACCTTCCATCCACTATTTCACTCTAAATATCTGCAATGAGCAGGACAGGCCAGGCTGAGGCCAGGAGCTGAGAACTCAGTCTGGGTCTCTCATGTCGGTGGCAAGGACCCAACTACTTGAGCCATCACCACTGCCTCCCAGGGTTCACTTTTGCAGGAAGGTGGAATCAGAAGCAGAGCCGGGACTTGAACTTAGAAACTTTACATGGGATGCATGCAACACACACAGCATCTTAAAAAAAAAAAAAAAGACTTATTTATTTATTTATTTGTTTGAGAGGCAGAGTTACAGAGACAGAATGGGAGAGACAGAGAGAGAGAGAGGTCTTCCATCCTCTGGTTCACTCCCCAAATGGCCACAACAGCTGGAGTTGCGCTGATCCCATGCCAGAAGCCAAGAGCTTCTTCCAGGTCCTCCATGTGGGTTGCAGGGGCCCAAGGACCCAGGCCATCCTCCACTGCTTCCCCAGACCACAAGCAGAGAGAAAGATAGGAAGATGAGCATCCAGGACAAGAACCAGCGCCCGTATGGGATGCCAGTGTCGCTCCCCATCTTCGTGGAGGAACGACACAGGACCCTGCGCTGTTCTCTTGTCTGCTCGGCCCTCCCCGGGTTTGCTGCTGGTTCTTCCCAGGTTGGCTACTGTCCCTTCCACCTCCGTGGAAGGGCGGTTCCCCCTGCCACTTTCCCCACTTCCGCGGGGGAGCGGCACACCGCCGGCCGGCTCTCTCGGGGGCTGCTCAGGTGTTCCTTCAGATAGATGTTCCTGGTGCATGTTGTCTCTCTCCTCCTTTATAGTCCTCTCCCACCAATCCCAACTCTGCTACCCACACGCCGAGTACGCTGCTCTCCTCCCATCAGGAGCAGCTCCTGCTGTTTATTGGTTGAACTGGAGGCAGCTGTGTAGAAGCTGTTTCCTCCTCTCCCAGCGCCATATTGTGGGAGAGCAGATGCATAGAATAAGTCTTAATTCCAGTAACAGTCTAGTCCGAGTTGCTCCCAGTTGCTCCCCACATGCCAGCACTGCAGGTGGAATCTGAACCTATCACACGCCATGGCCCCAGCCCCACACAAGCATCATCTTAACTTCTGCGCCAAATGTGGGCTCCCAGCTTCAGTCACTCATTGCACAAATAGTCACGTGTTCCCTAAATACTGGGAAGACAGCAGCCACTGGGTGGGAAAAGTCCCCACCTTCACATGTCTGAGCTGTCAGATGGGGAGACATAAAATGAACCATAGCCTTACCATGCTCATGTGCATGTGTGGTTGTGCACAGCAGGGAAGGCTGCTATGAAGCAGCAAGGCTTAATCAGAGAAGGGGGCGGGGGGCGCTGTGGGTAAAACCGCCGCCTGCACTGCCGGCAGCCCATATGAGCGCCAGTTTGAGTCCTGGCTGCTCCACTTCCGATCCAGCTCTCTGCTATAGCCTGGGAGAGCAGGAGAAGATGACCCAAATCCTTGGGCCCCTGTACCCACATGGGAAACCCAGAGGAAGCTCCTGGCTCCTGGCTTCAGATCGGCACAGCTCTGGCCATTGCAGCCAATTGGGGAGTGAACCAGTGGATGGAGGACCTCTCTCTCTCTGCCTCTCCTTCTCTCTCTGTCTGTAACTCTGACTTTCAAATAAACAAATAAATCTTAAAAAAAAAAAAAAAGTGAGAGAGAGAGAGAGAGTCAAGGACCACATCCGGGCTGATGCCCCAAATACAGTGACTTCCTAAGCAGCCACAGGTCTCAGCATGAGGGCCACCAGAGACACACTAGAGCCTTCGCAGCCTTGCAACCAACCACTTGGGGACTGCTGGTAGGTCACCAGAGGCCATCAGTCCCAAAACTTTCCCAGCCAGCTTTGCTTTCCAGGACACCATGGCATGCTCCTGAATCTAGCAGCAGCTGAGCCACCAGCCTGCCCTGACTCCCTGAGCCTCTCTGAGCCTCTCTGTTCCCCCCACCCCCACCCTCTCCTCACCGTTGCCTCTCCTGGAGAGCCCTAAACGGAGACCTTGCCAAGCTTCCTCCTACAATCGGGTTTGTGTCAAGCTGTAGTAAGTGTCATGGTTTGAAAAAGTCAGCAAAAGGAACTGCATCAGTGTTTCCTATTGGTCCGAGAGAGCCAAGAAATGAGCTGTATGTATTTATCGACTGGCTAAACAGTTTATGATTTTACAAATACCAAAGCCTACGGCCAGTGCCTTCTCAATACAAGAACCACCTTGAGTTCCCCAGAGTCCAGCACGGGCCGAGTGAATACATCTGCTAGCTAGCTGTCTGTCAGGGAAGGTCTAGCCTCAGAATCTTACAGTCGGGGGGAAGGTCTAGCCTCAGAATCTTAGCTCCAACCAGGTCTCAGAGGTAAGTCATGGACGCTCCTTCCACCACCCAGTGCCTGTTGCTCCCTGCACTAGCACACACTCTGTTCAGAGAGTTGGAATCACTGGTGCTAGCACTACCTCCCCGGCTGCACTTCCACAGGCTGGTGAGGCTCCGTGTGGTATAGACATGGTCTGCAGAGGTGTGGACACCCTCAGAGGTGCCAGCCAACCCTATGGATCAGGGCGTCATCTGGCAAGCTATATTCTCCACCTAATTCCAGGCCGCAGCAATAGGCATGAGCCCCACTATGAACCAGCCCAGCCACAGGAAGCCAGAGACCACAAAACCACCCAGATTCCTGGGACCATCACCCTGTACCTCTTTCTTGGGGAAGTAAGTAGTCGACACTGCAGCTGCATTAAAGGCTTTGGGCTCTCATTTCAGACAGGCTCGTTTCTGGGGTGGCCACAGACTCAGAGACTCAAATCTAAACGGCCAAGTGGGCTTTATCTTAGACGGCATCAAATGTGGCACTCAGAGGGCGCAGGCCATTGCCTTTGGCTTTGGTCCTTGCGAGGGGACAGCACACACCTTCCAACGCTGGAAAACCTGGTGGCCAAGGTCTCCTTGCATAGGAGCAAACACTTCCACTCAGAGCTCCCTAAGGGCCAGCTGGGGACTCAGGCCGCAGCAGGAGGGTGTGGGGTGGAGCAAACTGGCCGCACCGCATCACCAGGCAACCACAAAGCCTGACAACTAGCACGCGGCCCAGCAGCTGGACCCCAGACACTTATCCCAGTGACGGGAAGATGGACATTTATCCAGATACCTGCCCCGAGGGTTCACAGCAGCCTTATTTGTAACAGACCAAAACTGGAATCAGCTCCAAACATTCCTCAGTAAGCACTCGGCTAAAAAAAAAAATCCATGGTAGGGGCCAGTGCTGTGGCACAGTGGCCTAAGCCTCTGCCTGCACTGCTGGCATCCCATGTGGGCGCCGGTTCTAGTCCCAGCTGCTCCTCTTCCGATCCAGCTCTCTGCTATGGCCTGGGAAAGCAGTAGAAGATGGCCCAAGTGCTTGGGCCCCTGCACCCATTGGAAGAAGCTCCAGGCTCCTGGCTTCGGATTGTCCTAGCTCCAGCCATTGCAGCCATTTGGGGAGTGAACCAGCAAGCAGAGACCTTTCTCTCTGTCTTGTCCTCTCTGTAACCCTACCTCTCAAATGAATAAATAAAAGCTTTTTAAACATCTATGGTATATAAACACCAAGGAGTACTTCTCAGCAACAAGAAAGAACAAACCACTAAAGCTCTCAACCACTTGAGTGGATTTCAAGAAAGAAATTGTGCTGACTGAAAAAAAAATCCATCCCACAAGTTCACATATCATGTGATTCCATTTATAGAGAACATTTTTGAAATGGCAAAGTTTTGGAAATTGAGGGAGAGGGGCCGGTGCTGTGGCACAGCTGGTAAAGCCGCTATCTGTAGTACCGGCATCCCACATGGGCGCCAGTTCCAGTCCCAGCTGCTCCACTTCTGACCCAGCTCTCTGCTGTGGCCTGGGAAAGCAGTAGAAGATGCCCAAGTCCTTGGGCCCCTGCACCCACATGGGAGACCCAGAGGAAGCACCTGGCTTTGGATTGGCCCAGCTCTGGCTGTTGCGGCCAATTGGGGAGTGAACCAGCCGATGAAAGACCTCTCTCTCTCTCTCTCTCTCTCTCTCTCTCTCTCTCTCTCTGGCTCTCCTTCTCTCTGGGTAGCTCTTTCACATAAAGAAATCAATCTTTAAACAAAAAAGAAACTGAGGGAGAAACTGGACAAAGCATACGAGGATGGCCATTACTTCTTACTCCTGCATATGACTGTGAGTGTTGCAGTACATCAGATTTCAATCTAAGGCAGCTACATTTCTCAGTTGTCCCTTGCACTGAGAGGTGGGTAAGACAGAAAGTAGAACTTGTGCAGCCAGACTCCTGAGAAAGCTCCTTAGGAAGCCACAGGCATCTGCTCTGCCCCTTTTGCCCTTTGCTTCCTACCTCCTGCACCTTGCCAGGGCTGTGAACATGGGGGCAGATGGTTGGCCACACATCTGAGAGTCTAGCTCAAGTCCCAGCTCCGCCTTTCCCAGATTCCTGCTAATGTGCACCCTGAGAAGTAGCAAAAGATGGCCCAAGCGGTTGGGCCCCTGCCACCCATGTGGGAGACCTGGATGGAGTTCCAGGCTCCTGGCTTTGGCCTGACCCAGCCTTGGCTGTTGCAAGTATTTGGGGAGTGAACCAGTAGATGGGTGGTCTCTCTCTCTCTCTCTCTCTCTCCCTTTCCCTCTCCCTCTCCCTCTCCTATTTTTCTGTTTCTGTATGTGCCTGTTTGTACCTGTGTTTCTGCTTTTTGAATAATTTTTTGAATTTTTGAAAAATGGACATGAATATGGCTGAGTATAAATACTTGGAGCCTGAGGAGACATTGAGGGATGAAACCCTACAGGAAGCATGGTGAAGCACAGAAATGGGGTCACTGTTATGTGTGTGGTTGATGCTTTTAGCATCACAGCCCCTGTGAGTGGTGTCCTCAGGAGTTGTGCAGTGCACAACCTGGACAACTGAACGTGGGGGCAGCCGCGATCCCAGGAAGCCACCTGGTGTAAACCTCCTGGATTGCTAGCCTTGAGATCCCATCCCATAAGAAAGACAGAAGTTTGTTTTACTTAAGCTGTGCTGTTTTTTTCAATCTTTGACACTGCTAGCCAAATGCGAACATGCAGATATTCAGTGTTTTCTCACCAGTGACCTTCGGAACAGTGCTCTGAAAAGCCACGTGGCCCAGGGAATGGACGTGATGGTGCAGAGTGAAGTGGCCCTCATAGACTTTAAGAGGAACTCTGCTCAGAGCTTTGTTTTCCATCAGCCAGTCCAAAGTGCAGCTGCCAGCCCGGCCTGGGACTGGCAACCAGCACCGAGCTTCGGGTGGTGGGGTGGGGTGCAGAAGAGACACTGAGTAAATGGGATTTGAAGGCGGGAATGGGGCGGTCTAGTGAGAGAAAGCCTCTACGTTGCTGTTGTCTAACCAGCACCCTGACCTCTATGCACACTACCAGCCCAGGCTAGAAGCCAGAGGGCTCCTGGCCAGCCTCCTCCATCGGAAGCCGTGGCTGGGGGGATGTGATGGACCCTGCTCTTGCGTCCCTAACAAGGGGACCACAGAGAAGCCAGGCCTGCTTCACCTGCAGGGCAGACTGGGAGGAAGGCGGGCTCTTCCTGACCGCCTGGGGGTGCTGCCTTCTGTGCACGATGTGTGTCCTCGCGGAACTCTGGCTATTGGGGGTCCTGGACTCGCTGCAGCCTCACCATGCTCCCTGAGCCTGCCTGTCGGAAGTCTCTCTGAGCCTCAGGCCAGCCCCGCCCCTAACTCTGCTCTACCCAGGAGTGCCAGCCCCCTTCCCTCCCCCCCCCTCACGGAGGAAATGAAGATCATTCAAAAGCAAGCGTTCTAGGGCTGGCGTTGTGGCACAGTGATGCTGCCAGCCCGCCTCAGGGCATGGGTTCATGTCCCAGCTGCTCTGCTTCCCACGTAGCTCCCTGCTAATGCTCCTGGGAAAGCAGTGGAAGATGGCCCAAGTGCTTGGGTCCCTGCACCCACATGGGAGACCCGGAATAAGCTCATGGCTTCAACCTGGCCAGCCCTGGCCATTGCAGGCATCTGGGGAGTGAACTAGCGAATGGAAGACCTCTCTCTCTCTCTCTCTCTCTCTCTCTCTCTCTCTCTCTCTCTCTCTCATTCTGGTTCAATTGGCCATGTCTGCCTCTGTCTCACTTTCTGTCTCTGGGTTTGCTTGGTCCTGTCTCTCTCTCTCTCTCTTTCTCTCCCTCTGCCTCTCTGTAACTCTGCCTTTCAAACAAACAAATAAATCTTTAAAAAAAAAAATCAGCCCTGTGGCCCCCCTCAACTTCCCTTCACATCTCCGGTTCATAAACCAGTTTGGAAAGCACTTGCAGAAATTCAGCGTCTCAGTGTGAGTGAGTGCAGGCTCCCTCGCCATGGGCAGGACTCAGCCGACTGGTGTGTATTTGTATGATTTCCAGTCCCTTGAGGGCAGCCCCTTTGGAGAATTGCCCCAACCCCTAGAGTCAGCCCCACCTCCATCCCCGCTCCCTGCCCCCAGAAGCCCACCACCACTGAGGACCACTCACCACGTTGGCCAGCTGTGTGATGGCCACTTCAAAATACACCGTCACGGGGTCAGAAACGTTTTCCACGGGCCTGATGAACTGGTTGTACTGAGAGAACAGTTTGTGGAACAGTCTCTCCTCGGACGCGCAGCCCGCACAGCCTGCGGGCGGAACAGCAGAGCTCAGAGACACAGAGGGCCAGGTCCCCCAGGGAATGGGGTATCCCGCCTGCGGCTGCGCTAGCTCACCTGTGCCCATGCCCCCACAGTTCCCTGAGCCCTGGTTGTGCACCTGCGTGACACAGTGATGCCTCCGTCTCGGGACTGGCGTGACAGCAAGGAAGACCATGCTGACTGGGGCACTTTTTAAAGTCTCCACAGCTGTAAAGGTCTGGAACTTTATGTCACTAAACCAAACTGACAACCTCACCCACGTTACTAGAAGTTTTCCGGTGATTAAGGAAGAGCCCTGACCCCAGGCAAGCTGAAATCCAGAGTGGCTTTATCAAAGTCTTCACAAGCCATCCTCCTTGCTGAAATCAACTTTGAAACTCAATTGTTGGGGCCAGTGCTGTGGCGTAGCAGTGAGGCCGCGGCCTGCAGTGCCAGCGTCCCATGTGGGTGCCGGTTCCAGTCCTGGCTGCTCCACTTCTGATCCAGCTCTCTGCTGTGGCCTGGGAAAGCGGAGGAGGACAGCCCAGGTGCTTGGGCCCCTGCCCCCGCGTTGGAGACCTGGAGGAAGCTCCTGGTTCCTGGCTTCAGATCGGTGCAGCTCCAGCCGTTGCAGTCATCTGGGGAGTGGGCCAGCGGATGGAAGACCTCTCTCTCTCTCTCTCTCTCTCTCTCTCTCTCTCTGCCTCTAAGAAACTCAGTTGTTTGGGATACTTATGAGAACGCAAGGTTTTACAGGTAAATGTACTTGAAACCTCTTAAAGCAAATTCCAAATTAGCTCATAACATAAAAAGCAGACTTCTCTGTTCTTAGACCATCACTTCATGCATCTCTCTGGATGTTTCCAAGGATGCACTAAAAGTTAAGTTGCTTGCTTGCATTGGATGTAACCCACTGTACTAATACCCGCTTTCATTTTCTTTTATGGAGTTCAAAGTGGACACAGGAAATAGCATTCCCCGAATCTCCCACAGGAATTCCTACGTTGAAAGAAAAGACGATGAAAAGGATGGCAAAGCTCCCGAGTGGAGCACCCAGGGCAGTAGAGCTGCTGTGTGGACAGCGCTGGCCTGGCAGGTGCATCTGGAAGCGGTGAAACACTCAGTCTCCAGCAGGGAGGAAAATTGCTAAAGGGGAAGCACCCTGACTGCCCCCACAATTAGAAATGACAGAGACTGCTCTCAGAAAACACCAGAAAAGCCCTCCTCATTACCCGTCTTTTCTCCTTTGCAAGTTCTAGATAAACCCTGCCTGTCTTAAAATGCGAGCCCCCTGCCCACCCAACAGCACCGGGAAATGCTGATTTTTGTACAGCAGAGCAGCCATTGCTCCCTGTCTAAGTCTACCGTTTTCAAACAAATCATCTGACTCCTAGGACGCACTGCAGAGTCGTAATAGGAAGTGTTTCCTGGGATGACGATGATGGCCACTCAGCAGGAACTCTGTGTGCAACCTCCTCACATTTTACTTTAGAAGCCATATGTTCATTAGGAAAATAAAGCAAACATGATGTACACACCCCCTCTTAGATCTCACCTTAGCTATTTCCCCTGAATAACCCAAGGCAAGCAGAAGAAATCAGCAGTTGTAACAGGGGTGGTTCCCACGCAGAAACTTCCTGTATTTCCTCAAAGTCTTCAAACCTGCTTGTTCATTCAGATCTCAGTAGAAAGGAGAGTAAGCACACGGAGCTAAAAAGGGCGTGAGCGTGAGCAGAAGCAAAACCTACCTTTAAAGAAAGGTGCACACAAGCGGAGACACAGTCCCAGGTGGAGGAGTCCCCGACTCCCGCTGCCCAGCATGACTGAAGCACACTTGATCCCTTTTCCTGAGCAAAGGATGTGGAAGGCAAAGCGACCAGACAGCTGCACGACCCAGACCTTTCAATCCTCCTGCATGCCCGAAACACGACCAACACGGCTGGTCCCAGAGGCTGAGGCAGGACCACGGCAGATGCAAAGGACCCAATCGGATGTCAGATGAGTCATCACACTTGCTGTCAGCCGGGATCTCTTCTCTGGCAGGAAAGGTGCAGAAAAGCAGTGAGGGAAAATGAAGCGGCTGGGACAGGCAGGAAGACGGCACAGTGGCTCCAGGGCTCCTCTGTAGCTCCACCTGCGGGAGCAAACACACATCTGCTGAGCTCCAGCCACCGGTAAAGCACCTGCTAGACCCCGTGGAGCACTCATGGGCACGTCAAAGAGTTTGTGGGAAAATGGAATTAAAAGATAAGTTTATGAGTTAAACTGCCACCTTGGATGTCAGCATCCCAAATGAGCACCAGTTCAAGTCCTGGATGCTCTACGTCTGATTCAGCTCCCTGCTAACGTGCCTGGGAAGACAGTAGATAATGGCCAAGTGCTTGGGCCTCTGCTGCCCATATGGGAGACCAGGATGGAGCTCCTAGCTCCTGATTTGAACCTGCTTAAGCCCAGGCTGTTGCAGCCATCTGGGAAGTGAACCAATGTATGAAAAATCGATCGATCTCTCTAACTCTGCCTTTCAAATGAACAAAATAAATCTTTTTTATTTATTTATTTTTATTTATTTATTTTTTGGACAGGCAAAGTTAGACAGTGAGAGAGAGAGACAAAGAGAAAGGTCTTCCTTTTTCCGTTGGTTCACCCCCCAAGTGGCTGCTGTGGCCGGCACACCGCGCTGATCCGAAGCCAGGAGCCAGGTGCTTCCTCCTGGTCTCCCATGGGGTGCAGGGCCCAAGCACTTGGGCCATCCTCCACTGCACTCCCGGGCCACAGCAGAGAGCTGGACAGGAAGAGGAGCAACCGGGAAAGAATCCGGTGCCCCAACCGGGGCTAGAACCCGGGGTGCCAGTGCTGCAGGCGGAGGATTAGCCTAGTGAGCCGCGGTGCTGGCAAAATAAATCTTTTTAAAAAAGATAAGTTTATTGAGGTGCAAAAAAATTTTGAAATTCATCTGTAACTTTTTCATAATGTGCATTACCCACAACTTTTGAATAGCACTTGTTTCCAAATTCAATGTGTCGCCTAGTGATTCCAGGCTTCACTTTGTTAGAAAGCATTCAGATTCCTGTTTCTGCCTTGATCTGAAGCCAGGAGCCAGGAGCTTCTTTCCGGTCTCCCACAAGGGTGCAGGGGCCCAACCTCTTGGGCCATCCTCCACTGCTTTCCCAGGCCATAGCAGAGAGCTGGATCAGGAGAGGAGCAGCCGGGCCAGAACCGGTGCCCATATGGGATTGCTGGAGCCGCAGCCGGAGGACTAACCTACTGTGCCAAGGCACCAGCCCCGTCCCTTAATTTTCATGGAAGATCGAGGGAGGAAGCTCCATCTTGTGTAACTTCTTCGATCCGTGTCATGGCATCACCCCTGCCTAGTCAGGAAGTGAAAATTGCTCACTGACTGATCTAGAGGTCCCACCGGAGCAGCCAGCTAGTGGCTGGAACCCCTGCATGACCACCATCTTCACATGACACTTTTGAATTCTAGAAGAGACAAGTTTAAGGATTAGGATGAGTGTGCGTGGACCATAAAGGAACGAGAGTATGGACACTGCCAGAGAAGGAGGTGTCAGAGAGGGCAAGAACCTTTTGCTGTTTCCCCAAATGCCTTGGTGGAAGCCAAGGGATTCCCCTTACCAAAATCTTGGAGCCTCCAGACCTGACCATAAATTCCTTTGATATCTTCTTCCAGGAGTTTACTGCTGATTATGTCAGTGTACCAGGTTTTATTGATCACTCAGATATTCCAACCTGTCCTTCCAGTAGGTAATCTAGGGCTAATCATTTGTCTAGGGAATCTAAAGAATCTTGTAGGGACCAGTGCTGTAGTGCAGCAGATTAAAACCATGGACTACAGCACTGGCATCTCATATGGATGCCTGGCTGTCCTACTTCCAATCCAGCTCCCTGCTAATGCACCTCGGAAAGCAGTGGAAGATGATCCAAGTGCTTGGGCCCCTGCATCCATGCAGGAGATCCGAAAGAAGCTCCTGGCTCCTGGCTTTGGCCTGGCCCAGCTCTGGCCGATGTGGCCATTTGGGGAGTGAACAAGCAGATGGAAGCACTCTCTCTCTCTCTCTCTCTCTCTCTCTCTCTCTGTGTGTGTGTGTGTGTGTGTGTGTGTGTAACTCTGAAGCATCTTCATGGTGCATGGTGAGATCTTCCCTGTTACTAATGTGGTGGAACAGTTCATCAGGGGAGTTAGCCTGCCAATGGCAGTTTCCTGAGGAAGATGGCAGAAGAAGTGGAGAAAGCATGCCAGCTGGGAAGAGCAGGAGCCTTACTGTGGCTTGCTATAGGGAGGAGTTTCTGGTAAAAGCCAAACTTATACTCATCTTTTAGTCTTCTCATGGTAAACTCAAGACCCCCAACTGGCTCACAAGAGTAGGTCAGATTATCCTCAAGGTGCATCTGTAAAGACCCAAGAGCAGATAAGCCCAGCTAGAGATTTTCCATAGCATTCGGAGTGCTGAGAAGGGTGTCTTCCACTGAAGACTGTTATTAGTCAGAGGGAGAGCCCAGCTCCAATCTTTAAAAAAATTTTTTTTATTTGAAAAACTGTGTGTGTGTGTGTGTGTAAGAGAGAGAGAGAGAGAGAGAGAGAATCTTCTATCTGCTGGTTAATTTCTCAGATGGCCACAAAAGCCTGGGCTGGGTCAGGCCAAAACTGGAATCCAGGAACTCCATCAGAGTCTGTCCTGTGGGTAGCAGCGGCCCTAGCACCTGGTCATCTTTTGCTGCCTTTCCAGGTGCGTTATCAGGAAGCCGGAAGTCAAGCAGCCAGGGCTCTAACCAGCACTCCGATGTGGGATGCAGGAAGTCAAGCAGCCAGGGCTCTAACCAGCACTCCGATGTGGGATGCAGGAAGTCAAGCAGCCAGGGCTCTAACCAGCACTCCGATGTGGGATGCAGGAAGTCAAGCAGCCAGGGCTCTAACCAGCACTCCGATGTGGGATGCAGGAAGTCAAGCAGCCAGGGCTCTAACCAGCACTCCGATGTGGGATGCAGGAAGTCAAGCAGCCAGGGCTCTAACCAGCACTCTGATGTGGGATGCAGGAGTCCCAAGCAGTGACTTAGCCCACTGTGCCACGAGGCTGGTCCCTCTCTCCAACAAAACTAGATCTCCTGGGAGATCGTTCAGAATCTTTGGAATCTGGCACTGAGGGGATCTGGTAGCCATGTTCTGCCAGTGTCTCCTGCACTAACCCTAAGTCGCTAATGTTCTTTACTCGATCTTGGGTCTCTGAATCAAGGAGGCTGTCAGAGGTAAGGAGGGGTTTCTCATATAAGATCTCCAAAGGGCCAAGCTGTAAGGCAGCCTTGGGTGCCATCCTCACCCTAAAGAGAGCAATAAATGGGCAACCGCTTGAACCAGGACTCTGAGGTCTCTTGACATAGCTTGGCCAGAGTACTTTTAAGACAATGGTTGGCCCTTTCAACCTTGCCTGATGGCTGTGCTCTCCAAGAGGAATGGAAATGCTTGGAGATTCCCAGAGCAGTGGCTACGTGCTGAGTTACTTTGGAAGCAGAGGAGTGCCCACTGTCATTCTCGAGGGACCTTGTGAGCCCACAGTGTGAACAAGCTCATTTAGTAGGATTTTGGATACTTCTTGTGCCTTTTCTATTCACGTCGGAAAGTTTCTTATCCATCCAGTAAAAGTGTCGATGAGGATCAATAAGTATTTGTGACCACTTGCTGGTGGTAAGGTAGTGAGGTCTGTCTGCCAATCTCCACCAGGCTAGGTTCCTTTTTGTATGGGAGTGGTAGGAGAGATGGTTTGGTGTGTCTTCCAGGGTTATTTTGTAGAAAGAGAGGGACAGAATTGAGTCACCCCCTTTATAGCATGTAGTCCTTTTCCTCTAAAGATACAAGAGACTTTGATTTGGGGCCTCTCTTTCCAGATCGGTACAGTTGTGCATTTCTGTGATAATGTCCCACAGGGAGGCCATTGGAAGCTTGATTTTATGATCTAAAGTTCACCACCCATTGGGCTCTTCAATGCAACCTCACTGCGGTACCCATTCTATCTGAGGTGCAGTGTAGTAGGGATTTCCAGATGTCTCTAGAAACATTACCAGAACCTGCTGAGTGACAGCCGTCTTTGTTGCCTTATCTGCCAGTAGATTTCTCTGACAATATAATATTCCCCTTTTGGGGAATGACAAACAATGACAAACAACCACTTGCAGAGGCTTCAAAACTGCCTAGAGGAGAGGCAGAATCTCTTGGCCATGTTTAATTGGGGGAAGTTGTGAAGTTGTGGTGTTTTTTGTTTTTTTGTTGTTTTTTGTTGTTTTTTGTTGTTTTTTTTGCAGTCAATCACCCTCTTTCTCTCCAATTTTCCGCATAGGCCATCTTCCAGCCATTCAACTTGTAGGTTAGAGGAGGCAGGATAATAGGAGGTCAAAGAGAATCCAAGAGAGAAGAGGGGGCCTCATCTGCACCTGGGATGGTTGGGCACTGGGACAAGCTGGGCTTGAGGTGGCTGAGTCCTGGGTGGTGAAGACCACTCAGTAGTGACTCCTCACCATACGTATCTACTGCTCTTTTGAATGTGGTGTGTCTGGGATGGTAAGACACAGCTGCAGCTCCCTCCAAGGGTAGAGTTTTGCAAGAGTGCAGGAAAGCTTGGATGTAAGGAATTTCTGACCACCTACAGAAACAGGTTGAGTCGGAGGATTCTATTAAAGTTGATGGTCTCATTCAGTGGCCAGGTTCCATGCTCTAGCTTATATTGTGGCCAGTGTTGTGAAAGAAAAGAACATGTAGTTGAATTTTCCGTTTTGAAGGAGGCGACACAGGGGTGGGTCCACGAGAAGGAATGAAGGAGTTACCTGTGGTTGAAATGAAAGAGCCTCTTCATGACCTAGAGAGAAAGGAAGATGAGGAAGAGTGAGTGAGTCATGGCTTATGAAGGCCCTGTCTGCGGGTTAGGCCACATCCTGCCATCACAGGATTTTGACTACATCCCTCAGTCTCCCAGCATCCCTGGATGCCCCCTTGTGGACCAATCTGGACCTGGCATCCTAGATCTCAAATGCAGTCTGTGGCACCTGAGAGTCCTCGGGCGCTACATTTTGCCCAGGCACCTGTGCCCTGCGGCTTTCTGTGAGGCAAGCATTACAGGGCTGCTCCTGAGGCATCTGGGGTCTCAGATACTTCAGGTCCAATCTGTGAGTTTGATATCACTGAGAAAATAATCCTGAAAGTAAGCAGTTGAGGCAGGGGTAGAGAGTTCTCCTTTCAAAGAAAATGGAGGAACTTGGGAGTCCTGTCCCAAGGCCACATCTGGACCCCACATTCCGGGCATTTCCGTGGATATTGGAGATAACAACGCTGTAACAAATACTAAGGAAAAGCCATATGCCAAAGGGCTTTCCACAGAGACAGCAAGGGTCCCTGGGGGTGCGAGGATGACAGTATTGATTTGTCAAATACAGATGGAGGCTTCCTGCATGAGATGCAAACACCTCATTGGAAAAGGTGGTAAATTATGCAGTGGGCACTCATCCTAAAGGAGGAGAAAGGCTGGAGGCTTAGAGGCAAAAGTGACAGAGAGATCAGACAATGGAGGATGACAGAGATCTGAAGGCAATGAAATGAATGAGCACCTCCAGGCACCGCAGATTGAGAGCAAGTTCCAGCCACTCTTACACACCTTCTCCATGAGGGACCCCAACGTGTCTGATCTGCATATTCTTGGCTCTCAAATGTCCACTTCAGCACAAGAGAGGTGAGAGTTGGGAGAAAGAGTTACCAGCCAATTTCCGGGTAGGCTTTCAACCCCCTCCTAGGCTGACTCGCACAGATGGCATGGAGGTCAAAGTTCTTGTCACCTAAACAAGAATGAATTCAAGGATGAGACATAGGTAAGAGTTAACAGAGAAAGGACAATTTATTTTCATGCAAAGGGAAAGTACACATTCAAGAGGAAGTGTGGCCATGTTGGAGAGGAAGCTGCACCCACTGAGGTTCAGAGTCAACCATTTGTATGATCTGGAGGCGTGGTGGCAGGTGGCAGGGGTGAGGTTTAATTGAATACTCATAGCGGGCAGAGTTTGGGATGGGGCTTGAGTACCACTGATTCCTTGCCTTTCTTTGGGAGTCTCAGAAGTGTCATGGCACCGGGTGCATAGTGGGATTAGGAGTGTCAGCCATGGTCATTTTATTATAACGATATTACAGTTAGCCAGAGGTCATCATAGGTACACAGCAGCCATGTTGGTTATTTTTGATCCATGCAAGTTCTGGGTGGTGGTTTCACAAAAACTGATTTTTCTCATCACAAGATGGGGGTTGGGTGGAGCAGATAGGGCTGCAGGGATGGCACAGCTACCTCTTTGCCTACATCTAATGGAAAATTTATTTAGCTCCAGTCTTATCCAAGGCACTGGGCAGGATGCTTCAGGTGTCATCAGATGTTATTCAAGTCTCCTTTCGTAGATGGCTTTTGTCCAGTGCTGAAGTATCAGGTAGAAGTTGCAGAGATTCAAGGAGGACCCCAAGGGGGAGTCTGGACAACACTTGACCTTGATGGATGAAATGCCATCTCACACCCAGATCACATGGCCTATCTCCCACGCTCAGGTTTTAATTAGGTTGTTTGTTGCACCGTCTACTAGATGCAAGTCTCAAGAAAGCTGTCGTTTGCTAGCTCTTGTTTTATCCCGTATCCAGTGGTCCTGCCCTGCAGCTCCTCACCACTCTGGAGGAGTTAGCCAAGGGTGAGGGGCTGGAAGCTGGGGTTGGGGGAGGTCTTTATGAGCAGGGGTCGCAGAAAAGCCTTTCTGGAGGTGAAGAATGCAGGAGAAAATGTGGACCTTGACATCAGCCAGACCTGAATTTGGATTCTGGTCCTGATGCTCCCCTGGGGGCCCTGGGTGAGTCACATAAGTACTTCAGCCTGTGCTCCACAGGAAAATGTGAAATTCAGTGACATAAATCGTCTGAGCTCTTCCTACCCAATTTTATGTGCAATTTTCACAATTGACCACCATAACTAGGTAACCCAAGTAATTAATTTAGGGGGCCTGAACTTGTAAAAGGATATACACATATGTATGGATTTTCTTTCTTTCTTTTTTTCCTTCTTTCTCCCTTTCTTTCTTTTTTCTTCCTTCCTTCCTTCCTTTCCTTCCTTCCTTCCTTTTTTTTTTGGCCAAAATAAACTTACCTTTTAAGTCCACTTTTCACAAATTCTTGAAGTGTCCTTGTATTTAAAATTCTTGTAAAAATACATTCTATATACAAAGAAAACATGTAAAGGATACCTTTATCACTAGCAAAATTATTGAGATTTGTAATTAGTTACGAGCTCAAATCTTCCTTCAATCTCTGAAAACTGCATAAATGGATATTAAAAACAAACATACAGGGCCAGTGCTGTGGCATAGTGGGTAAAGCTGCCGCCTGCAGTGCTGGCATCCCATATGGACGCTGGTTCGAGACCTGGTTGCTCCAGTTCTGATCTGGCTCCCTGCTGTGGCCTGGAAAATTAGTAAAAGATGGTCCAAGTGCTTGGGCCACTGCACCTGCATAGCAGACTTGGAGGAAGCTCCTGGCTCCTGGCTTCTGATTGGCGCAGCTCTAGCCATTGTGGCCAACTGGGGAGTGAACCAGCAGATAGAAGACCTCTCTCTCTCTTTCTCTCTCTCTCTCTCTCTCTGCCTCTGCCCCTCTGTGACTCTGCCTTTCAAATAAATAAATAAATCTTTAAAAAAAAGGGGGGGGAGCAAGCACACTTCCAGAAAGTAAAATAATACTAATTCAAGGAAATAAAAGAATTTAAAACCTACCTTTTCCCGATGTTGCAGGATATGGTTCCAAGTTCATATTCCAGGAATCCACTTTGCTCACCCACATTATCGACCCAATCCAATGTCCAGATGAGAGAATGGAGGTAGGGGAGGCACAGGTCGGGCCTGGCAGGAAGAGGTGAATTAACACGGGAGGACCTTTGGTTTCCCCTTTGCCCTCATTCCTCTCAGCCTGAAAGGAAAGGGGAAGACACAGTGGCTATTAACTTTCCCAAGCCTCAAACCTGATGAAAACACGGGCCCATAGCCTCTTCCCTGTGCACACTGCATAGCAAACAAAACTTTGCGTGAATTTCCAGGGGACTCACAGACCCAGACAGAGACTGACCGACCACAGGGGTCTTCAGAGTGGTCCCCAGGATGTGTCCCTCAGTCACTTTACGCCATCTCTGTTCAGAATAAAACCTTCTAACGCGCCAGTGTGTTAGGAAACCAACAGTCTTCAGAGAACAATTCTTGAGTTTCTGTTTTGCTTTTATTTAATAGAAGCCAACTTCAAGGTGGACATTTTCTGAGACAAAAATTTGACATTGTATAATATAAAATTTTTATTGTAAAAATTGTCTCAAGCTTTCCCCATTTGCTAAATTAAATCTGTTGCTTCCTTCTGCTCTAAAAACAAGGGCAAGTACTTGATGTGGTTATATAAAATTAGTTTGGCTCTTGTTGGAAGTTTGAGGGGTTTTGGGCACAGAAACTGCATGAATGAACTTTTCTCTGACCTTTCTCCAACTGTCAGTTCTCCTTAAACTCAAAACAAGAAAACTCTCTAGTGGCCCATAAAGAAATGTGAAGGAAATAGCCTTTTAAACATGCATTATTTATAAATACAACGTAGCAAAAACATCATCAATAATTTAACGATCCCATATGCCTTTTTCAAAAATGCACACTGTCATTAACACTCACATTTCAGTATTTCCTGTCAGTTGTATTTCACATCCACCATGCCTGACATTTCCAAATCACACAGGAAAAATAAAACAGCGGTAGGGTAAATATTCAATTAAATCCTGATTTTAGATCACAAAGAAACTTTTCATTAGTTGCTAATCATGAGAGCTTCAAATTAATCTGAAACAACGCTGTCTTCTGTCCACCCAGGTTTTCAGGAGGAGCGGATCCTGGAAGCTAGGGTGGGATAAGGCAGTGGAAGTCAAAAGGATGTGGGTGATGTGAAGACATTGACTAGTGGGCATGGCTGCCTCCGAGCACTTCCGCGGGCCAGTCTGAGCTGAGCCCTTTCTCTCCTTTTGTCTCCTGGCAACCCCGTGAAGCAAGGTTCAGCAGAAAAGTACACCATTGACACTCAGGGAGGTCAGGTGAGGTCGCCTCACAGCTGAGAAGTGGCGGAGTTCCAGTTCCAGTCTAGGTCTGTCTGAAACTAAACCTGAGGCTTTCACCTTCAAGCTACCCTGTCCTGGCTGCTCCACTTCCCATCCAGCTCCCTGCTGATGCACCTGGGAAAGCAGTGGAAGATGGCCCATGTGCTTGGAGCCCTGCACCCACTTGGGAGACCCCATGCAGCTCCTGGCTCCTGGCTTCAGCCTGGCCCAGCCCTAGCCACTGTGGCCATTTGGGGAGTGAACCAGCGGATGGAAGATCTCTCTTTCTCTCTCTCTCTCTCTCTCTCTCTCTCTCCCCCTTCTCTCTTACTCTAACTCTGTCTTTTAAATAAATAAATATTTTTTTTTAAAAAAGCTATTCTGCAATGCTTTTAGACCCATGAATACTTTATGAGTTCACTATATTTTTGAAGAGCCGCTGTTGAAATGGTTAGCGCGATGTGTCCCACTCCCCGTGAGCTGAGGAAGCAGAGGTGCTGGAAGCAGCGGGCATAAGGCCAGATGGCCGTGAATGCCTGTGAGAGTGCCCCTGTCAAGGCGTCCGCTGGTCTAATGCAAGCTCCCAGCTCCAGCAAAGTCACAGCCACACCCAGTCCCTGGACAAGCTTTTGCTGGCCTCAATGCTGGGGAAATGCACAGTGGGTTCCCTCACAGAATGCTGGGATCCTGTGACTGCCCTCCAGGGCACTGTGTGAGCCCTCCAAGATAGGAGGAAATGTGTCTCCTACAAGGAGGAACCAGCTACAGCCTGCCATGGACCTAGAACCCAGCCAATATTGTAATCATTTGGGTTCTGTGACTGTGGCTAACAATAGCCATCTGTAGTAGCTCCCTAGGATTGCTACCACAAACTTGGTGGTGTAATGGAACAAGACCTCATGCTTTTCTGAGTTGCATGGCCAAAATTCAAGTGTTGGCAAAGCCACACCCCCTGCAGAGCCTCTGGAAAAACCCTTTCTCTGTCTCTGCCAGCTTCTGGTGGCTCCGGGCATTTCCTAGCTCGTCGCTACATCGCTCCGATCTCTCCCTTTGTAGTTACAAGGCTTTCTCTGTACCTGTGACGCTTCTGTTCTGTCTTTTAAGCTCATCTCGAGCCCACCAGATAATCAAGGGTGATCTCATAGATAAATTTTTTTAAAAGATTTTTATTTATTTATTTGACAGGTAGAGTTACAGGCAGTGAGAGAGAGACAGAGAGAAAGGTCTTCCTTCCGTTGGGTCACTCTCCAAATGGCCACAACGGCCGGAGCTATGCCAATCTGAAGCCAGGAGCCAGGAATTTCTTCCTGGTCTCCCATGCGGGTGCAGGGGCCCAAGCACTTGGGCCATCTTCTACTGCTATTCCAGGTCACAGCAGAGAGCTGGACTGAAAGAGGAGCATCCGAGACTAGAACTGGCGCCCATATGGGATGCTGGTGCAGCAGGCGGAGGATTAACCTAGTGTGCCACGGCACCCGCCCTGGGTAGATTTTTAATTTAACTCTATCAAAAAAGCAACACTTTTTCCAAAGAAGGCAACCAGGGGTCAGGACGTGGACAAGACTTTATGTGGGTCACATTCAAACCACTGCACCATGTCCTAGAATTGTGGTGAGGATGCAACTGGAAAATGTAGTAGCAGCTACTGAAATATATAGGGACGGCACACTGGTTGTCTTCCTCCAGAGATTACCATCTTCATGTGTATGAAGAGTTTGGGAACCAGTGGGCAGGGCCCAAAAGGTATGACCAAAAACAACTCCGATTTCCTGTTGCTTTGAAGGAAAGAAAAAGAAAAACTGGAGTGCCACTCAGATGATGGTTCCTGAGTTCCCAAGCTTTGGGGCTCATCAGAAGAAAGGGGGGGCATCCAGCAGCTGGGACTCCCAGCCCATCTGCAGAAGTTTGGATTCAGGAGGTCCTGACGCAGAAGGTTGGCACTGCACGTCTGCAAAACTCCAGATTGCAGGGACATTAGGGAGACTGCATTTCTGATGAGCCCGGGAGTTGATCCTGACACAGGGGGCCAGCACCACACGTCCCCAGGACTCCAGAGTTGCAGGGACGTTTCCAAGTAGTCCATCTGCAGAGTGGCTCTGTGAGATTATTGAGTTAGACGTTTCTGGGACACAGGTGTCCCTGCAAATTTGTGTGTCACAAAACAAAAAATGTTAGAGATAGTCTGAGATTTCACCGTGTTTTGTGTGAGAAAGCTAACTCAACCACCAGGGGAATTCAACTGCATTTTAGGCATAGTGATAGAAACTGAAATGCAGGCATAAAAAAATACACACTTATTGTTTCAGGTACCCTTAGACCATTTCTAAAAATTGACCTCTTGTTAAGAGGCAAAAAAGTTTCAACAAGAAACCAAGAATCTAGATCATATAGAACATTGTGTCCACAAAAAGGCAGTCAAAATTACAAATCGGTGGCATGATAACCCAAAGTTTCATTTTTCATAGATATTAAAATATTCTATCAGCACCTATGTTTAAGGGTGGTAGGGATAAAATAAAGTTGGTAATTGATCGAACTCACAATGCTCAGGTTTCACCACTCTGTGAATACAAATGAAGTCATATTCATCATACGGTCACATTTGTACCAATTCTTTAATTAAAAAAAAAGAAGATAATTTATTTATTTGCAAGGCAGAGCAATGGGGGGAGGTGGGAAAAGAGAGAGGGAGAGAGAAAGAGAGAGAGAGAGAGAGAGAGAGAGAATCTCCCAGCAACTGATTCACTCCCCAAATGGCTGCAACAGCCAGGGCTGGTCCAGGTCGAAGCCAGGAGCCTGGAATTCCATCTGGGTCTCCAGCACGGGAGGCAGGGGCTCAAGCATCCAGGCCATCTTCTGCTGCCTTCCCAGGCACATTAGCAGGAAGGTGCTTTGGAAGCAGAGTGGAGTGTGGAGTAGTCCCTACATGGGAGACCTGAATGAAACTCATGGCTCCTGGTTTTAGACTGGCCCAGCCTCAGCCTTTGGGGCCATTTGGGGAGTGAACCAGTGGATGGAAGACCTCTGTGTGTGTGTGTGTGTGTCTGTAATTTTGCCTTTCAAATAAATAAATCTTTTTTTTTAAAGTAAGACCTAGTTAAATGTGCCTATTAAAAAACCCACATTAATTGATTGTGATGTTAAATCAGTCTGGTATTTCTGGGACAAATGCCATTTTCTCACAATATATGATCCCTTACAAGTTTCCTGGGTTCTGTTTGTAAGTATTTTGTTGACAGTGTTCAGAAATATAGAGGTAGTTGGCCTTTAGTTTTCTTTTCTTGTGATTTTCTTTCCGACTTTAGTATTATAATAATACTGATCTGAAAGACTAATTGGGAGAGATTCTCCTATTTTTTGATAAAATTTTTATGTATTGGTGTTAATTCTTTTTTTTTTTTAAGAATTATTTTATTTATTTGAAAGAGTCACAGAGAGAGGAAGAGAGAGAGAGGTCTTCCATCTGCTGGTTCACTCCCCAGATGGCCGCAAAGGCCAGAGCTGCACCAATCCGAAGCCAGGAGCCAGGGCCTTCTTCCAGGTCTCCCACATGGGTGCAGGGCCCAAGGACTCGGGCCATCTTCCACTGCTTTCCCAGGCCATAGCAGAGAGCGGGATCGGAAGAGGAGCATCCAGGACTTGAACCGGCGCCCATATGGGATGCCAGTGCTTCAGGCCAGGGCTTTAACCCACTGCGCCACAGTGCCAGCCCTAATTCTTCTTTAAACACTTTAAAAACTTCACCAGTGATGTATTCCAATCTTGGATTTTCTTTTTCGGAAGGTTATGAATTAATAACTCAATCTCTTTACTTTTTTTTAAGATCAATTTCTATTTATGTGAAAGGAGGTGTGACAAAGAGAGAAGGGTAACATCCTAGGTATGTGGCCTGGAGCTGGTAGAAACTATGTCTGTGTTTGTTAAAGTCTTTATAGGCCAAAGTTGAGGTCTAATCAAGAGGGTGCTCAGAAGAGCCTTCAGAAGCACCCGAGCGAGCCGAGGGCCGTGAGTTGACTGTCCCTGCCCCCTGCAGAAACAGCGACAATCCTGCTCTGCTCCAGGCCCCTGGGCACGTGGACCAGTGTTACTGGAATATCCAGTTTCTCAAGAGAACCCTAAAATCTTAATTTTGTGTGATCATCCCTTATTTTTTTTTATTTGAGAGAAGGGGAGAGAGAGGGAAAGAGCAGAAAGCTCCCATAAACTGGTTCACTCCCCAAATGCCCACAACAGCCAGAGCTGGGCTGAGGCCAAAGCTGGGAGCCAGGAACACAATCCTTCTCCCTTGTAGGTGGCAGGAACCCAATTAATCAAGCCATCACATGCTGCCTCCCATGGGGCTGCATTAGCAAAAAGTTGAAATCAAGAACTGGGGCCGGGTATTGAACCCAGGCACTCTGACATGAGACAGGGACACCTTAGCAGCTGCTTCAGTGGCTAGGCCAAACATCTACCCCTTGATTGTCAATTTGGCTAGTTAAAAACATTTCAGATCGCTACACCCCACACCTGGGGCTAGAGTTGAATCTGGTCAGGTTCAGTCTGCAATTGTCAATTTTCTCATGGTGCTCCAAGGGGGAGAAACAGTCCTCTGGGGGTGGAGGATTGCTACTGGGCATCGGAAAACGTGCAGGTGGGTTTTTGCTGCACTAGTCTGTTCTGCTTAGTTGCTCTACATAACAAAGTAAAATAAAATAGTAAATTGAATCTTGTGGAATTGGGGGGAGCCAAAAGGGCAAAAAGCTAACAGGAAATTCCTAGAGGTGAGCGAGAAAGCAGATTGTAGCTGAATAGTCACTGGGGTGCACATAAGTGCTTGAGATGCCTGCACCCCGCATCAGAGTGCTGGATTCAAGGCCCAGACCTGTTTCCAATTCAACTTTCTGCTAATGGACACCCTGGAGGGCAGTAGAGGATGACGCAAGGACCCGTGTCCCTGCCACCCAAGTGGGAGACCCAGATGCAGCTCTCGGCTCCTGACTTTGGTCTGCTCCAAACCTGGCTGCTGTGGGCATTTGGGAAGTGAGCCGGCCCCAGAAGAGCTCCCTATCTCTGTGTCTGTGTTGCTCTGTGCTTCAAATAAATACAAATAGGTAAATAAAATTTTTTTTAAAAAAAGGATGCAACGTACCAAAATTTGTAAAATTTGTCTGCTGGCTGGTGTGCATCTGAGGAGAGGGAGATGGCATGGAACTCACAGGGAAGAGAGGGCTGATGCATGTGTGTGTGTGTGTGTGTGTGTGAGGCAGGCTGCACTAACCCTCTGTTAGCACGAGCCTTCGGTGAAAGCCTGTTTCACGGAGCACCGCAGAACAAAAGCCAGAGTTGCCCCTGCTAGAAAATGTGGTAAGTTCTGGAAGAGTAATTATCGTGTTATTGTTAGGAACAATGACTAGTACAATGAAAACACACACGCTCCAGGAAAACAATGCTTTCAGCTGATTCTTTTTACTTTGGAGGATGACATGGGATTTAAAAGGAGGCGTTATTTTCACGTGATGGGGAGGGCAGGGCGTTCAGACTCCTGTGGTTCAGACCTTACCAATATCAAGCTTTCTCTGCCACCTACTGGCTGTTGCTTGCAATTTTTAAAGAAGATTTGAATGAAACATAAAGGGTAAAGAGTAACACCACAAAAATCAATGTGCACACCAACTAGCTTAAGAATTAAGTTGCAGTCAGAAAGTTTGAAGCCTCCCATAGAACTCTCCCTGCTGCCTCCCCTCCTGCTCAGAAATTGTATCGCCCTGATTAGGTGTTTATCATCCCAATGTTTCTACATAATTTTTCTCCATACATACGTACCTCCAAGCAATGCCAGTATTGTTTTGCATGTCTTTAAAGCTTATGAAAGTGACAGCATTCTATATGGAATCTTCCATATGGAGTCTTCCGTAGGCAACTTTTGTTTTTTTAATATTCTTGGTTTAAAGGTTTTTGTGGTTTTTTTTTTTTTTAGATTTTATTTATTTATTTGAGAGGGAGAATTACAGACAGAGAGAAATGTCTTCCATCTGCTGGTTTACTCCCCAAATGGCCACAATGGCCAGAGCTGGGCCAATTCGAAGCCAGGAGCCAGGAGCTTCCTCTGGGTCTCCCATGTGTGTGCAGGGGTCCAAGCACTTGCGCCATCTCCTGCTGCTTTCCCAGGCCATAGCAGAGAGCTAGATTGGAAGTGGAGCATCCAGGGCTTGAACCAGCTCCCATTGGGATGCCAGAATCTTGGGCAGCAGCTTAACACCCTGCACCACAATGATGGCTCTATAAATACAGCATTATTAAACAGCTTGCTTCGTCTGAAAATTCACACTGATTATGTGAACTTGGCTTCTTATAGAAAATTGTTTCTGAGCTAGAATGTTTTAATAGAAAGTATTTTTTTCTTAAAAGACTATTACATTTAACATGTCAGAAGTTCTGTCTCCTTATTTGCTGGCAATTCAAGAACACTTATATTTATAGAAGGGATTAATCAGCCTCCACCAACCCATAAGAACACAGCCTCTATTTTTTTAAAAAAATGCTTTTATTTTATTTGAGAGGTAGCGTTACAGGGGGGGGGCGGATAGTCAGAGAGAAAAGACTTCCATCTGCTGGTTCATTCCCCAAATGGCCACAATGGCTTTAGCTGGGCCCATCTGAAGCCAGGAGCCAAGAGCTTCTTCCAGGTCTCCCATATGGGTTCAAGGGCCCAAGCATTTGGGCCATCTTCCATTGCTTTTCCATGCCAAAACAGAGAGCTGGATTGGAAATGGAGCAGTCAGGACTCAAACTGGCACCCACATAGGATGCCAGCACTGCAGACGGAGGCTTAGTTCATTACAACAGAGTGCCGGCCCCCACAGTCCCTACTGCAAGAGACTGTCCTCTGGTTTATGAATACTTTTCAGGGGTAAGAGAATACTTCATACATATAAAGAGAAGGAAAAGATTTTATCAATGACAGCCACACACACACACACACACGCACACACACACAAGGTTTCTGGCTTTGATTTTATAGCATCAACCATTAGTCAAAGAATACAAAAACATATTAGTTCAGATGACAAGGCTTTTTCCTACTTTGGAGCTGCATAAAGACAAACAATTAAATAAGAGCTGATTCTCTATGATCTTTCACTCAACAGAGAATAGGTACTCATTATCACAGCACAGACTGCCAAAGGGTTGGAACATAAGAAGTTCCCAAAGATTGCCTGCCACCAGCGAGGAGCAGTTTGACGAGCACCTACAAACCATAGTCTTACAAACATAGAATGTTCTGCAGCTCCTGCAGGCTGGTCCTTGCACGCCAGTCACTGGATCTGTGAGAAGAGCTCACAGCATGAAACAGCTAATGCAGTTAACCAAGAACCACAGACAAGATTGAACACACAGAATTGGGGGGGGGGGGGAAGAGGGGGAGAGAGAGAGAGAGAGAGGGAGAATCAGAGAGCTGATGGTAAAAGAGTTCTATTTCCCTGTGGGATTCATTTATTTATTTATTTTTATTTTATTTTTTGACAGGCAGAGTGGACAGTGAGAAAGACAGAGAGAAAGGTCTTCCTTTTGCTGTTGGTTCACCCTCCAATGGCCCCCGTGGCCAGCGCGCTGCGCTGATCCGAAGCCGGGAGCCAGGTGCTTCTCCTGGTCTCCCATGGGGTGCAGGGCCCAAGCACTTGGGCCATCCTCCACTGCACTCCCTGGCCACAGCAGAGAGCTGGCCTGGAAGAGGGGCAACCGGGACAGAATCCGGCACCCCGACCGGGACTAGAACCAGGTGTGCCGGTGCCGCAAGGTGGAGGATTAGCCTATTGAGCCGCGGCACCGGCCTGCTGCGGGATTCATTTATTCTTGGAGCCAAGAAAAAATGAACCTGGCATTAAACAGCTGCATTTCTTGGACAGCACCATTTAACTGATTCTGACAGGTGAGGACGCCTAGACATTCTGACGAGTCCTCTAAAACTGTCAAAGTATCATTTTCTAGAAGATTTAAATATGACAGTCACACAAATGGAAAGTAAATGGAAGTCAAAAATTTATCAGCTCATTCATGAGGGAAGCAGCAGGTGATAAACCTGGCCCAGAGCATATGAAAGGCAGATGTGGGGATACGCTGCCTGGATCAGATGCAAAGCAGCTCCACATCCTACAGGGTGACAGAAGTCCAACTGCGGGGCTTATCTCTTCCACCAGACAGAAACTCTAGGCATTACGTACTACACACACACTCGTGCGTTAGCACGTGATGTCAGAGAGTCTTAGTCCTGAGCAGCGCTGTGGCATAGTGGTCTAAGCCTTTGCGTGCACTGCCAGAGTCCCATATGGGCACCAGTTCAAGACCTGGCTGCTCCACTTCCTATCCAGCTCTCTGCTATGGCCTGGGAAAGCTGGAGAAGATGGCCCAAGTCCTTGGGCCCCTGCCCCCACATGGGAGACCTGGAAGAAGCTCCCAGCTCCTGGCTTCAGATTGGCGCAGCTCCAGTCGTTGTGGCCATTTAGGGAGTGAACTAGAGGATGGAAGACATTTCTTTCTATCTGTCCCTCTCTGTGTCTGTAACTCTACCTCTAAAATGAATAAATAAAAATCTTTAAAAAAAGGAATATTTGTCCTGAGAAATAGTAAATAGTAATTAAACCAAAGGTATAGTTTCTTGGAGAATCAGTCTTTGAGTGGGCCTGTTAGATAATGCCTCAGTGTGACACTGAAAGAACTTGTAATCATCTTTTGCCTTATTCCTGTGTTTTGGATCACTTTTGTAAACATTGCATCTAACTGTTGAGGGGTTGTTAGAGGACCAAGGCACGAGACTTCATCCTTGCTCTCAAGTATCTCAGAGCAGAGCAGGGACAGGCGGCCATGTCAACATCCAAGTTCAATGGGTTAGGGTTAGGGTTAGGGGCTAGGGTTTAGGGTTAGGGTTAGGGGCTAGGGTTTAGGGTTTAGGGTTAGGGTTAGGGTTAGGGGCTAGGGTTAGGGTTAGGGTTAGGGTTGGAGTTGGGGTTAGGGTTTAGGGTTTAGGGTTTAGGGTTAGGGGCTAGAGTTTAGGGTTTAGGGTTAGGGTTAGGGGCTAGGGTTTAGGGTTTAGGGTTAGGGGCTAGGGTTTAGGGTTAGGGTTAGGGTTTAGGGTTTAGAGTTAGGGTTAGGGGCTAGGGTTTAGGGTTTAGGGTTAGGGGCTAGGGTTTAGGGTTAGGGTTAGGATTAGGATTGGAGTTGGGGTTAGGGTTGGGTTTAGGGTTGGGGTTGGGGTTAGGGCTAGGGTTTAGGGTTGGGGTTAGGGGCTAGGGTTTAGGGTTAGAGTTAAGTTTTAGGGTTAGGGGTTAGGGTTTAGGATTAGGGTTAGGGGCTAGGGTTTAGGGTTAGAGTTAGGGTTAGGGTTTAGGGTTAGGGGTTAGGGTTAGGGTTTAGGGTTAGGGTTAGGGTTAGGGTTGGATTTGGGGTTAGGGTTGGGTTTAGGGTTGGGGTTAGGGCTAGGGTTTAGGGTTAGGGTTGGGGCTTAGGGTTAGGGTTAGGCTTAGGATTTAGGGTTAGGGTTAGAGTTTGGGCTGGGATTAGGGTTAGGGTTAGGGTTTTAAGGTTAGGTTAGGGTTAGAGTTGTGGTTAGGGTTAGTGTTAGGGTTCAGGGTTAGGGTTAGGATTGGAGTTGGGATTGGGGTTAGGGTTTAGTGTTGGGGTTGGTGTTAGTGTTAGGGTTGTGGTTGGGATTTGGGTTAGGGTTTAGCGTTAGGTTTAGGCTTTAGGGTTTTGGTTAGGGTTGGGGTTGGGATTAAGTTTAGGGTAAGGGTTAGGGTTAGAGTTTGGGCTGGGATTAGGGTTAGGGTTAGGGTTAGGGCATCCATGGAAAAATTCCTCCAGGGTATATAGAAAACACTAAGGATGCTGCAGTCTACTAGGAGACCCAAGGGTCAGCAGCCTTTACCTGGCTCTGGGGAGAGAGGCCAGTTAATCAAAGGCTAGAAGTATAAAGCAGCCAGTCATTTCACATGCCACAAACACTGATTATGGTTTTTAATTACATGCTGTCCTGAACTGTCACTTGGCTGCTGTGTGGCATCAACATTTCAGCAACATCACAAGCTTGGTGTGGGGACATGCTGGGCAAAGATGATCTCACACTTTAAAAAAAAAAATGCAAGAGGTAATGAGTGGGCAGCTCATGTAAAAATCAGGAAAATTGACACTAGGATCTTACGTGCAAAGCCAGTTCTAGCATTCTCTAGCCATGAGACCTTGGGTAAATTAATGAACATTTGTCCGTGAGTCCTTTGTGCAAAAGAGTCATAAATGTAGCCGTCACTAGCACAGTGAAGTGTAAATGCAAGGTCGTGTTTGTTGGAAACTCACAAGCAGGAAAAGAACAAGTCCAGAGATGGCTGGCCTGTCCTTGGCCACCTTGTGCAGGGGGGTGGGGGGAGATGGCTGGACTCACAGGGAAAGTACCGTGGGAGGAGGCCCTGACTCCTGTAATAACACACTATATTGCAGGGCGGGGGAGGGCCAGGGGAGATAATTAGGTGAAGCCATAATTATGGGAACTTACCAGACAGGAAATGACACTTTGAGAAGGAGGAACCTCCAAAGGCAGCCTCTAGCTTGAGCCTGTCCAGCTGCTGGGTCAGCACCCTGCTAAGCGTACTGACTGCTACAGGGGGGGCACTATGGTACAGCAGGGTAAGCTGCTGCTTGGGATGCCTGCATCCTATATCTGAGTACCTGGGTTCATGGCCTGGCTACCCCACTTCCTGATGCAGCTTCTTGCTATTGTGCCTGGGAAGGCAACAAAGGATGGTTCCCCTACCACCCAAGTGGGAGACCTGGAAGGAGTTCCAAGCTCCTGGCTTCAACCTGGCCCAGATATGCCAGGTTGGTGACATTTGGGGAGTGAGCCAGCAGATGGAAGTTCTCCTCTGCCTCTGTGTTGCCCTCTCTCCCTGTTGCTCTGTCCCAAATAAATAAATCGTTGAACAAATCATACCCATGTTCTAGCAGACCATGTGGGCTTCTTGGGTCACTCATGATATTGGAGCCTTTCTTTTATCATCCATTTCCCAAGGTGACTGTGGGTCCCTGGTGTCGTGGCAGGCACTTCTTCAAAGGCTGCTGTGTGACCTGTTCCCCCAGAGTAAGCTGCCTGTGGGCCCACGGCACTTTTATTTCTCAAAGTGATCACTCCGGTCCACCATGTCCAGATTAGCCCACTATCTCTTTCTCAGGCTCCTCCAGCTAAGGCAGGAACCAGAGAGCAGGCAGGCTGCAGGGAGGGAGGGGACAAGGAACTTCTGAGCTGGAGCCCCACAGCAAGCTCCCATCACAGCCGCTGTGGTCCCTGCCAGGGACAAGCCCTCCTGCCCACTCCGGCTGGCTGAAGGCTGCCCCTGCACGCCCCTGCGAGTTCACAGAGGTGAGGCAGGATTACCCACCCTGCGCTGCGCCTCCTCTTGTCAGCCAGATGCACCAGCTCTATATACAGACTTTGCCCCCAAGGGACTCCTGGGGCCTGCCCTGCCAGTCCACAGCTCTGTGTCCCTCAGGAAAGTTCTGCTAATGTCAGCTCTCCAAGGAGAAGGCGTCCACGGTCCTCCTGGAAACTGTCAAGACCACAAAAACCAGGAAAGGCTGCGACACCGCTGCAGACCAGAACACGCTAAGGCGACAAGGAGACAAAAAGTGATGTGGCTCCTGGCACAGAGAAAGGACATTAGTGGGAAAACTGGGTGACAACAGAGTGAAGTGTGGAGTTTAGTGACACACATTGGTTTCTGAGTTTTGTCATGGTTATGTAAGATGACAACGTTAGGGGAAACTGAAACTGAGTGGGAAAGGGACCTGGGCAAATTTTCTGTAACTCTAAAATTATCACAAAATTTAAAGTTTCTTTTTATAGAGACAGAAAGTATCTGGGTCTTAGTCCCTTTCCTAATTTCCATACAAATGTATTCACCTTGGGGCTGGCGCTGTGGCATAGCGGGTAAAGCCACCATCTGCAGTGCCAGCATCCCATATGGGCACTGGTTCAAGTCTCGGCTGCTCCACTTCCGATCCAGCTCTCTGCTATGGCCTGGGAAAGCAGTAAAGGATGGAAGGAGTCCTTGGGCCCCTGCACCCACGTGGGAGTCCCGGAAGAGTCTCCTGGATCCTGGCTTCGGAGCGGCACAGCTCTGGCCATGGGGTCAACTGGGGAGAGAACCAGCGGATGAAAGACCTCTTTCTCTATCTCTGCCTCCTCTCTCTGTGTAACTCTGACTTTCAAATAAATGAATCCTTTTTTAAAAATGTATTCACCTTTTTCTCACCTGTCAGCCTCTTTTTTCTCTAAAGATTTGTTTGTTTGAAAGGCAATGTTAAGAGAGCAAGAAGGAGAGACAGATTTTCCATTTGCGGATTCACTCTCCAAAACAGCTGGGGTTGGGCCAGGCCAAAGCCAGGAACTTGGAACTCCATTAAGGATTCCCACGTGGAAGGCAGGGCCCCGAGCACTTGAACCATCTTCTGTTGCTGTCCCAGGCACACTAGCAGGGAGCTGTATTGGAAGTGGAGAAGCCAGGACTCGAACCAGCACTCAAACAGGATGCTTGCAATGAAGGCCATGGCTTAACCCGCTGCATCACAATACATCCTCATCTGTCAGTTTCTTTAAAGACAAAAATTCTTCGTTGGTACAGCAACCCAGACAAACCAAAAAAAACATGGGCATGATTATCCTTCGTATAAAGTTCCTATTGATTTACATTTGCCTAATCAATACACAATCTTCCTCCCAGAGAGAGAAAAATCAGTTACAGAGGGACAGAGAAGTAGCTGCAAATTCCTAAAAAGTGGCTTTTTCCACTGAGACAATGTGAAGTTCTGCCTAACCATACCCTTTTCACTGACCGCTCTTGTTGTTGATGTGAGTCAAAGAAATAAATAGTCACCTTGTATTTAAGAGCGTAACAAATGAACTGAGCACTACTGATTTACTAACCTTGACCCATGGAGCAGTATCATTAGTGTCTCCTACCCGGAAAAAGTCGTCAGGATCTCTCATAGGATCAAATGACCCCAAGCCGAGTGACTGCCATACACATGATTTACTTTGCGTAGGTTTTGGTGGGCGCTATCCAATGACTGGGCTGTAGGTGTGTTAACAAAGAGTTAAACAGTCCCTTGGGTGGCTGTTTGAATCCGTGTGGGTTTGGAGGACTGCCTTCCTCAGTAGATAAATTCAGTATTTACCAAGGACAACCCTCTTTCCTTCTAAATAGCCCCATAGGCATGTAATACATAAAAAGCATACTTGAAGTCATATGAATGTACACTCTCTTACGTCTTCTGAGGCACAAGGCATGGGTGAGGGTTATGAGTTTAGCAGCTTGGCAATATTCCTGCCTCCAAAGTTTCCCTTTAGGAACCACTGCATACTCAGCTTTTCTATTTTCCTGGTCCGCAGAGATATTTCCATCTGTGCCCAGAACTGGAGTCTCTTAGGGGACATTGGCCAGGTGTGGCCTGCTGAAATACACTTGCTCAAAAACCTCTAAACAGCCAAGCATAAGTCTCTCAGGTTCTAGAAGCAAGGTGCCTGAGTTTAAAGATGATACCATTTTTAGAGTAACATAGCCAGAGAGAGCCAGTAACCTCCCTGTTGTTCCAGAAGGGGCAGCGCACAGTGCACTGGGCTTTCCAGGAGTGAATTAACTACTTTGCCCCCTGCAGTTGGCTGCTGGGTTCTCAGACAAGTCAGTTAACCTTGGGTGACAGTGCCTGGATTCTTAATATGCCATTGGGCACTTCATTTTTCCCAGAAATTTGAGTTGGTACTCCCAGTCTTAATCCCTCCATCTTGTGTACAAAGAAGTCGAAGAACTGTTCCCAGGTCTGGCAACCCCAGTGTTGTAAAGAGTGTGCTGCGTGTAAACTCTAGCATCGGCTGCAAGGATGCCAAGCATCATATCTGGTTAGCAATTCTGTTTGGAAATTGCAGCCCTCAGGGCCAGCGCTGCAGCATAGTAGGCTAAGCCTCCACCTGCAGTGCTGGCATCCCAGATGGGCGCTGGTTCAAGTCCCGGCTGCTCCACTTCCAATCCCGCTCCCCACTTACGGCCTGCAAGAGCAGCAGAGAATGGCCCAAGTCCTTGGGCCCCTGCACCCATGCTGGAGACCCAGAGCTCCTGGTTTCGGATCAGCTCAGCTCCGGAAATTGCAGCCATTTGGGGAGTAAACCTGTTGATAGAAGAGCTATCTTTGTCTCTCCCGCTCACTGTCTGTAACTCTGCCTTTCAAATAAATCTTAAAAAAAGAGAGAGAGAGAAAGAAATAAAGAAAGAAATTGTGTCCCTCTTTAGAGGTTGTAGCTCTGGCAGAGTTTTTTGCGACAACTCAGGTAATCATGCATAAAAACCCTTTCTTTGTAACCTCTCAGTTTTTTTTTTTTTTTTTTAAGATGTATTTATTTACTTGAGAGACATGGTTACATATAGAGAGAGGAGAGACAGAGGCAGAGGTCTCCCATCTGCTGGTTCACTCCCCAAATGGCTGCAATGGCCGGAGCTGGGTCAATCTGAAGCCAGGAGCCAGGAGCTTCTTCTGGGTCTCCCACGCGGGTGCAGGGGCCCAAGCACTTGGGTCATCTTCCGATGCTTTCCCAGGCCATCAGCAGGGAGCTGGATCAAAAGTGAAGCAGCCAGGACTTGAACCAGTCCCCATATGGGATGCCAATGCCACAGGTGGATGCTTAACCTACTGTGCCACAATGCCAGCCCTAAGCTCTCAGTTTTATATATTTTAGCTTAGAGCTGACACCAGTGACTCCATCTTAGCTTTACTATTCTTCCCTTGTCATCTTCTGAAAATATCACTGATAGGGGCCTGCACTGTGGTGCAGTGGGTTAAACCCTGGAAGCGCCGGCATCCCATATGGGCTTCAGTTCTAGTTCCGGCTGCTCCTCTTCCGATCTAGCTCTCTGCTATGGCCTGGGAAAGCAGCAGAAGATGGCCCAAATCCTTGGGCTCCTGCACCCACATGGGAGACCTGGAGGAAGCTCCTGGTTCCTGGCTTCAGATTGGCACAGCTCTGGCTGTCGCAGCCATCTGGGGAATGAACCAGCAGAGAGAAGACCTTTCTCTCTGTCTCTACCACACTCTGTAACTCTGTCTTTCAAATAAATAAAATAAATCTTAAAAAAAAGAAAAATCACTGATAAATCATCCTGTAGCTAATTTTTTTTTTTTTTGTCCTATGTTGCCAGGATGAATTTATCCTGACTGTTGATCTGATCTAGTCCCACAGGAAGGGTAGGAGGAGGGGATGATTAATCACAACAGTTGGTGCCAAAAATCCTTTTAGGCATATTTAAGCAACAAACAAAGGAGTTTTAGAAGGAGGGGTTTTTAGGCCAAGGTTACCAGAAGGCCGTTGTTAGATTTAACTTTATCAGTTTTGTGAGAGTCATCATCCCAATATATCAGGCCAGCATTACCTTGCTGGGAATTGTACTTCTGTAGAATTCTCACAGGCAATAGGCATAAAGTGCAAAACCAACAAGACCACACAAGTCACATCTGTAGCTTAAAAACAATAAACAGAGTTATAATGCAATGGCAGGCATACTGTATTTGACTAATGGCATAAGTACAGCAAGGAAAGTTGATTTACCATAGAGTAATCTCAGAGTTAGAAAACTTCCACAGTTAGGAAACTTAACCAAGGCAGACTTGGGTTTTTAAATTATGGTAGCTAAGATTGTGAAGTTTCAAGATCTACTAAGAAGTGACAATTTTATTTACTCACTGCAAGGCTAGGAGCCTTTAAAAATAGGCATTCTGTGTATATTTTGACATAGACCGATGTTTCAAATGGTATACTATTGTGAAGGGAATGGATTCTCAATGAATGTATGCAAAGAATTACATCGTCATGAAAAAATAAAAATACTCATAAGTAGTTTTTGAATTGTGGAGGAATTCAGTAGGAAGAAAAGGTATATATGTTTTACCTTTGATTAAAAAACACTTGACCAAAGTAAAAGATATGGAAACCCACAAACATCAGCAGTTCAGTAAGTCTCACATAATTACTTTTTGTTTGATCTCCATAAGGAGTTTCATGGATCCATCAGTTTCTTTACAAGAGTTCTGAAAATTTTTGGTTAGTCCACTGATCTTTCGTCAGAAACCTATGTTTACAGATGTTTGCTAGAGTTTTTTCTGATTCTGAATGTTTCTAAACAAGAGTCAGAGCTGTGGTTAACAAGACTTAAAATATCCATGAATAAAATGCAGCAATTTTAATGGTTTAGAAATCCACAACGTTTAGTTAGTTTTATTATATTATTATTTTAGAAAGCACAGCAGTTTTTTTGTTTTTTGTTTTTGTTTTTGTTTTTTTTACATAAAACTATTCTATCGTTTCAGCACTCTGGGCATGTGATGGGAGGGAACAGTTTTAAATATTTTTGAAAGGCTCCTAGGTTCCCTTTTTCATTAAGATTACAAAAATAACTGATAAATTTCATCATTTCACATCCCAGCAATATAATTCATGCAATCTAAATTAGCCTAATTATCTCTCTTCTCTATAAGCTGAGCATCCTTTGAGAATCACCAAGGGTCCAACTGGAAATCTCAAAGTTAAAAGACCTAATATAGAACAGTGCATATGTTATGGATTTTTGAAACATTTGCTCAAAATAGAATTATAGACCTTTGTGAAATAATACTCATCCATTTGTTTTTTCAAAAAATTAATTTATTTTGAAAGTCAGAGTTACACAGAGAGAGGAGAGGGGGAGAGAGAGAGAGAGAGAGAGAGAAAGTCTTTCATCTGCTGGTTCACTCCGCAACTGGCTGCAACAGCTGGAGCTGCGTCGATCCTAAGCCAGGAGTCAGGAGCTTACTTTGGGTCTTCCACGCAGGTGCAGGGGCCTAAGGACTTGGGCCATCTTCCACTGATTTCCCAGGCCATAGCAGATCGGAAGTGGAGCAGCTGGGACTTGAACTGGTGCCCATGTGGGATGCCGGCATCACAGACCGCGGTCTTACCCACTACACCACAGTGTCAGTCCCAATACTCATCCATTTAATCAGGGGATTTTAACTAGAGCTATGGACCAGATTTAATCAGAATTATAAAGTAATCACTGACATATTTCAAAAAAGCAAATATCCCAAACCAGTCTTTTTGTCTGTATTTATTTGAAAGGCAGTGTTACAGATGGAGAGAGAGAAAGAGGTAGAGGGAGAGGGAGAAGAAGAAGGAGAGAGGGAGAGAGGAGGGAGGGAGAGAGAGAGGGCTAAGCCAAGCCAAAGCTAGGAGCCTGGAACTCCATCCAGTTCTCCCACATGAACGGCAGGCCCAAGCACATGATTGCAGCACATTGTTAGGGAGCTGGATTGGAAGGGGAGCAGCCAGGATGCAAACCAGCACCCAAACATGGGATGCTGGTTTCATAGGCATTAGCTTAATCTTTATTGCTACAACATCAGCCCCCCAAAACCAATCTTAACTCTCTTAAGACTCATCTTTTCCCAAGCAACTGAAACCCAAAGACAGCATAAGATTCAAGAGACCATCTTGACAAAATACAAAATCTTTGTTTCTTTGGTTAGATACCAGAAGGCAAAGACAAAACTCCTGCAGCATGTTTGTTTCTCCTATAGGAAGGTCACCCAGATAACCTGGAAGTCACACCCAGGTGGAAAAGTATTTAAATTTAATTATACACTGGACTAGTGTTTGGCCAAGGTTATGAGTATCATCATATCATACAGGAATGGTAATAAGAAAGCCTGAATAGAATACTAACACTTCATGATAAAGTAGTCACATGACATGAAAAAAATGAAATACACCAAGAAAAACCAGGAGTAAAACATCAAGTTATCCTGTTATCCTAGGCTTCTACCATAAACATTTTTAGCATCATGTCATAACAGACTCAGAACCAGGGAGGAGAAAAATCTTATAGAAACTGACTAAAAAAATGAGAAAAAAAATCACCAATTAAGAAGAAACTATTAAAAGCAGAAGCTGCAGCTCAGAAGATGGCTGAAAAAAATAAAAAAGATTTTGAAATTAAAGTTTCAAACATCTTGCAAATGCTTACTAACAGATCCGTACTATTAGCAAACCTCATTGCTTTCACACAGGGAGCCAAATTCTAGTTTTGTATGAATGTGATATGGACTAGGCAAGGAGTTAGTGAGGGACAAAGGGCTTCCCGCCATCTCTGTGCCATAGCCCTACACTCTAAAGCTGCACCTCCTTACTGTGCTGATTTGACCCACTCACCTTCCCACGATGCACTTGAACCTCTGCCATCAGGCAGAAGACTCCGTGATGATCGTGTGCATGCCAAGCGCCACATGGAGACACCAGGAACGATCCCAGAGATCATCATGTGCACTGAAGACTGTCCAAGCCCCACCCCATTTGTAATTCAATGAGGGCATTACCCCCTCGCTGACAATGGAGGCAACTGAACTGGAATGGGACACCATCCTCTCCCATGAGGTTACCTGCATTCACTTCTGAGGGTGCCCCGGCTTTTTAATCTCTTGAAATATATCCTGCTCCCATTCTGGCACTTTATCTAGTCCCTGCTTTGAATCCATCCTGTTAAGCCAAGAACATGAAACAAACCTGGTTGGGGGTTTCAGTACATCCCCACAACAAGTGCACTTTTGATATGAATGCTCACTTTTTAGAAATCCACATGATTATTTCCCTTCTGTTGCAGATGTTGTAGCTGACATGAACCCCAAGATCATGTTTGGTTTCAGCAAAGTTGCATTGAAATAGGGGGAAGGCAGAAAGTGCTGGCTGCAGCCTGGAGGGCAGAGTTCCACTACAGCCTAGTAGTAGGGGTGTATACATGTAAACTATCAAAGAATTTTTTACAGGACAAAGAAAGAAATTCATCTCAGGATCTGTCAGGGGATGGATCTGTTTATCTTTTCATTCTTAAAACTGGCCTCGGACACAGGGTCACCATCAGTCGTCCACCCTGGCCATTTGCGTCAGCACTGGCCCCAGAGTTTGTCTTGCCGCCTGAGTGGCGAATCCCTTTATGCTATTGGTGAGGCCCTTCACATTCCCTGCCTACCTGTCATTTCCCATCCTAACTCACTCTTCCTCCTTCCAATCTCAGCCAGTCTACTCTTACACACGATGCGTCTTCCACAAACCTTCTAGAAAATTCTTACATTCTCTCAGTTAATTGTCTTATACTGTTCCGCTTTCAGTAACTGTCCTCTTGAACAAATCTCTCTTTTCCCCTTAGCTATAACTAGGAATATGAGAGATATGCTCATATCCCATAGCTTCATTTACCAAAAACATGTCTTACTTTTTTTTTTTTTTTTTTTTTTTGACAGGCAGAGTGGATAATGAGAGAGAGAGAGACAGAGAGAAAGGTCTTCCTTTGCCATTGGTTCACCCTCCAATGGCTGCCACGGCCGGCGTGCTGCGGCCGGCGCACCGCGCTGATCCGATGGCAGGAGCCAGGAGCCAGGTGCTTCTCCTGGTCTCCCATGGGGTGCAGGGCCCAAGCACCTGGGCCATCCTCCACTGCACTCCCTGGCCACAGCAGAGGGCTGGCCTGGAAGAGGGGCAACCGGGACAGAATCCGGCGCCCCGACCGGGACTAGAACCCGGTGTGCCGGCGCTGCTAGGCGGAGGATTAGCCTAGTGAGCCGCGGCGCCGGCCCTTACTTTCTTACATATAGTTATTTTAACTTTTCTCTAATTTTAATGACCATATATTGATTAGAATTACTTCCTAGTCTTAGTAACTTAATTCCTATTGAAAGCCTAAGAGTCATATATCAGCATTGATGAAAATATATTTACTAATAGGTCCAATGCCTTTTATAACATTTCAGAAGCCAAGACTATGTTAATTTTCATCTAGAAACATTTATCTTTTAAATTTACTCAATTTGAGGCTGGCACTGTGGCACAGCAGGTCAAACCACTGCCTGCAGTGCTGGCATCCAATATGGGCACTGGTTCAAGTTCCAGCTGCTCCAATCACACCCAGGCTCCCTGCTGGTACACCTGGGAATGCGGCAGAAGATGGCCAAGCCTGTGGGCCCCTACCATCCACATGGGAGATCCAGTTGAAGCTCCTGGCTCCTGGCTTTAGTCTAACCCAGCCCAGCTATTGAAACCATTTGTAGAATGAAACAGCAGATGGAAGATACTCTTTCTCTCTCTCTGTCTCCTCCCCTCCCCCAACTCTATAACTCTGCCTTTCAAATAAATAAATAATTTTTTAAAAATAAAATGAATTTGTTGAATTTATTTCTAATTTTTATATTTTTAAGACGTTTTACTTTAATTCATTTTCTTGTCTTTCCTCTCCCACCCCCAAAAAAACCTCTAAAGGCTGCATTGTCCTTTATACAAAGGAAGCAACAAATTGTACCATACCTTCACCTATATTATTTGTTCTTCAGTCAAAATTATTTTTATGGCTTTAGTTAACTTACAAAAAGAAGTACAACTTTTGCTTGGCCAGAAAACCCAGGCACAAATGTATGTTAATGGTTCTGAAAATATCCTTAGTTTGTTTCTCCCAACAAATTTAAACTTCCCTTTAAGATATTTAAAGTCACATGAGCCAAAAAGCATTTGGGTTAATTTAAGTTTAATTCATGTGAGTGCTCATTTGTCCACAAGCCTATCAAAAATGTAACTACTTAGGGGATTTTACCATATGGACACAACAGCCAACATGTACAGGTGCACTGCATACATCACAGTCCTCACTCCACAACTCTGATGAGCACAACCCGGACAGCACAATCAGGAGAGACCTGAGACAAGCCCCAGATGCCAGCATACATGTAACCTGCCTGCCTTCCACAGGGGTCCAGCAGGAGCTCCTCTACCATTAAGCTCAGTCCTGTCTCCTGTCCGGGGAAGCCCCGACCACCACTGGGGCTCACATGGCCAATTCCCCCAAACCCAGGAAGGGCTAACCCAGGACCATGAGGGGGCTATGCAAGACCTAGAAGCTCAGTCCTGTCTCCTGTCAGGGGAAGCCCCGACCACCACTGGGGCTCACATGGCCAATTCCCCCAAACCCAGGAAGGGCTAACCCAGGACCATGAGAGGGCTATGCAAGACCTAGAAGCTCAGTCCTGTTTCCTGTCCGGGGAAGCCCCAACCACCACTGGGGCTCACATGGCCAATTCCCCCAAGCCCAGGAAGGGCTAACCCAGGACCATGAGAGGGCTATGCAAGACCTAGAAGCTCAGTCCTGTCTCCTGTCCGGGGAAGCCCCGACCACCACTGGGGCTCACATGGCCAATTCCCCCAAGCCCAGGAAGGGCTAACCCAGGACCATGAGGGGGCTATGCAAGACCTAGGAAAGGGCCCACCAGGGAGACAAAAGTGTTGATGAGGAACTCATCCAGAAATTCAGCCAGTCACAGAACGAGTTTGTCAAGTTACAGAGCCATCTTTTAAGGTGGGGATCTCTTTGTGGAAGCAACAGGGAAAGTGCAAATTAGTCCAAATTAGTACCTTGTATAGTCACACATGGATTGCTACCAGAGGCCAGCAACACCTCAAACTGCAAGCCAAATGCATCCAGGTCCAGTTTCTTCTACCTGAAAAGCGTCTCAGCCAACGAGGCCTGGTTGGCCACCAGCTGCTAGGAGTCTGCTTCTGAGTGAAAGCACTCAGATGCCTGCAGGACAGCTCTCCCAGGGCACCGTCTGTGAGATGTCCACTGTGGTCCAGTCCCTGTGTGCTTATTTCACTACCAAACACCCTCAACACTGGTTGGAGATGCTTTAAAACCCCAAAACCGGCTGGCGCCGCCGCTCACTAGGCTAATCCTCCGCCTTGCGGCGCCGGCACACCGGGTTCTAGTCCCGGTCGGGGTGCCGGATTCTGTCCCGGTTGCCCCTCTTCCAGGCCAGCTCTCTGCTGTGGCCAGGGAGTGCAGTGGAGGATGGCCCAAGTGATTGGGCCCTGCACCCCATGGGAGACCAGGAGAAGCACCTGGCTCCTGCCATCGGATCAGCGCAGTGCGCTGGCCGCGGCGGCCATTGGAGGGTGAACCAATGGCAAAGGAAGACCTTTCTCTCTCTCTCTCTCTCTCTCTGACTGTCCACTCTGCCTGTCAAAAAAAAAAAAAAAAAAAAAAAAAAAAAAAAAAAAAACGGGTTTGCACGCGCAACACTCAGCAAGCTGATGACTGACAGCCAAGGTGGTGGAATAACGGAGCTTATTTGCAAGGTGCAGAAAAAGAAGTCAGGCAGCTAATGCTCAACTCCCAGACCTTCCCGTGGGATGAAAGGCAATGCAAGGACAGCCCATGTGTGGGCCTCTGGTTGATGCACAGCTCATGTGGCCTTCCCTTGACAGGTCAGTGACAGGGACCCACCCACATGCTTTCTTCGGAATGTCAAAGGTGGGCTCCAGTCTGTCTTGGTGTGAGGGTAGGTTGGGAATCACTTTGTTTGATCGGGATCTGTGAGTTCCCACAAATCTCCCAGAATAGAGGCTGGCAGTGAGATGTTAACTATGTTCAATACAGGGCCACCTGTAGTCTTTGTGATTCCAAGACTCGGCTTTGGCTTTGCTCCTGAGGTTACAGAGGAATTGCAAGCTGCGCAAGAGACAATTCCACAAAGGTTCAGCCTCAGGCTTGCTGCTTTTTTCTCCCAGGTGTGTTACATGTTCCTGTTTCTCCTTTCTGTTGAAGACTGGGCATTTCAGACTTGATACTACAGTACCTCTAGAGGCTGGTTTCAGCCGCAGAGCCACCCCTCACTCTCAGGGCTTGTCATTGTTTGCTCCTTGTTTACTGAGCTGGACTAACTTAGTGACTGACGACTTTGTCCCCTTCAGTAGAGTCTGATTTCACCCCTTGGAGGTGCGTCCTGGGGAGAGCATAGTTGCCTGGTTTGACAGTTGTTTTAGTGGGGTTATCTCTGATCACCTATTTCCCCATCTCGGTTAACTTGTCTGCCTTTGTTGGTATTGTGAGCAATAGCTTCATCTATCCACTCAAAATGGACTCAGATGTGGGACATGCGGCAAAAGTGAAACTTTATTAAGGGTCTTCTTGCAACATCGGGTGTCTGGTAGGCAGTAACACAGCTGTTTATTCCCTAGTATGCGGGTCTCTCCCCTGGTTGCCCATTAGTTGAGTACTATGGGGTTACAATCTTCCCATATGTCACCTAAGTCTCATCTCTGTTAGCAGAGATGCATGGAATAGGCTCTTGTCTTTGCACAGGAAAGAATTCAGATGCGAGACAGAGCGGTAAGCAAGGTAGCAAGGTTTAACAGGGTAGGGCATGTATCAGAATGGATGAGCACCTCTCCAGACAGAATCAGAGAGACAGTGCCCAGTCATTCAGACTGGGGAAAGTAAGGATAGAGATACATGGTTTAATGGACAGAATACACCCGGCAGGCCGGGCAGGCACCTCAGGAAAGAACTGAGACCTGAGTGCAGTCTGTATTCAAACTGGGGCTTTTAAGGGGATAGGACCCAGTTCTTCCCTCCATTGCTTCTTCCCCTCCTCCTCGTTCTCCATCACAGAGGATTTGCTGAGTGTAAATGAGGTGAAATTCCTCCTAAGATTTCACTGCTCAGTGCTGTCAGACTGGGTAGCCCACCTGGCACTGGGCAGAGGCACTGCCCTAAGCTGCCTTCCTTGGGAGAAGGCTGCGAAGGTTTTACTGCTCAGTGTTATCAGCTAGGTAACCGATTTGGTGCTGAACCAGAGAGGATTCTCCTGGGGAGCTTTCCCTGGGGGAAGGCCGAGACCAGCTGTAAGGTTACTGGGGTACGGGCAGGACTTGGCAGTGTAGAGTACTGGCCTGCTTCCAAGTTTACTTTTGAGCTTCTGCCAATGCTTTGTTCTCCTCTGGCCACTCTCACACACGTAGGCTGATTTCCAACATCTCCATTTGCTTTAGTTTTGCTAAATTAACTATCCTTAATGTTCTATTAGCACAACACTCTGTTTGCTTTAGGGTCTTCCAGGTGCATGTACTTTGCAATTTGTAATCTGGCTGTTATGCTAGCTATCTACGTTAACCTTCAACACATCTGCAAGCTGTTATGCTGGGTAGTTGATATAATTTCCTACTCAGAGCTGAACACCTTGCTTTGAAAATGAACCAAATATCTTTACTCCTTACAACCCCTTCTCTTTTTTTCTTTTTCTTTCTTTCTTTTATTTTTTACAGTTTTCGGTCTCATTCTCAGATGCATTTTGATAATCTTTGGTCCCCTTCAAATTATTTTCAAAAGTCTGTCAGTTCTGTCTTTTATTGGTGGTATTTTGTGGAATTCCAAGGTGAAAGGAGTGACCCACTGGGCTGAAGCAGAAGTCCCAGTCCAACTGGACAGTAACAGGACATGCAAGTGCCTCTTTCCACAAAACCACCAGACATCAGGTCTGGGTATGAAGAAAGCTGAGTAATTACCACTTTCAGGCTCACCAGTAACATTCAGGATGCATGTGCAGGTCGACAGTTCTCCACTGGGTTTACTGAACTTGGCCTCCTGCCTGGGAGGCAAGAGGACTAGCTCATGTTCCTTATGGAGAAAGAGGGCTTGCCCCGGAGTCTGACCTTCCACATGTGGGGAGAAGCAGCGACAGACTTTTGCAAGCCTTGTTTCCCCACGCCTCTGAGCCCTGGCGTAGAACCAGCGTGCATCGCATTCCGTCTGGATCAGTGTTGCATCCCGATGGAACAGAACCACCTGTGCCTGAAGATGCCGGGCAGCACAAGCTTAGCAGTTTTTTGTTGGAGGCTTGTACTGAAAATCTGACCCATTCTACCGACGCTTTCTATCTCCATACCCTGTATTCCAGATTCTCGCATTTTCCTAGCAGGGAGCCCTTGTACAGGTATAGTTTACCCTTGAAGGGATACAGGCTGGACTTTATTTGCAGTGCATTTAACATCCAGTCCAGTACTGGGTCATTCCAGGTAGGGCAGGGACTGCTTTGAGGGCCAAATCAACCCATAGTTAAACTTTTAAGGTGATCTACGCACTTCCCCACCAGTCCTTTCACTCGTGTATAATGAGTCCACTCTGTTTCAGCAGTGCATACGGCCGCCTTGGTGATCGGGGGCACTCGATAGGGGTCTTCCCAAATGGGAACTGGGTTGGAGCTTGTCCTCTTTCCAGATCTTGATCAACTCCAAGCCACCAGACTGGAAGCGATGAATGCTAATTTTTTTTTATTTGACAGGCAGAGTTAGACAGTGAGAGAGAGAGAGAGAGACAAAGGTCCTCCTTCCATTGGTTCACCCCCCAAATGGCCACTACGGCCGGCACGCTGCGCCAATCCAAAGCCAGGAGCCAGGTGCTTCCTCCTGGTCTCCCATGTGGGTGCAGGGCCCAAGCAGTTGGGCCATCCTCCACTGCCTTCCCGGGCCACAGCAGAGAGCTGGACTAGAACCCGGCGCCCACATGCGATGCCGGTGCCGCAGGCGGAGGATTAACCAAGTGAGCCATGGCACCAGCCCCTGAATGCGAATTTAAGAGGCAGAGTCTGAGTAAGGAGTCCCTTTAACCTGAAGTATGACAGAGTGGAGGATATAGCCAGGATATAGTTCTTTAAAAAGTAGTCTTTTTAAAAAGATTTATTTTTTATTTATTTGAAAGAGTTACAGAGAGAGGTAGAGCCAGAGAGAGAAGTCTTCCACTTCCTGGATTACTCCCCGAATGACCACAACAGCCAGAGCTGAGCTGATCCGAAGTCAGGAGCCAGGAGCTTCTTCTGGGTCCCCCATGTGGGTGCAGAGGCCCAAGAACTTGAGATATCTTCTACTGGTTTCCCAAGCCACAGCAGAGAACTGGATCAGAAGTGGAGCAGTCAGGACTAGAACCAGTGGCCATATGAGATGCTGGCGCTGTGGACTGGGACTTTAACCTGCTGCACCACAGTGAAGGCCCCTAAAAAGTAGTCTTTAGGAGCCAACACTGTGGCATAGCTGGTTAAGCCTCTGTCTGTGGAGCCAGCATCCTGTATGGGCACCAGTTTGATTCCCAGCTGCTCCACTTCTGATGCAGCTCCCTGTTAATGCACCTGGGAAAGCAGCGGAGGATGGCCAAGTCCTTGGGCCCCTGCACCCACATGGGAGACCTGGAGGAATCTCCTGGCTCCGGGCTTCGGATCCTCCCAGCTCTGGCTGCTGTGGCCATTTGGGGAATGAACCAGTAGTCAGAAGATCTCTCTGGTGCTCCCTCAACTCTGTAACTCTTCCTTTCAAATAGAATAAATAAGTCTTTATAAATTAAAAAAAAAAAAGTATCTTTAGCTTCCATAGTAGGGAGATCTGTAGCCCTACCCACGTGTGGAAACCAATATAATAATTCATAAGGGGACAGCCCCATGTCCTTCCTCAGTGCTATTGGAAGACATTTGGTCCAGAACAGGCGGATGCTAAGGGGTGTGCTAGTCCTAGTTAATGTGTAAACTTTACTTTGACGACACTCCCAGCGGTCGTCAAAGTTTCTACCCATCCAGAAAGGTGAGCTCCGATAGTAAGCACTTCGGTTGTCTCAACTGGGGCATTTCTGAAAACTCTACTCAGATACCCAGAGGTCTTCCCTGTGCAATCTGTTCTCAGACCACTTTTTGCTTATTTTCTGGCAGGTTTCACACAGCCTTTACATTTCCTTTTAGTAATGGTGTAGGTTCCCACACATCCACAATTTTTCAGCAGAAATGGTGTAAGCTGTCTCTCCTGGTGCAATTTTTCACCCTTCCCTGCCACCCTGCCTTACTCATGCTGAGAATCAGTCTTTCCTCCCTCCCCACTCCTTGGTTGGGATCCACGTTAGTACTTTTGTTTGCCTCTTGTCTGCACCTAATTCTAAACCTAATCCTAATCTCACCAACAGTTCTCAGCCCAGGATATTAGCTCCCACCTCAGGTACATATAAAAAAGACCCCTCGGTTTATTCTGGTCCTAGTCTGATGAGCATTTTTTTAAATACTGGAATTTGGAAGCCCTCCCCTTTTACTCCTGACACTGTCCATTTTCCCTGGAGAATATTGTACCCTTTGGCTGGTGTGTCAGGGAAGAAAGAGCAGCTCTCGTGTCAACCAAAAGTGTTGTCTCTGTCCCTTCAGGGCCCACCCTTCGGTTTATTGAGGGTTCCAGGTGGGATCCCCCCACAAGGAAGCCCTGGCCCCTAGTGTTCATCAAGGGTGTGGGGAATCTCACAGGAATCCAAAAAGAGTTATGGATCACCGCTAACCCAATAAAAAACCAAAACCCCCAAGTAGAGCCCCGCGTTTTCACTTTCAGTGCTTAGCCTAAGTGGCTCCATCTTGCTGGGCACAGTGAGTGGAAACGTGTGATGACATACGCAAGCATCCACTGCTGCACAGATTAAGTCATGGTGACAAGCCGTGTGAGTTTATCTATATGGTAACAAGTGACCTGTATACGCGGCATCTGCCGTGTATATATGTGAGACTATATGGTGCTATATGGTGACTATATGGTGACAAGTGATCTGTATACACAGCATCTGCTGCCACGGGGATAAAGCTTGAACAGCATGACGACATGTTTCTGGCAATGCACAGGTGGACCTCTGCAACCTAGGTGATAAAAATACAAGCACATGATCGGTGACCCCTACGGACCTCACCTACTGACTGACACAGGATCGGTGACCCCTACGGACCTCACCTACTGACTGACACAGGATCGGTGACCCCTACGGACCTCACCTACTGACTGACACAGGATCGGTGACCCCTACGGACCTCACCTACTGACTGACACAGGATCGGTGACCCCTACGGACCTCACCTACTGACTGACACAGGATCGGTGACCCCTACGGACCTCACCTACTGACTGACACAGGATGGGTGACCCCTACGGACCTCACCTACTAACTGACACAGGATCGGTGACACCTACGGACCTCACCTACTAACTGATACACGCCCATTGGTGACACCCAGTGGTTTCACCTACCACAGAAAGTGAATAAAAAGCAAGCGTCCCGACTGCTCAGCGTCCTCTCGGGGAACCATGGCTCATTGCGAGTGATGGCCAAGTGCATCCGCCACATCTTGCTGCAACTCTGCTCAAACTCTGCTCGATTCTCTGCTGGACAGACTATGCTTGCTACTCTGCTGGACAAAACTGCTGCCGGAGCTGACGTCGAAGCGTCTCTGGATTTCTGCATCTCTACATTCGACTATCTGTAAGTGACTGAGATCCAGTCTCTCTGAGTGGTAAAGGAGAGCAATAGACTCTGGACTCTAAATACTATGCCTCTGCTCCAGACCGCAAAAGTGAAAGCATAGCGTGGACTCTGAACTCTAAAGTGTTAAGCTCACATTTTTCATGACTGTGATATGAACCTTGAGAATGCAGCATTTATAATATGACTTTAGCCATGCGTGATTAGATTGATTATGCTTTTTATGCCTTATACCTATTATTATTGCTGGATATTTTATGAGATTGTCTTATTCTTAGATGTGTGTTATGACCTGCGGACTAATGATATATTGAGTGGTATTGACCTTTAGATGTGTGCATGATAGATAGATAGATATTAGATATGATGGTATTATATAATATATATGGTGGTATTGCATAATAAAATATTGTATATATTGAAAAGGCTATCACGATTCTGTGATTCTTCCCCGTGCTCCGATACATCGCATCAGCCTTATCAAGCTGCGTGACAAGTGGTGTTCGTGACAAAGGGCCACAAGGGGAAGTACTTTTCCTTCCTTCTTACTTTCTGGATATTTTCTCTTGAAATGTCCTATATTTCCACACCTTGAACATCCACTTACAGTCTTAGGAGCTCCTCCCTGTATTTCTTTCCTGGCTGTTGGCTGAAATTTGGGATTTCCAGGGCTGGCACTGTGGCACAGCGGGTTAAAGCTCTGGCCTGAAGCACCAGCATCCCATATGGGTGCCGGTTCTAGTCCAGGCCGCTCCTCTTCTGTTCCAGCTCTCTGCTGTGGCCTGGGAAAGCAGTAGAAGATGGCCCATGTCCTTGGGTGCCTGCACCCGTGTGGGAGACCTGGAAGAAGCTCTTGGCTCCTGGCCTTGGATTGGCGCAGCTCTGGCCATTGTGGCCATCTGGGGAGTGAACCAGCGGATGGAAAACTTCTCTCTCTGTCTCTACTTCTCTCTGAACTCTGTCTTTCAAATAAATAAAATAAATCTTTAAGAAAAATAAAAGAAATTTTGGATTTCCTTCTCTTTTGTGAGGGGAATTTTTACCCAATCTCTCTCTGATTACCTCTTCTACATGGAAACCATGAATTCTGCTTTCTGCTTTTGCTTTTCCTCTTCTCAAGAAAACTTTCTGTGGACTTCTCATCCCACAGAGCAATCTTTTGTAATTTCTTTATGATAACAGGCCAGCTCTTAGTTACAAAATTAACTTTTTAAAATATTTATTTTATTTATTTGAAAGGTGGAGTTACAGAGAGGCAGGAGGAGAGAAACAGAGATTTATCTTCCATCTACTAGCTCACTCACCAAATAGCCACAATGGCCAGAGCTGGGACAGGCCAAAGCCAGAAGCCAGGAGCTTCTTCCAGGTCTCCCACTTGAGTGCAGGGGCCCAAGCACTTGGGTCATCTGCAGCTGCTTTCCCAGGTGCATTAGCAGGGAGCTGGATCAGAAGTGGAGCAGCCAGGACTTGAACCAGTGCTGTAGAGTGGTAGGGGTTGTCTAGTGGATCCTGTGCCTGATCATATGGGCTGTGAAAGTACAGGGGGGATAAAGACACTGCAGCTGGGGGTCAGCACTGTGGTGTGGAAGATTAAGCCTCTGCCTGCAGCGCTGGCATCTGATACACAGAACCCACCCCTATAAATTAACTTTTGAAAGTATTCATCCCACTGGGTACCCTGGGTCCAGTCCAAAGTGTTTACTCATTTGATCTCTAAGTCTTTGTAGGAAAGCAGGGCTGTTTTCCTCTTTCTCCTGTTGAATTTCAAATACCTTAGAAACATGTTGTGACCTGGGAGAGGACTATGGTTCCTTTAATTATTAGTTCCCCAAGATCCTGCATTTGTGATCCAACCCTAGGATCATCATTATTCCACTCAGGATTGATATTTGAAAAAAATATTTTTTTTGGCCACAAGACTCCGTATCTGGGGCCAGCACTGTGGCGTAGTGGGGAAAGCTACCTCCTGCAGTGCCAGCATTCTTTATGGGCTCTGGTTCAAGTCCTGGCTGCCCCTCTTATGATCCAGCTCTCTGCTGTGGCCTGGGAAAGCTGTAGAAGATGGCCCAAGTCCTTGGGCCCCTGCACCCGGGTGGGAAACTTCTCCAGCAAAAGCACAGTTCCGGCCATTGTGGCCAACTAGAGAGTGAACTAGCGGATGGAAGACCTCTCTCTCTCTCTGCCTCTGCTTCTCTGTAACTCTGCCTCTCGCATTAATAAATAAATATTTTTTAAAAAAGACTCCCTACCCAAGAGGATGCTCTTTTTCCCTCCTAATCATTCTCCTTTCCTCCCCTGCAAGAGGAACATTTACAAATCCCACTTCTCCCTGTCCCATGGGTGCTTCCTGGAGAGGGAACATGCTGGGGGTCTGTTTAGAAGAGATAGGGACATTTTCTATATTTTTCTGCATTGTTCTAACACTTTTCTTAAATGTGGGTGAGGATTTAAGGTGGCAGCTGTTTTGGCTCCTTCATGGTCTTCACATCTTAGTTCCTTTCACTGCCCGATTGCCTCTTCATTCTCCTGGTCCTCATTTTGTGGGACATAAGGAGGAGGCAGGCCTGAAAGGGAGTCCCAAGGTTTATCCCTAGGATCCTTCTTTTCCTCTCTTGAGAGGGAAGATAGGGGTTGGTTCTTTTTTATTTTTAAGATTTATTTATTTATTTGAAAGAAAGAGTTACAGAGAGAGAGACAGAGAGAGGTCTTCCATCTACTGGTTCACTCTCGAAGTAGCCATTAATGGCCAAGGCTGCGTCAAGCTGGAGCCAGGAGTGGCAGGGACCCAAGCACTTGGGCCATCTTCTGCTGCTGTTCCCCGGGGCCATTAGTGGGAAGCTGGATCAGAAGTAGAGTGGCCAGGACATAAGGGATGCTGATGTCTCAGGAGGCTGCTGTAGCTGCTAAGCCACCGCGCCAGCCCCAGGGTTGGTACTTTTACCCAAGAGAGAGCATAGTCTGTGAGGACAGAGTTTTTCCATTTACACAGAGAATTAAAGCTTGGCACACCCACTCCTCATCTGAGCAAATCTGGACAAAAGACAGGATTTGAGAATTGGTGTTCTGGGCCAAATAAAACGTCTACTCACTGTCTTTTCTTCCCTGTCCTTAGTCCAAGGCCTGTCTCTCCAAAACCCCACCATTCTCCCCACTGGAGTATCTGGGGGAATGTCAGGGGGAGCCTCTGGCACCCCTTACCTAGGCCTAGAATTCTTATTTCCCATTTTCAACCAGTCCTACCTGTGTCTGAGTCTCCCTCTCACTCACCCCACAGGGCAGGTTTCCCGGAACACCCTGAGGCTCGCTTTGTCTGTCTCTGGTCACTTTCCTTGTGGGGAAACAGAACGATGGGTGGAGACCCCACACTCACTTTGTGTCTAGTCACACACACTTGACCTCCAAAAATACCCAACTACCATGGCAGTACTTAAAGGCCAAGTTTCCTACCTTGGTTCATGCATGAGGCTGCTGACTGCTGCGGGGTGTGTGTGTGTGTGTGTGTGTGTGTGTGTAGCCTCTGCTGTTTGCCTCAGGCTTTTCTGTGGCTTCTGCAGGAGTCGGTCACCTAGACAAAGCGGGCTGTCTAAAATCAGGCGGGATTCGTGTTCCCCTCTGCCATAGCCCTGCCTCCAGGCAGGCACAGAGATCGCAAACGGGCCCCCAGGTTTGTGGGAAATAGCCTCACCTGTCCATTTAAAGGATGGACTCGGATGTGGGAAGTGCAGCAAAAGCAAGACTTTATTATCAATCTTGCAACATGGGGTGTCTGGTGGGCAGGCGCAGCCAGTGCAGTCACAGCAAGCGACGTATTCCCTAGCACATGAGTCCCTCCCCTGGTTCCTCACTGGCTGAGTACTACAGGGTTACACTAAGTTTCATGATCTCCATCTGCATTAGTTTTCCTAATTAACCACCCCAACGTTCTATTTGCTCAACACCTTGTTTGCTTCGGGAATTTCCAGGTGCAGGCACCTTGCGGTTTGTAACCTGGCTGTTACGCTGGCTAGTAACCTGTCACCTTCCACATCATCTGCAAGCTGTTATGCTGCCTAGTTGTCAGCAATTATCTACTCACAGCTGAACACCTTGCCTCGAAAATGAACCAAAAGAACTGTAGAGCTCCTCACAGTATCACGTTCAGCTGTTAGACTCCTCTTGCCAGATTGCTCTATTCTTTCTGACAATGCCCCGTTGTGAACAGTTAGATGGGTCAACAGGCAGTCAGGTGAGGCCCTGTTAGAATGGTAAAAAGGGACAAGGTCCCAGCAAAAGTAAAAAGAAAATGCTTGCTCCCTCCTGGGGTGGCCGCTGGCAGCACATAGCCTCCTTATACCCTGTGTGCTTGCTAAGGTAGGGCAGTGTAGCCTCCCTGATCCCCTGTGACAAACAACGAGACCACTGCTTGCTGATTGGACCATTTGTATCCCTGGCTCCCTGACTGGCTCTTTTCTCTACCTGCTGATTGGTGGTCATTTCTATCTCTGTCTCCCTGAGTGGCTAATAACCAGCACCTGCAAAGACCAATCAAAAGTGTGTATTTCCATGACCGTTTCTGCCCCTATTGATTGGACATAGTTTTCTTAAGCTAGCCAATCAGAAGCAACACACCGTGTTTAGCATCTTTTGTGTGATATGAGAGCCCTCACTTACAAGCTGCCCTGGCAACCCCCCTTGGAGGCCCCTCCTGACAGCCACATTGGGAGGCTCCCTGCCTTCAGTAACACTTCTGCTTTGCCACTGTCATTGTCTTCATCACAGGATAAGAACCGACACTACCCTCTAGCTCTAACATTGGGGCTTAAATTGCTCTACAGTCTGACCCAATTGAATTTGGGCCCTTTGTAGGGGTAATATATGAGGCTTTTTCTAATCCCACACTGTTCTAAATAAAATCAGCTCCTTTAGGGACAGCTTCAGAGCTTTTTTTTTTTTTTTTTTTTTTAAAGATTTAGTGATTTATTTAAAAGTCAGAGTTATACAGAGAGGGGAGGCAGTGAGAGAGGTCTTCCATCCACTGGTTCACTCCCCAATTGGCCACAACGGCCAGAACTGCACACCTATCGAAAGCCAGGAGCTTACTCCGGGTCTCCCACGTGGGTGCAGGGACCCAAGGACTTAGACCATCTTCTACTGCTTTCCCAGGCCACAGCAGAGAGCTGGATCGGGACTGGAGCAGCTGGGACACAAACCAGCGTCCATATGGGATGCTGGCAGGGCAGGCAGTGGCTTTACCCACTATGCTACAGCACTGGCCCCTAGAGCTCTGTTTCTAGATCCTCCATGTCTACTAAAATCTGAGTCAATGCTCTGGAGCTGGGGGTGAGGGCAGTGGCCTGCTCTCTAAGAAGAGCTCAGCTGGGGTTGTAGTCTCTTGTATTCCTGGCCTGCCTTGCCAGAATAGGGAACCACCACCTCCTGTGTGAAGTGGGAAGAAGGCCACAGGGCCCCACCAAGGGGAGTTGGGGTGTGGGGGAGAGGGTAGGGAGAGATGCACTCTCTTCTGGCACATAACTCTCAGAATGGAGCTTTCGCAGCAGAGTTGGAATGGAGAGGTGGGACAATAAGGAAAAGAATTGATTACGGCATAAATGTCACAGACTCAAGGTTCTTACAGATTTTCCCTAATTTTTTTTTTGAACATTTTAAAGATGGACTTACTAGAAAGGCAGAGTTGGGAGGGGGTTCTGGGGAGAGTGCGGTATCTTCCATTTGCTGGTTCGCTCCCCAAATAGCCGCAATGGCCAGGGTTGGGCCAGGTGGAAGCCAGGAGCCTGAAATTCCATCTGGGTCCCCTGCAGAGGCCCAAGGACTTGGGTCATCTTTCTCTGCTTTTCCAGGTACGTTAGCAGGGAGCTGGATCAGCTGTGGAACAGCCAGCCAGTACTCAAACGGGTGCCCATATGGGGATGCTAGCATTGCAGGCAGAGGCTTAACTCACTGCGCAACACCAGCCCCATACTGAATGGCTCTTCACTTGCTCTATACCCTTAGGACAACTTAAGAGACAGTATTTTTAGTGTTGTGTTTCTTTTTTTTTACATTCTTCTCACCACACTGGTGTTAGCAGAGCTTCTCATGCAGCCATTCCAGATGTAACTTTTCCATTAAATAATTGGTGGTATTCTATAGTCCACCTCACCAAATGATGATGTTGTTCACATCCCTTAGGATACTTTTTTTTAAACTGAAATTTTGGTAACATGCAAAAAACTATGAATTTAGAAAAGAATGAAAATTCTCAACAGATGCTTAAAAATATTTATCATTCAGAAAAAAATCTCAGTAGAAAAAAGCCATATCCAAGATGAGAAAAGGTATCAAGGCATGGAATTGTATGACAGTATTACTTTAGGCAAACAACGTAATTATAATCACTTTTTTGCTTATTCGTAAATCACCGTGTTTGCTCTTCGGTATTTTTCTTTCATGTCAATGACTGTATTTCGACACAGAAGACTACAAGAACCCATTTATTCCATACTGAGACCTTGTCCCTGTTAGTTTCAGACTGAGCTCCACCATGCTGGAACAGGACCTATTTTAGCCTAAATGTTCTACTTTCCTTGGCAATGTTACAAACAATAAAATACATCAAATGAATTTTAAAACACTCAACAAATGTTACATCTCGAATCACAAAAAAGCGCCTGCACCTCAAATTCCTTATGCTAAATTATGATAAATTATTTAAACGGAAGCAGTTGGTGTGCATGCTGCTTGTTCAGTTCTCTCCAAGTGAAAAATTAAGTCTGTTATGAAAAGAAAGCAGTTCCAGATTAAATAATAAGTCTAAGATGCTAATTATGATTAATACTTTTATATCCTAATCTGGATTCTCAGTTCTGGGGACACACACACACACACACACAATCTTTCATGTAGAAAGACAAAAATTTAGGTTGAAGACAAATACTTGGCAAAGTATCTACCCATGTATCTTCCAGAAATTGCTAGAGAGATGAACAGCTACGAGTTCCATAAATAACCAGTGAACATGCATTCAACTGAGTTAGTTCTAAATGTTGCTAGTAGACTATGTGACTTCACGTAATCTTCTTATCATTATTTCCTATTTTGAGACACTGGTTCCTAAAATATCAGGAATCAAAGTACTATCCATGGCAGTGTGGCAGTGAATTACAATGAAAACGAGGTCTACAAAAGACACAAAATGGTTCCACATTTTAATACTGTCTTGAAAGGTCTGTTACTCTTCAACTACCTCAGTGCATTTATAAAAGTGACAGAGTTGGAATAGTTATTCTAAATCTAAGTAGGTTACTTCTATTAGCAGTATTTGTTTACTCAGAACATATTTCCATTTCAAATATATGTAAAATTTCTCACAAAGTCAGAACACAACTCACAGTCTGAACAGAAACCTCAGTGTTTAAATCTCAACATTCAGCAAATAAACATCATACATGAGGCTGCTTCTGAATACAAATCACTCATTCAGATAAACGGGGTACAATTTCTAACTTGTTAGAAGAAATGATTTTTTTGGTGAAGTTTTGGCTAAAATCAATGTTACTGAAAAATTAATATAAACAAACCAAACTCTAGTACCACATTTGTTAAAGCTTTGGACACAGATATCACCTCAGGAGGGAGCTGGCTGTCCTTTACCTAGGGGTCATTACAGAAACAAGCGTCGTGGTCAGGCCCTAGCTTTTACTACTCACTGACAACAAAGCCTCATTTTGTTTACTGAAGGATTTTTCCTTCACTGAAGACACACTTCTAGCTTAACAGTGGGGAAAAAAGACAGGCCTACTTTAAAAAAATCTGTTCTTCATAAAGTTACTTATTAAGTAGATGTTCATTTTCTGCTGCAAAGACACTCAAGTCTTTTCAAGTACTGACTTGCTGATTTGACAACTGACTCAGAATGGTAAATGAAACCTCCTGACTTCACCTGTAAGAATCTGTGAGTATAGGTATGTATATACTTATATATCTTTTGACGTTATGCCCGTGATCTGATCCTTCTTGATTTAAAATATAACTAAATTTCTCAATAAACAGCATGAATTTTAACTTTTAAACTTAAAACTTACTGCACTGTTCTCATTTTTTTTACTTTTACATTATTTCTATAAATATTCTAGAAAACAAAAATCCCCAATATTGAAACCAACTTACATTGGCAGTTTGAGGCTAGTTTATAACTTCAAAGATATTTTGTTAAAATGTAAAAACCCTGAAATTACAAACAAAAACCTTACAATTTTACAGTATATATCTAATTTATTTTTTTAAAAAAATATTCTGAATTGCTTTTATACAAATAATCAAGTGTTATTTTTTTCAAAGGAAACTCCTTTACAGGCTAAAAGAGGGTGTGTGGTGTTGCCCCATTAAAAACTCAACGCATGTCTCTTGCTCATGCCGGCACTTCCACTATCTCAAAGCAGTCACTTGGCAGAATCACGTAGCCTCTCTCCGACGAGTCGTCTCTCTCCTTCTGGAAGTGCACGACCTCCCTCAGCTTTTCAAGCTGCCGCTCTTGTCTTCTGCATCGCTGCTGTGCCGTCTTGAGCTTCTTCCTGAGTTTCTCGACCTGCTGTTCCAGTTGCTGAATCCTTTTCCTCTGGTGCATCGTGTCCTCCACGGTGTAGTTGTGGTCACAGAAAACCGAGAGGTTGTCAGGGGTCTGCAGAGGAGGCATCAGCAACCCAATAGCAGCATCCATCTGGGAGATGGGCGGTGTTAAAGGAGCTGGAGGCAGCTGCTCCTGTGAGCCCAGCACATCTTCCTTCTAGAACAATGAAGAACAGCATGTCTGAACTTAGTAAATGACAGTGCAAAACAACTCATCTGTGGAAGTTAGGAAATAAGACGTTTTTGTGATTCTGTGGCACAGAAACATCCAAGTAGTTTCCTTCTGAAATAAACTTTCCAACTTAAGGAGAAATGGTAAGCAAGAAAGAGAGAAAATGGTGACACATTTAAATACCAAGCACTTAAAACTAACGAGAAAAAATACTCTGAAACCAAAATGTCACAGATAAAGAAAAATCAAAACTTATCAACAGGTGCCAGGGCTATGGTGCAGTAGGTTAAGCCTCTGCCTGTGGCGCTGGCATTCCATATGGATGCCGGTTCAAGTCCTGGCTGCTCCACTTCTGATCCAGCTCTCTGCTGATGGCCTGGGAGAGCAGTGAGGGATGACCTGAGTGCTTGGGCCCCTGTACCCACGTGGGAACCGGAAGAAGCTCCTGGCTCCTGGCTTTGGACTGACCCAGCTCCAGCCATTGCAGCCAATTGGGGAGTGAACCAGCAGATGGAAGACCTTTCTGTCTCTCCCTCTCTGTCTTTAACTCTGCCTCTCAAATAAATCTAAACAACAACAACAACAACAACAACAAAAAACCAACTCATCAACATTCAAGGAGGGGCACAGAGTGATCTGTAAATAAGTGCCAAAGTTGTATGGAGTTTTTTAGTGTGGAGATAACTTAATGGGCTGTATTCCTTTTTTTTTTCTTTTTTTTTTTTAAAGAAAGTATTGAGGTAGATATTTGGTCTGGTGGTGAAATGCTCACGGGGGTTGGGTACCCGCTTGCGGATCCTGACTGCAGCTTCCTGCTAGAGCAGACTCTGGGAAGGATGGCTCAGGTGGCTGACTTCCTGACAGCCACACGGGACACCCAGATTCGGTTCCTGGTTCCTGGCTTCAGCTTCAGCCCAGCCACAAATATCAAGGACATCTGAGGAGTAAACCAGCAAATGCAGGCACAACATATGTTCTTTCTGTCTCTCAAGTAATTTTTTTAAACAAGTGTATCACTGTTGGGCCGGCACTGTAGCGTAGCGGGTAAAGCTGCCTCCTGTAGTACCGTCATCCCATATGGAAGCCGGTTCGAGTCTCGGCTGTCCCACTTCCCATCCAGCTCTCTGCTATGGCCTGGGAAAGCAGTGGAAGATGGCCCAAGTCCTTGGGCCCCTGCACCCATGTGGGAGACCCAGAAGAACCTCCTGGCTCCTAGCTGCGGATCAGCATAGCTCCAGCCATTGCAGCCAACTGGAGAGTGAACCAGAGGATGGAAGACCTCTCTCTCTCTCCTCTCTCTGTGTAACACTGACTTTCAAATAAATAAATAAATCTTTTTAAAAAAGTTTATCACTGTTAACAGTATTATCAGTGATAAGTCCTGGGTACATTTATTTTCTTAACAACACCCTAATTTTCCAAATATACTATAATGAACACATTAACATGATAAACAGAAAACAGTATTTTAAAACACATATTACCTTGTCATGTGGTTCAATACAAAGAAATATCGTGGGAACAGCATTCTCCTTCAGTAACTTGTTGTTGCACTCCCTCTTAAAGCAGTCTGGGGTAAAGTGCTCTGAACAAATGCTGCTGTACTTGGTGGGCTTAAAGTTTTTTCTTCTGACAGCCGCCTCCCATTTTTTACAAAGACTGGGGCGAGTAAGTGGAAACCTAAGAAAAAGACACCATTCAACTCTCTGACCTCATTAAAAACAAAAACCCAAAACCAAAGCCACCTAAACTTTCCTAGTTAGAAAAAGCTATGTCACATTGGGCTTAACATACTAGAGAGTGTGATTAAGCACTAGCTCCAACTACCTGTTTTCCTCACTTATTAATCTTCAACTTTTTGTACTGAGGACACTGTAAGATTCAAGTGGGGCCAGCACTGTGGCACAGTAGGCTAAGCTTTTACCTGTGGCACTGGCATCCCGTATGGGCACGGTTTGAATCCCGACTGCTCCTATTCTGATCCAGCTCTCTGCTAATGGCCTGGGAAAGCAGCAGGTGATGGCCCAAGTGGGTGGTCCCCTGTACCCACGTGGGAGACCCAGAAGAAGCTCCTGGCTCCCGGCTTCAGCCTAGCCCAGCTCCGGCTGTTGCAGCCATTTGGGGAGTGAACCAGCAGATGGAAGACATTTCTCTCTCTCCCTCTCTGTAACTCTACCTCTCAAATAAATAAAATCTTTAGAAAAAAATGTCAACTAAAATATATACTACAGAATGAATCTCTGTTCATATTTTTACCCAGTAATTTTCCGTATGCTGCACAGAAAAGCAAAATTTGCACATTCACATCCATGTACTTTGGAAAAGAGGATTCTAGTTCTCTCAGAGTAAACGTGAATGAATCAAACTATAGGCGAATGATAAGGAAATTATTTTATCTTAATCAGCTGGGATATGTCCATCAAGTGCAGTTAAGAGTTTAAATTTAGGGGCTGGTGCTGTGGTGTTAGTGGGTACAGCCACCACCTGTAGTGTCGGCATCCCATATGGGTGCCGGTTCGAGTCCTGGCTGCTCCACTTCCAATACAGCTCTCTGCTGTGGCCTGGGAAAGCAGTGGAAGATGGCCCAAGGACTTGGGCCCCTGAACCAGCGTGGGAGACCTGGAAGAAGTTCCTGGCTTTGGATCAGCTCAGCTCTGGCTGTTGTGGCCATCTGGGGAGTGAACCAGCAGACTGGACTGGAAGACTCTCTGGTTCTACCTCTCTCTGTAACTCTTTCAAATAAATTTCTTAAAAAAAAAAAAAAAAGAAAGAAAAATGTCTGCTGCAAAAGGCCTCTGAAGTACCAACTCTTGCAGCAAGTGCTTGTAAAAAACTCAGTATGCAGGACCTCTTCTCCCAAGGACTACACATTCTCAGGTGTCTGTGAGGTTTTGGCAGGCTCTTTCCCATCTACGCTCCTGAAACCTGCTCCTTTAGAAAGCAGTGAGATGAGGCTAGCCCTTCTTTGGAGTCAGTGAGCAGAAACACAGCGTTCCTGGTGTGCGAATGTCATGCTGAGCTAGTTTCCAGTGCCTGTGAAGCGCCTGCCTTGGATTTTAGATTTGCTCTGCCACCCGTTTCGAAGGGGGCCAGGGAGATGGGGAGCTGAATGCAGAGGACGCTGTTACCATCCGCTGATGTAGCCTCTGGGAGTCCTTCACTTCTCAGGCATTCTAACAGACCCAGCAGTTATACTAAGACGTATGGAGCCGAATCCTGGGTTCCAGACCCTTCTCCAAGAAGAACAGCAATTCCGGAGGTCTCCATGCTCTACCCACTCTTATTTCTCCAGGGTTCATCTCACATTACATCAAACACGTTAAACACACAAGGCCGGTGCTGTGGTGTAGTGGGTTACACTACTGCCTGTGAGGCCAGCATCCCATATGGGTGCCGCTTTGAGTCCTGGCTGCTCCACTTCCAATCCAGCTCCCTGCTAATGCGCCTGGGAAAGCAGCAGAGGATGGTGCCTGCCACCCACATGGGAGACCTGACCGAGGTCCAGGCTCCTGGCTTCTCTGGCCAGAAGTCTTCCCTGTCACCTGCCTTTTAAATAAACAAATGTTTTAAAATATAACAATGCCCCAACACTTAACATTTTGCTTGGTAATTATTCATCTATGAGTAATTCATATAATTTACCACTGGATCCATGGGTAATGACATTTGTAAACAATCAGGCTGAATGAAAATGCCATTGTATCTCCTTTTGCTGAGCATCTGGTATCCTTAGGTAATCCAATGCTGCAGTTTTGTGTGTTTTTTTGTTTTTTATAGATTTATTTGTTTATTTGAAAGAGTTACATAGAAAGAGGAAGCAGAGGCGCAGAGAGAGAGAGAGAGAGAGAGAGAGTGTGTGTGTGTGTGTGTGTGTCTTCCAACCGTTGGTTCACTCCCCAGTTGGCTGCAACGACCGGAGCTGCAGTGGAAGCCAGGAGCCAGGAGCTTCCTCCAGGTCTCCCACGTGGGTGCAGGGGCCCAAGCACTTGGGCCATCTCCCACTGCTTTCCCAGGCCATGGCAGAGAGCTGGACTGGAAGCGGAGCCCATATGGGATGCCGGCACTGCAGGCAGCGGCTTTACGCCACAACCCAACCTCTCAGCTTTTTATTTTCAAAAGTCTATTTCCCCTACCCCCAGCTGTAGCAGTGGAGCCACAGGACCAGCGGGGTAAAACAGCCCTGAGTTTATGGCCTCCACCATACTAGGAGCTCAGGGAGAGCAGGTCTTCTCTCGGCACACCCACAAGCTGTCTCAATCTTTGGGATCCTTAAGGTTGGGGCGTAGGTTTGCGAGAAAAAACACCTCCCTGATATCCTGGCCAAAATAAACTCTGAATTTCTCCCTTCCTAAAAGAGCAGCTTCTCCCGGCTGCTCCACTTCCCACCCAGCTGCCTGCCGGTGCACCCAGGAAGGCAGCCCAGGATGGCCCAGGTCCTTGGGCCCCTGCCACTCACATGGGTGACCGTGGGGAGCTCCTGGCTTTGGCAGCCATTTGGGGAGTGAACGAGGGAATGAGGGACCTCTCCCTCCCTCTCCGTGGCTTTCAAATAAACAAATCTTTATATATATATGTGTGTATATATGTATATATAGATATTATATATATATGTATATATGTATATATAGATATTATATACATATATACATATATATACATATATACATATCTATATGTATATATAGATATTATATACATATATACATATATATATACACACACACACCTATACATACATACAGAACAGGGTTGGGGGAGGGCACGGGGAAGGCCTTCGCTCCTATCCCATTCAGCCTTCGGCGGCCGCCACCATCCGCCCTCCGCAGGCGCGGAACTCGCTAAGCCCACGTCCGGACGCGCGAGGAACCGCCGCTCGGCCGGGAACGCCCCCGGCTCCCGGCCCGAGACCCCCGCCCCGCCCTCGCCCCCGCCCCTCTCGTGAGGTCTCGCGCGGACACGCGCCCGGCTCCGCCCCGCGCCCAACCGGCCGCGCGCCCCCCACCCCGGCTGGGGCCGGCCCCGCGATGCGCGCAGGGGGACTTACTTGTGGAAAGACACGGGCTTGTCCTTGTCGTACCGGTTCTTGCAGCCGTAAGCGGAACACGACTGCACCATCCTTCCGGTCTCTGTCCCTTCACTTCTGCCGCCCCTGAAGGCAGGCGGAGCTGCTCCCGATGTCGCAGCTCTCGGTGTGGACGCCTTCTCCTCCTGTAGCTTTGGTCAACGGTTACAGAGAAGACGGTTTCACTCGGGGAGGGGTGGTGGTGACTACCGCGCCCGTTGTGGAGTTTGCATTAGCAGAAGGGCCACAGCCATCGCCCCTCTCCCATCTCCAAGATGGCGGAGGCAGCTTCAAACTCACCTCTCGCGAGGAGTTCTTCCACCGTCTCCGAGTAGCCTCTGAGGTCAGAGGTAACGTTTTTCTAGGAAGCAGGCCATTGGCTGAGGCCGAGCGTTTCCTGCGTCGTGGGGCGGGGCGGTGGCTAGGCGTTGCGGAAGGAGGCGGGGCTTCAGAACTTGGGTCTAGGCCGGGACTGCTAGGGGAAGGCGAAGCTCCCAGGGCCAGCCCTGCGCCGCGGGTGGTGCTCCCCGGAGTTCTGTACCCCGAGTTTTCCCCGGGCAGCCTTGAGTGGGAAACATACAGCGTGTGGGGTCAGCTGTCAAGCTGAGCCAGCCCGCTCTCCCAGGTCGCCGATTGGATTCCGGTGACATCTCAGCTGCCGAGACGGTAGCGCGCAGTGTCCCACCGCACAGAGGCGTTGCCTCTTTATCCCCTGCCCCCTGCAGATCCGGCGAGCGGACTGCTGATTGCATGGTTCGGACGCTCTGCTTTTTTCTGCCCCCTGAAACGTGGGCGTTTCCGGAACTCTAGACAGCTTGCTAGTGATTCCCAGGTCGTCTGTTAACTGCCTGCATCTGTCCTGCTTCCCGTATTACCTGCGAGTCGTTTGTCCCACGGCTGTCTATACCAGAGTCGTCTTCAAACGCCTTGATGACACCACGTTAATTTTATAGAATCCGTACACGCCTCTTAAGTCCATTCCTTTTTCATCTTTAACTCCTGTTCTTTTGAGTCCTTTATTTTTAAAGTATTTTGTTTGAGAGGGAGATAAGTGATCTTTCATCTGCTGGTTCACTTCCGAGAAGCCAGGAGCTTCTTCCGGGTCTCTCTCGTGGGTGCAGGGACCCAAGGACTTGGGCCATCCTCCACTGCTTTCCAGGCCACAGCAGAGAGCGGGATCGGAAATGGAGCAGCCGGGACTCGAACCGGCGGCCATATGGGATGCCGGCACTGCAGTGGCGGCTTTGCCCACTGTGCCGCAGCGTCGGCTCTTAGCTCCTGTTCTTGATCAGACCCTCACCGTGGGTGCAACCCCCTGACTTTGCCATCTGCAGTCCTCATGGAAGCCGACACTCCCCTGTGCTTCATCAGTTTATTCGTGTTTTGAACAAAATCCCGATGTCTTAAGGTCAGCCACAAAGCCCTCTAGGACCAGGCGCCTCTGCTTTTCCAGCGTCTCCTGCTTAAGCTCTGCTGCAGCTGTAGGTCTTTAATAGGCAGGCTCTCCGGTGCCTCCCACAAGAAGCCTGTTTTCCTGGGCTTCGCGTGCTCCTGACCTCCTCAACCGAGGCAACTCTCTTGTTCCAGTGAAGCCTTGCACTCGTTTCTGTGAACAGTCTTGAACCGCTCCGCAGTGTCCGGTACATAATCTGCCGTCCTCCTCAGCGCTGAGACGCTGCTGACGGGGATTGTGTCTCATCTCACACAGTAACCACAGCGGCTTGCAGTATCTGACACAAGTTAAGGGTTGTTTTTTTAAGACGTATTATTTATTTGTAAGGCAGAGTTAGAGAGAGCGAGCATCCATGCGGCTGGTTCACTCCCTAAATAGCCGCACGACCAGGGCTGCAACAGGCCAGGCCAAAGAAAGGAGCCAGGAGCTTTCTCTAGGTCTCCCATGTGGGTACATGGTCTTGGGCCATCTTCCGCTGCTTTCCCAGGCACATTAGCAGGCAATGGATTGGAAGTGGAACAGCGGGGACTGGAACCGACACCCATATGGGATGTTGTCACCACAGGTGCCAGCTTTGTGCACGGTGCCACAGCGCCGGCCCCATAAGTTAAGAAAAGGTTGGTATATGTGCTTGGCTGAGGAGCCAGTAGGACGAAGCTACCATCTGTGGGATTATGACTGAATGCCTCTAAGTCAGAATCCCACCCAGGCTGAAGGAGCCCCAGCTGGCCTTGGATAGCCGCATGTGACGCCTAAACCAGTTGGGTCCCTGGCACCCATGTGGGAGATCCTGAGTCCCTGCTGCGGCCTGGCCCAGCTGTGGCTGTTACAGGCATTTGGGGAAGGAATCGGGGAATGGGAGTGTTCTCTGTCTCTGCCTCTCAAATAAATATGAACAGATCAATGACATCGGTTTGTAGCACATTTTTAACAAAGGGTTTGGGGTGGGGTGTGATTTGGGAGGCTGGGTCACTGGCTGTGGTGTGGCAGGACAGGGGAGGGCAGAGGAGAGCTTGGTTGACAGAGGTGGGATGCACGGGGCTCTGCAGGCTGTCCCTGGCTTTCCCTCAACCAAGTTCTTGTCTTCATTCCCTTTTGATGTCTTTAATCTTCTACCTTTCTATAGCTTGGGAATAAAATAATGCATCTTTATTATCTGTTGAATGTAATTCTATTTCCTTATTTCAAAATGGTAGATTTACTGGTATGGTGAATTGCAAATAATCTTTCAAATGTATTTGTTAAACTAGTTGAGTTTTCCTTTGTAAAACATCTCCAAAGCAGAATTTTCACTGTGTGGTCTGCAAATGAATTTATTAAACTATCTTCACCTTGTATAAATTCACTCAGCACACCCATTGTTAGTTTTCCTGCTTTCTGCTTTGCCCATTCCTAGATTTTCTAAGGATGGGGTAACTTCTTATTTGCCAAAGCACATTGCAGGAGAGCATGTTTATTTTTAAAGATGATTTTCCTGCTTTTTAAAAAGTTTATGGAAACAATCCAAATGTCCATTAATAGCTGAATGAGTAAATTGTGGTAGAGTTCACAATGGAATACTACAAAGCTGTCAGAATTTTTAAAACCACAACCCACAACAATATGAATGATTCTTACACACATGTTGAAGAAATACACAAAAGAATTTTTTTTTTTTTTTTGTAAAAAAGATAGGTTAAACTAATGTCAGTAGACTTACTTCTGGGGAAAGAAGCAATGAAATGGGTGCTGGTCACACAGTTCATTAATTGAGTATCTGATTTGTGGTTTATAAAATGCTATTTGTTACATTTAATAAAACAGCTTATTTGAGAAGGGCTACACAAATGTTCATAATTTTCATTTTTTCTTAAAGAACAAGAGAGCTGTAGGCTCACTTGCTGTCTTCATTTGCCCTTCAATGAATGTCAAAAATGAATATATACCTTAGCGTTATATCATGGCCATTTAAGGGAAACAGAATACATTTTAAAATGCTATTTAGAGGCTTGATATTTTTCAGCCTTAAGAGGCCAAGAGCTAGTTCATCTATCGACAGAACTTTTTTTAAAGGAAAAATAAAACATACCCTCAAGATTAAGAGGCTGTTTTGTCATGATTATTATAGATGGGTAACCCTTGTCTGAAGAAAAACCAGCTTTTTTCAATCCAAGTGCTCCGTGCTGGATATCTGTGGTTAATTCCCATGCAAAACTCTAACCCCCAAAGACTATTTAGAGGTGGGGCCTCTGGCAGGTGGTGAGATGAGGGTGGAGCCCTCGCAAATAGGATTAGGCAGAAGTAGGACAGAGACCTGACCATTCTGGCATGTAGATATAAATTGCTATGTTTTCTCTAAAGGCCTACTAGTTCCTATTTTGGTATGAGTATCAGGAATTTTTAGTGGGCTTTTTTTTATTAAGATTTACTTATTTTACATGAAACACAGAGTTACAGAGAGGCAGAGAGACTTCCTTCCGCTGGTTACTCCCCAAATGGCTACAAAGGCTAGGGCTGGGCTGGTCTGAAGCCAGGAGCCAGGAGCTTCTTCTGGGTCTCCTATGCGGGTGCAGGGGCCCAAAGATTTGGGCCATCCTCTACTGCTTTCCCAGGCCATAGCAGAGAGCTGGATCGGAAGTGGAGCAGCCGGGACTCGAACTGGCACCCACTTGGAATACTGGCACTGCAGGTGGCAGCTTTACCCACTACACCACAGCGCCGGCCCTGAATTTTTAGTTTGTAAAAAATCATTTTTTAAAAAGATTTATTTATTTGAAAGGAAGAGTTACAGAGAGGCAGAGAGAGAGGGAGAGAGAGAGAGGTCTCCCATCCGCTGGTTCACTCCCCAGATGGCTGCAACAGTTGGAACAGTGCTGATTTGAAGCCAGGAGCCAGGAACTTCTTCCAGGTCTCCCACACGGGTGCAGGGACCCTTGGGCCATCTTCTACTGCTTTCCCAGGTCATAGCAGAGAGCTGGATCAGAAGTGGAGCAGCCAGGAATCGAATTGGCACCCATATGGGATGCCGGCGCTGCATGAAGCGGCTTTACCTGCTATGCCACATACCAGCCCCTAAAACAATTTTAAAACTAAAATGTAAACAGTTTCATGTCAGTGACTTTAAAACATCTTTTAACTCTTAACCTTTTCCTTTTTTCACATAATACAGTCCCTCTAAAGACCTAAACTGGGGCTGGTGCTGTGGCGTAGCAGGTAAAGCCGCCGTCTGCAGTGCCGGCACCCCATATGGGCGGCCCATTAGGGAGTGAACCAGTGGATGGAAGGCCTCTCTCTCTCTCTCTCCCCCCCTTTCCTTCTCTGTCACTCTGACTTTCAAGGTAAATAAATAAATATTTAAAAAAAAAAACAACTTAAATATACAATCAAAATAAATGGGTGTGTGAGGTCAGTATGTAGATTCATTTAAATCAAATTTAAATTTCCCTTTTCCAGAATATACACTGCCAAGATTAAATAGTTTCCTTTAAAAAATTCTACTTTTTACATTTAAAAATATTTAAACAAAGCTATAGTTGTGAAGACACTGGTTGTCTATTAGTGATCAACTTACTGCAGCTACCATATCAAATGGTTGCTCCGGACTTCTGAATTTTAAACCAAACAACATTACAGAAACAAAAATAACACCATTTAGAAAATTTACATACATTACTTTTATTCAAACTCTGACATCACCAAGTTTGAACCAAGCCACCAGCCCTCTGCAGCAGCTCTGTGAGGTAGATGTCTACACAACATGAGGGAGGACACAGTACGGTCTCCTGGCCTCTCAAACACTCCGAACTGCACTGGCTGATGCCACTGTGAGTGGGCACTTAGAATAACTGTTCCCCACAGAGCTGCCCATTATTATCTGCTCCTGGGGTTGGACCATCTGTTTTTGTGGCAATTACAATGTTGCTGTTTGAAAAAAACAAACAAACATTGTTGCTTTGATTTATATGATCTAATTGTAAATCACAGAATTACTATGATGTTTAAAACACTGATTGATTTAAAATACTCTCTCAGATCACTTCTGCATTTATTACCAGTGATCAGGAAAGATGACATTATAGCAGGTCAAGACAGAGATACCAGCATGTTCCCTTTTCACTTTAATAACACTTAAGATCACAAAATTTGGTATATAATATGCCTGGACCAGGAATATTACAAGAAAGTCATTGTAACCAGAAATGCTGACACTTGGAGCAGAACGCAAGCACAGAAAATCAAATCCGCTCAGAAAAGTGACATCACTACAGCCCCACATCAGATTTGTAATTGGTAGGAAATGCATTTCCATTCTGGTAACGGAGGTATAACAAACTTCTACGCATTAGCTTTTCAAGGTGGCAGCGGCAGCTGGAATGTGTTTCTATGATGTAGGGCACCCTAACAGGCATCAGGTTTGCAAGGGCAGAACTGACATCCACAAAATCTTGATGTACCGTCTTCATAGAACTTTCCTCTGAGACCACCTAAGCTGCAATGCAGGGACCGTGTATTGTGGCTCTCACTTCCTGATCCTGCTGCTGCTCCTCCTATCTAACATCCTCTGCAAGAGTCCCACAAAGAGGAAAGCCAGTTCACTCACTCTCCTGTGTGACTCCAGGCAACCACATCATCACCAGCATGGAGGCTTCAACTGTTGAGAGGAAGGAGATGCCCTGCCTTCCCCACAAAGTTGTCATAAGGATAACATGGGAGGTAGGGAAGACACGGCCTTAATGTGCTGGGCTTAAGCGTTACTGTTTTTCCTCTGTGACAAGCTTCTTTCTATGTCCAAATTAGAACACAGAAATTGACCCTTCATTTAGAGTCTTATTGGTTGATGGTTAATGGGATTAACCTGGGAGAATGTGAAGGATTTATACCCCTGTCTACACATAGTGGGACTCATGATCAATGAATGCTTTTAACAGCAGTAACCACAGATGGCAGAGCCAACACCGACTCCTGGGCTGTCACGGTCACCAGTAAGCAATTCCTGCTCAGAGGATCCCAGCATTCGTGGTATCCAATCTTCTCAGCAGAAAATTGCAGAAGAGAATATCAGCCTTAGGCCCTATCATCAGAATGAAACGAGCGTTTCCTAGTCAGTCTGTCTCAAGCACATTTGCTCATTCTGCACGAGACATGATGAGTCTGGGTTAAAGGGTATTGTATAAAAGTTTCCTTACAAAAACACTAACCAAATCTGACCAGTCTTTCTCTTGCCAAACTTAAACAGTGTTCCTAGTACCTTCCTAAGAGCTTCTGCCCTGCTCATAGGCATGAAAATCCACTTACGCGTTTGCAATGTCACCGAGGTTCCTAAAAATTTCCTTTACAAGTTACCTCTGTATGTATTCCTATCAAAGGACAAAACTCCTAACTGTGAACATCAAGTGTGTGCTGACTGGAAATAAATGATTTTCATCTTGGTAATTCTTCTGCTGATGAAAAAGTGTTCTGTAAACCAGAATGTGAGATCAGATTACGAAGTTCAAGTCTTTTCTTCCATTTTCAACTGATGACAGAGGATTATACCAGAATGGAAAAGCAGAACTGCTCCAAATGCACAATACTTAGCTGGTTCTAAAAGAAACACTGACTTTTCTCCAATATTATATATTTTATTATAGCAAAAATATTTAGATCAGTTTGATAGCTATGTTATTGTATATGTACCCATTCAGGAGGATAAATTGGATAAACTGCATATTTAACAGTATGTTACTATATATCCAATAATCGTAAGTAATTTGGGGGACATTAAAAAGATATAAAAGAATCCCTTTCTATATAATTTCATTTTTTCCCAGAGACTTTATAGACAACACAGTGGTAGATTATTATAATTCTAACTTCAACATTCAAACCTGCAACATGTAAAAATTCCAGTTATATAGTACTAGGCATTTGTCAAATGATAATTAAATGTTTGTCACAATGGTTGTAAGCTTGTAAGATAACATTCAAATGCTTTATACTGCCGTGGGTCCTCTTGTCTGATTTTATACATTAACTGAGATGCTCTAGTAAACTCATGCGTTTTCATCTGGTTAACCTTTGGGTTATCACTTCTCGGTACATAATAGAGATGTAGATAAGCAACAAAAAGATGACAAAGAAATCATCTAGGAAGCCTAGAATTCCAAACAAGGCTTCAGGTACAAAATCGAGAGGTGATATGAGATAGAAAAAAGCTCCCATTAAGCAAAGTATTATCCTAATGCGGAACATCCAGAAGAGGCCCCCGACTGAAAACATTTCCCTGAACGCATGCCTCAGCAGAGTGGGGAGATCCATGATTCTTTCCATAATCTGGTAGGAGGAAAAACAGACAGGATTTAGCACCCCATGTGTCAGCTTCCAAAACAATACAGTTTTCTTATAATGTGCCAACTCAGGATGAATTTAGGAGCTTTATATGTTGATGAACACCATATTCTCTATGCATTTTTTAAAACAAATAGTGCTTTGATTGTTAGGCCCTTACAAAACAGGTCTTCATGCAGATAATTAGAAAGCAACCAGTGTCAACAAGTTTAAAGTAGCTGATATAGTAATGCAAAGCTCATGTTCTCTCTGATTTGAGTTAGTTAAACCAAGCTGAGAACCCCAGTGTATTCAGGATTAGAGCCTGAGGTGTGAGCTTTAAAGTCAGATCTAGGTATGAATTCCAGCAATTGTTAGCCAGGTGATCCTGGGCAGACTTGTGTAACCTACTGCAGATAATTCAGTAACTAATTGAATCTCTGTGTGCCCCAAGGACTATAAAGAACTCAAAGCCATACAGTATATGAAAGGTCTTTATAAACTGCCAGACAGCATGTAAGTGTTACACATTAAAGACACATGAAGTGTTTTAAGAACATCAGTGAAACTGGTTCCTTCCAGTTGGTCACCTTCTCTGATTGTTCCTCTACCTACAGTTAGCTCTTAATAATCTGCATAAAAATCACAAATGCAAATCTGAGTATGTATTTTATTTAAGAGGTACAAAATAGGGGCCAGCATTGTGTGTAGTGGGTAAAGCTGCCGCCTGCAATGCCAGCATCCCATATAGGCACCAGTTTGTGTGCCAGCTGCTTCACTTCCCATCCAGCTCCCTGCCAAAGGCCCAGGAAAAGCAGCAGAGGATGGCCCAAGTACTTGGGCACCTTTATCCCTGTGGGAGACCCGGATGAAGCTCCTGGCTTTTGGCTTCTTCCTGGTTCAGCCCTGGGGAGTGAGCCAGCAGATGGAAGATCTATCTCTGTCTGTCTCTCTAACTCTTTCGAAATAAATAAATAAATATATATAAAGTATAAAATAAGCTAGAGAAGACATGAAGACAAAAATGGGAAGAATTGAGCAACTGAACAGAATAATTTTTAAAACTTCTTGATAAAGAAAACCTTTTGGAATTCACTGTGGGAAACTGGACAGAAAATAACAAAAATTATCTTTATAGGAATCACTTCCTATGTTATTATTTTTTTTTTAATTTATTTGAGGCTGGCGCTGCGGCTCAGTAGGCTAATCCTCCACCTTGCGGCGCAGGCACACCGGGTTCTAGTCCCGGTCGGGGCGCTGGATTCTGTCCCGGTTGCCCCTCTTCCAAGCCAGCTCTCTGCTATGGCCAGGGAGTGCATGGAGGATGGCCCAAGTGCTTGGGCCCTGCACCCCATGGGAGACCAGGAGAAGCACCTGGCTCCTGCCTTCGGATCAGCACGGTGCGCCGGCCACAGCACGCCGGCCGCGGCGGCCATTGGAGGGTGAACCAACGGCAAAGGAAGACCTTTCTCTCTGTCTCTCTCTCTCACTGTCCACTCTGCCTGTCAAAAAAATTTTTTTTATTTGAGTGGCAGACAGAGATCTTCCATCTGTTGGTTCACTCCCCAAATGCTTGCAACAGCTGGCGTAGGGCCAGACGAAAGCCAAGAGCTCAATCCAGGTCTCCCACATGGGTGGCAGGATCCTAATTACTTGGGTCACCACTAGTGCCTCCCAGAGTCTGCATTAGCAGGAAGCTGAGGTCTGCAGCCAGAGCTAGGAATTGAATACCAGTACTCCACTGTGGGATGCAAGTGTCTCAACACAGGCAAAACACTTGTTCGTTCCTTATAGAAGAAGCTACTGCCTTTGAAGTTTGTGGTTAGTTACTTGAAATATCCTAACAACAGGTATCCTGTCTTTTTTTTATTTTTTATTTATTTATTTATTTATTTATTTTTATTTTTTGACAGGCAGAGTGGACAGTGAGAGAGACAGATAGAGAGAAAGGTCTTCCTTTGCCGTTGGTTCACCCTCCAATGGCCGCCGCGGCTGGCACGCTGTGGCCAGCGCACCGCGCTGATCCGATGGCAGGAGCCAGGTGCTTCTCCTGGTCTCCCATGGGGTGCAGGGCCCAAGCACTTGGGCCATCCTCCACTGCACTCCCTGGCCACAGCAGAGAGTTGGCCTGGAAGAGGGGCAACTGGGACAGAATCTGGCGCCCCGACCAGGACTAGAACCCGGTGTGCCGGCGCTGCGAGGTGGAGGATTAGCCTAGTGAGCCGCAGTGCCGACCAGTATCGATTCTTATCTTAAAGATAATGCATTGATTTATTCAACAGACATTAAAGGCCTGCATCCCAGGCACTGAAGTTGGCACTGGCAATAGAATGGTGAAGAATTAAACACAGTCCTTCGCTTCTTGCAACTTTTAGTCACCAAGAAGATGATCATCAACAAGACTGGCTTCCTGCCTGTGAGGAGAGCTGACGAGAGTGTCCAGAGGGCAGTGACAGAGACTGTGGTGTCCCCTTGGGAAAGCCCTGGGAAGCGTGCAGGGACAAGCATTCCAGGCAGAGGAAAGACTGTGTGTGCAGGCCTTAAGGAGGGCTGTGTTCTGAGAGCTGGAAGGCGGCCTGTGGGGCTGAAGCACGGTGAGCGAGGGAGGTGGGGAGGGACCAGACTGGGCAGGGCCTTGAAACCACAGCAAGAAGTTGCGACATTACTCAAAAACTGGAAGTTTTAAAACACAGAGCCTCATGGTCTCATTTACATTTGCAACTATTTCTTGGGCTGCTGCCCAGAGGAAAGAAATAGATGTGAGACGGCCACTGTGGTTCTCCCGTGCTCTGAGACCACGGGCTTCGGCTGGCTCCATGGCTGTGGTGACCCAGAGACACACACAGGCAAGATGTAAAAGTACAGGACATCCAGCAAAGAGAAGGATAGTAAATGGTGGGACTAATTTATAGATTAGATAAGGGGAATGTGAGAGAAGCACCTATATGGAAATGCAAGCTAAGCAGCTGGACACACAAAGTCCAGAGCTCGGAGCACAGGTCCTGCTTCCCATGTAAATGTGTACTTAGTGTAGTCTTGTTTTTAAAGTACATACTCGGTCACACACACTGCTCAAATCATTTACGTTTCTGAGGACAATGGAACAAGTCAGTAAAATATAGGTGAGGTCAACTGTAGAATTAATGTGTTTGTTAAAAACAGAGTGTTGTTCAATAGCTAATATGATGTATAAACAAGTCCCCAGACCTAGAGGTATTTAAGGGAACATTTCAAGCGGCCTAGGATCAATAACAGAGAGCGAAACAATGGTAAAACTCCCCAGAAGTTTTCAGTTGGCAGTCTTCTCGTAAGGCAAATTGTGATTTAGAATCACACTGAAGTCAGTTTTCTCTTTCCCTCCAATTTTTCCTATGGCCGGTTTGCTAGTTTCTCTTTCATAAAGAATTGCTTAATACTGTTTTGTTTGCTTCTTTGTTAAGAAAGAATCCTGTAGTCCTTGGGAAAGTTATTGACAACAATGAAAGCAAGAGTTGACTCCACACATAATGAGCTTTTTCCATAATTAAAGAATATCTGATAGTAGATTTCCTTTTACAAAAGGAAGTATACATCTCCCTCTAACCTGGCACCTGCTACACCATTACTTACAGATCTGGGCTGCCCTGAGAATCTCCGGTTATAATCATTAATGTCTTGACGCAATCGTATAACGTCCTGAGACTGATCATCTTCACCAAAGACTGTTAGGAGCAAAGTCACCTGTATATTACAGAAAAAACTTGTTACACCTCTTGCATTATTATTTTTTTTCACTGTCTTATTATTCAATCAAATGAGAAAGGCTTCTCAATCTGCATTTCATTCACTTTAATTTTTTTTTATTTGAGAGGCAGAGAGAGAGAAGCTCCCATCTGCTGGTTGACTTCCCAAATGCCTGCATTTGGAGTAGGGTCAGGCTGAAGCCAGGAACAGGGAACTCAATCCCAGTTTCCCATATTGGTGGCAGGGACCCAACTAACGGAACTGTCATCTGCTGTCTCCTTGGGTACATATTTGCAGGAAATGGAATCGGGAGGCAGATCTAGGAATTGAACCGTTTGATGTGGGATGCAGGTATCCCAACACTGAGCCAAATGCCTGAGCTTATTTCTTTTAATAAAGGCAACACAGAGGGAGAGTAAGTTGTTATTGCTTTAAGTAAATCCAATGCAAAATGTAATTTGAGTCCCTATCAAATAAAATGGGTACCATATCCAAACTATCCAATTTTTTCTATCTAATTTTTTCCCATTCATGGCAGCAATATTCTGTTTGGGCTGATGATAGTTGAAGACAGAATGATACATTCAGGAACAAAGTAAAAATATACACCTATCACTTACAGAAAAATTAGGGATTTCTTTTTGGTGTTAAAATGAGCCCTTATTCTTATTGGTATTTGACATATAATTGAAAGCTGCCATCATACAGAGATTGAATTATTGCAAGATAGCAGCTCTCAAATACCAATCCGTAGTATAATTAAAATATATAATTCTGGTACTAGCATAATATGTTTAACCCTTCTTCCTCTACACTTGTGATAACAAGGACCCACAAATGCAAATGTCCCAATACTGGGATAACCTGACAAACACATTTTTAAAAAGAACACACATCTATAGAAGACAGTCACTAATGAGCTTTTTTTTTTTTTTTTTTTTTTTTTTTTTTTTTTTTTTGACAGCCAGAGTTAGACAGTGAGAGAGAGAGAGAGAGAGACAGAGAAAGGTCTTCCTTCTGTTGGTTCACCCCCCAAATGGCTGCTACGGCTGGCGCTGCGCTGATCTGAAGCCAGGAGCCAGGTGCTTCTTCCTGGTCTCCCATGTGGGTGCAGGGCCCAAGCACTTGGGCCATCCTCCACTGCCTTCCCCAGCCAGAGCAGAGAGCTGGACCGGAAGAGGGGCAACCGGGACAGAATCCAGCACCCCAACTGGGACTAGAACCCAGGGTGCCGGCGCCGCAGGCAGAGGATTAGCCTAGTGAGCCTGACTAATGAGCTCTGAGATCAAAACAGGAAGGAGTTGTAAATCATCAGCTGTTGTTTCTATCCCTCCTCAGCCCAGCTCTAAAGCCCGGGCTCCCCCTGCTCAGGTGCTTTCTAAGCACTGATCAAAGGCATGACTAAGTGCCACTGATGCTGTGTCTTCCTTCAGAAACTTGTTAACAGAAATGCATTCCTTCAGTAAACATCCACTGGGCATCTGCTGTGGGCCAGACACTGGAGGAAGTGCTCTGTCAACAAGCAAACTGAATGAAGGTGGGGTCCTGCTCCTGGGTGGCCACAACCCCGGAGGGAGGGGGAGATTTCATGATGCTGCTGCCGGAGGAAGGTCCTCTTCTGCTTGGGGCATCCAGAAAGCCTGAAGCTTAGAGCGAAGCCTTGACGTGTGGGCAGGACTGCTTGTTAGGGTGCAATGCAGGGAGGGAAGTGGTGAGCAGACTGCATCAGAGGCAACAGCCTGCGGTGATTATTGGCACCAGCAACTTACTAAAGGGGACCAGCGGAACAGGCAGTGGAGCAGATACGCACCATCTGTCTGGCCTCCAGGAAGAACCAACATCTATTAGAGTAAAGCAGCTCTCTCAGTTTCTCTCTACCTTACTGGCCACCACTCAGTTTTGGTAACCTGCTAACATACACATGCCCTGTGAAAAGCCACGAATGGAATCCATGAGAAGGGGCAGGGTGGGGTTTGGGGAGTGGAGTAGACTGTTTTTTAATGCAGGACTTACTACCTGCTCTTGATGTTGCTGGCAGATGGCAAAGAATGGCAAGTGATGGGGTTGGCAAATAAGCTTCAGTGTTGACTGCCTGTGACGCATAGAAAACTCGCCAGAAAGGCAATACCAAAAAAAAAAATCTGTTTTGCTCATCACCATGTGATAAACAGTCAAATATGAATGAAACAGAATTGGGGAAAGTAAGAGGGAAAGAAGAAAAAGACCTGGAAAACACCCTCTGTACCATCCCCCCCAAAAGAAGGCAGTAATGGGGCAAGATGGATAGCCAGAATAAAGGTTGGAAGGTGTATATATATATATATATATATATATCTCCACATGTCAATATACTATATATTTGTGTGTATATATATTTGTATATGTGAATATTTATGTGTATATATATATAGTACCATAATACATACTATATGGTTTTGTTTATATGAAGTTCAAAAATCAGATGAAGCTAAACAATAATCTTGGAGATGTGGCAATGCTTACCAAGAAAGGCAAATAGCGGCTATCTCTGGGTGAGGAGCCCTGGGGGCCTCCGTGGCTGTGGGTTGTTTTCAGTTTTTCACCTGCCACGTTGATTACCCGCATGTTGCTTTGTGACAGTTCAATGCTTCCTGCTTTTTTTCCTGTACTTTTCTAGGTGTCTGTTTCACAAAGAGTTTTTGACAAAACGTTCACCTTTTCTTTCATTTTACTTTACCCGTTTTGTTTCTGTGGGATGGGGCCTTCACAAAACGGCCTTCTCTGCTGTTTTAGTGGGGTTTCGGAGAGGGAATGACAGTAAACGCACGATGACACCCTCACACAGGTGCTCTCTTTTTGTAGGGTTTATTTTGCATTCTAGAATACTCCCTTAGGAAATGCTGTCTTTCACCTGGTCATATATAAATATGAAAGGTATATATTTTAAAATTTTAAATGAAAAATAAATATAAAGGCAATTATGTGAAGCTATGTAACATGGAATGTAGTTTTGCCATATTAAAAAAACTAAGAACTGAGGGCTGGTACTGTGATGTACTGTGATGATGTGATGCCTTCGGTGCTGGCATCCCATATGGTGCCAGTTCCTATCCTGGGTGCTCCTCTTCCAATCCAGCTCCTAGCTATGGCCTGGGAAAGCAGTGGAAGATGGCCCAAGTCCTTGGGCCCCTGTGCCTACATGGGAGACCTGGAAGAGGTGCCTGGCTTCTGGCTCCTGGTTTCGGACTGACCCAGCTCTGGCCGTTGCGGCCATTTGGACAGTGAAACAGCAGATGGAAGATCTCTATCTCTCCCTCTCTCTCTTTAACTATATCTCTCAAATAAATAAATAAATCTTAAAAAAAAAAAAAAACAACTAAGAAGTTTGGTGTCTCAGAATTTTTCACTATTTTGTTTCTCTAGTTCGTTAAAGAAACTAAGAAAATTTGGCACATCTCAGCTGTGCTAACATTTTAGTCTTCAAATTTACATTTAAAACAACTTACTCCCTCCCTCATGAGGTGGCTTCTGTACCAACTATAATGATCTAATGTGGGGGCCAGCACTGTGGTGTAGCGGGTAAAACCTCCACCTGCAGTGCCGGCATCCCATATGGGCACAGGTTCAAGTCTCGGCTGCTCCATTTCCAATCCAGCTCTCTGCTATGGCCTGGGAAGACAGTGGAAGATGGCCCAAGTCCTTGGGCCCCTGCACCCATGTGGGAGACCCAGAAGTAGCTCCTGGCTCCTGGCTTTGGATCGGCACAGCTCTGGCCATTGCAACTAATTGGGAAATGAACCAGCGGATGGAAGACCTCTCTCTCTCTCTCTTTCTCTGTAACCCTGCCTTTCAAATAAATAAATAAATATTTTTTAAAAATATTCGCTTCTTTATTTGAAAGACAGGGTTACAGACACACACATACAGAGAGAGAGAGAGAAAGAGAGAGAGAGAGAGTGCCCAGCTCCGGTCGTTGCAGCTATTTGGAGAGTTAACCAGCAGATGGAAGACCTCTCTCTCACTCTGCCTCTCTGTAACTCTGCCTTTCAAATAAATAAATAAATCTTTACAAAAAAATTCTAATGTTTTCTGGACAATGCAACATGGCTATGTCTCTAAAAGAAATGAAATACTAAAAAATTATCATATTACATTAAAAAAAATCTCAACCCTCACGGGGAAAGGGCAGATTAAATATAAATTTAAAAAGCAAATTTTTTTTTCAAAAGAAGTCTATGTAGGGATACAAGCTTAGGCTTGACTAGCTAGTTCAGTAATTCCTTTGCTGGTATTGCACAAAAGATTTTGGGGAAGGATTTATATAACAAATTTTTTTTTACTACAATTGCAGGATTCCAACTATAATTCCCCCCCTCCTTTTTTTTTTTGGTGGTGGTGTCTTTTCAAAATTTTATTTATTTGAAAGACAAGCAGAGACAGACAGCAAGAGAGATTTCACATCTGCTGGTCCTCTCCTCCAATGTGCGCACAATACCCCAGGCAAAGCCAAGAGTCAGGAACGCAATCCAGGTCTCCATGTGGGCAGCGGGACCCGAGTACCTGAGCCACCACTGCTGCCTCCCAGCCTGGGCATTAGCAGGAAGCTGGATTTGAGAAGAGTTGAGAGTCAAACCCAGGTACACTGGTAAGGATGTAGGCATCCCAAGCAGGTCTTAACCACTAGTAGGCCAAACATGTACCCCTTTGTGTTGTTTTTAACCACGTTTTAAAAATAATCAAGTAAGGGGCCGGCTGTACTAAGTTGTGGTGAAGCCGGTAAAGCCACTGCCTGCAGTTCTGGCATCCCATATGGATGCCATTTCGAGTCCCGGCTGCTCCTCTCCTCTTCTGATCTGGCTCTCTGCTATGGCTGGGAAGGCAGTAGAGGATGGCCCAAGTCCTTGGGTCCCTGCGCCTGCATGGGGGGATCCCGAGGAAGGTCCTGGTTTCTAGCTTCGGATTGGCACAGCTCCAGGCATTGTGGCCATCTGCAGAGTGAACTTATAGACGGAGGATCTCTCTCTCTCTCTCTGCCTCTGCCTCTCTGTAACTCTGACTTTCAAAGAAATAAATAAATCTTTAAAAAACAATAATCGAGTAGTATCACAGAAGCTTTGGGTAAATAAAGTTCTAAAAAAGTCAAAGTAATACAAAATTTAAAAATAAAATCATAAAAATTTACAAGCCAAACCAGCGTAAATATGCTTTCTGGCTATAAAACATTACCGTTTGTCTACAGATTGGACAGCTGATTGCCCCCAGCCATGAACCATATCGCCAGTATGCAATAATGCAGGCACCTAACGGGAGAAAAGACATTAATGCTGATGTTTTGAAGTCAGTGTATCCTGAGACAATTCCACATATTTGAAGCATTTTTAATAACATTACCTTATTTACAAAAACATGCTTTACTTCATCCAGCCAACTTTTCAGGCAAATTCAAATCCAGTAGTTTGTATCTAAACCACTGGTTAAGTTAAGCAACATTTTTAACACAATCAAAAGCAAGTATGCATTAATTGCCTTAATGCTATCAAGCTTCATAGACTATTTTATTTCCTATGTAAAATAAATAAAACAATAGTTAAATATTGTGAAGTTGACAAAAACAAATCACAGCATAAATTTGCTGTTCCAAATCTGATGCATACATTACAAAAATATAACTTTTATTTTTAAGGGTCCAGAAAACCAAATTACGAAGTATTAACAGTAAGTAGTATAAGCAATGAAAAGATGTGAAGATTACACGCCCTCTACCCTAATAAAGTTTATAACTGATTCAGCACTCATACTAGATGGATTTGACTTTTCTGCTTGAAAGTGTTCATGAGCAGCAAAATGGTTAACAATGGGCAACACAGACAAAAGGAAGAGTTTATATGACCTCAAAAAGTATAGGAGACTTAAGTGTATAAGCACAAAACTTCAGGCTAACAGATGAAGGAATGCTATTTTAAATACCATCTGTTGTTTAAGGGCCCAACTCATTGTTTTTCTCTGCAGGACACCCATGTCTTCAACCATCCAGGTCCCACTGTGAATCTGAACTAAGTGTTAAGTGCTGACCTAAGCCTTCATTCTATTGCTAACACCCTCTTTGTATTCTTTAACTTTCTTCCTTCCTTCCTTCCTCCCTCCCTCTTTTTTTTTTTTTTTTTTTTTTTTTTTTTAATTTATTGGAGAGGCAGAGAGATAAACAGAGCACTCCCATCCACTGTTTCACTACCCAAATGCTTTGCAATGGCCAGGGCTGGGCTGGGACTGGAGTCAAGGGCTGTGAACTCAATCCAGGTCTTCCACTAGGGTGGCAGGATCTCAGTGAGTTGAGCCATCATGACTGCCTCTCAGGGTCTGCGTTAGCAGGAAGCTGGTGTCAGGAGAAGGAAACAAGAATTGAACCCAAGCACTTTGACAGGGGATGTGGGAATTCTAACTGCTAGGCTTACTGCCTGCTTCCCTCGGTGTATTCTTTTAATATGTAAAGCAGAACACAGGCCTTGGGCCAGGCCCCTGAAATGGGTGTTTTTTTGTTTTGTTTTGTTTTTGTTCTTAAGATTTATTTATTTGGGGCTGGCGCTTTGGCACAGTGGGTTAAAGCCCTGGCCTGAAGCGCCAGCATCCCATATGGGTGCCGGTTCTAGTCCCAGCTGCTCCTCTTCTGATCCAGCTCTCTGATGTGGCCTGGGATAGCAGAAGATGGCCCAAGTCCTTGGGTCCCTGCACCCATGTGGGAGACCCGGAAGAGGCTCCTGGCTTCAGATTGGTGCAGCTCCAGCCGCTGTGGCCATCTGGGGAGTGAACCAGCGGTTGGAAGACCTCTCTCTCTGTCTCTACCTCTCTCTGTAACTCCTTCAAATAAGTAAAATGAATCTTTTTTAAAAAAGATTTATTTTATTTATTTGAAAGGCAGAATTACACAGAGAGGGAGAGACAGCAGAGACAGAGAGAAAGAGATCTTCCATCTGCTGGTTCATTCTCCAAATGGTCACAGTTGTTAGGGCTGGGACAGACCGAAACCAGGAGCCTGGAACTCCAACCAGGTCTCCCACATGTGTGCAAGGGCCCAAGGAGTTGGGTCATCATCTACTGCTTTCCCAGGTACATTAGCAGGGAGCTGAATTGGAAGTGGAGCAGCTGCGACTTGAATCGGTGCCCATATGGGCAGCATTGCAGGCAGTGTGCCACAAAAGCTGCCCCCCAACTCTGTATTCTTATTCTTGCCTTAGTGACCAAGCTTAGCCTTCCTGTGACTCTTATTTTTATTCCTCCAGATCAAATAAGGGTTCAAAATTCAGAACAAGCAATGGCAATCCAATTGAGGAGACCAAGGTGACATCCTTAAATCAATTAGAAAGTAGTTAAACCTGGAAATATGGAATATTGACTTGGAGTACAGAGAAGGATGCATTTGAGAGGAACTTGCAGAAGAGAAAGGACTGGAACTGAACTTTGTAGGACAGATGGGATGTAGATAGGCAGAAAGCGGGAGAGAGGACACTTGAGGTTTGAGCAGTAAGAACAAATGCCAGAGGCAGAAACAGTGTTAGGACGCTGGTGAGCAAACAGAAGGGCTAAGCAGGTCGGACATTACAGTGGCTATGCGGAATGGCTTGTCCAGCAATTTAAGGGTGAGTTTGGAAACTAAACAATCTTTTTTTTTTTTTTTTAAAGATATGAGTTTTTTTTATTTTATTTTATTTTTGACAGGCAGAGTGGACAGTGAGGGAGAGAGACAGAGAGAAAGGTCTTCCTTTACCGTTGGTTCACCCTCCAATGGCCGCCGCGGCCGGCGCGCTGCAGCCAGCGCACTGCGCAGATCTGAAGGCAGGAACCAGGTGCTTCTCCTGGTCTCCCACGCGGGTGCAGGACCCAAGCACTTGGGCCATCCTCCACTGCACTCCTGGGCCACAGCAGAGAGCTGGACTGGAAGAGGGGCAACCGGGACAGAATCCAGCGCCCCAACCGGGACTAGAACCCGGGGTGCCGGCGCCGCAGGCGGAGGATTAGCCTATTGAGCCACGGCGCCAGCCGAAACTAAACAATCTTTGATATATTTCCTCTCATACAGTGCTGCTAATTAGACATCATTTATTAAGTACTTTGAAGAAGCTACTTTCATATAAAAGCTATACAAAAGCAAAACTTAATAATCTGTCAGCATTATTACCATGTATAAAGTCTTGGATTTATTATCTCTTTTCATTCAAAAACTTGATGTGTTTTGACTCATTTAATCCCACATGTTTTTCCCACAAGTTAAGGTTCAGGTGTTCTTGTTTTCCAAATTATGTTATGGCCAGCAGGGCCTGCACTGAAAAACCATGGCTCTGTAAGTCAAACACTTCAGTTCATACACAATTCATTGTTTCTTTACTTTCACTTTCCCCCTACATAAAAAGTTATCTACCTAAATCAGAGTGTGGGGGAGATGACTCGGTGACGTCCATCTGGATCACAATCATTCTGTTTATTTGTGAAATGGAAATGAGACCTCACATGACTGCTGGAGAATTAATAAAGATTACAAAAGCAAAAAAGGTGGTATCAGTTTCTGTTACTTTTCTTGGTTCACTGCAATGGAACAGAATGGTGGTTCTACATATAGGAAGTAAACTACAATGATCTTGATATGAGGGTGTTTCAGGGTTTGTAGAAAATGGAATTAAAGGATAAGCTAACTTGGGTGGAAAATTTTTGAAATCCATGCATACTCAAGTATACTTGAACTGCTTTTCAAAGAAATGCATTTCTGTGTGTTGAGAAGTGGAATAAGTGGCTTTTTAAAAAAAATTTTTGAACCTACAGACACTAAATAAAAGTGGCTGACGAGTGGAGCAGCGTATCAGAAGCCATCTGCTCCATTACCTCAGTCCCATCTGCTCCATTACCTCAGTCCCAGAGGTAAAAGCAGGAGCACAGTACAGCCACTCTTTCAATTGATGGGATTATGCACTCAGTGAATTTTCTAAGCCTGGGTTAGCACAGGTTAATCTCACCTGCCAAACCTCACTGACTGTGCGGAGGTACCAGAGGCCATAGCCAGGCTCAGGGAAATGAACGCCAGATGAATTAGGAGTATCTTCCAGAGGCTTCAGAGCACAAACCGTCTGGTCGTTTTAATTTTCCCATCTGGCCTTTGATTATTTCTCTGCTCATTAACATTTCCAACAGATAATTTAAAGGACTGAAATTAGTGATTTAGGCAAATCCTTAGGGAAGAGGTTGCAATGAAGGAATGAAGCAATAGTGGGATTCGATTACTGAGTAAGCCCAAGTGTAAAACACCCTGCATTGCACGGTGCGGATCTGGAACACTCATCTCATCCCTAACACATAAATAATTAACACCGCATATAAGAAATCTGTGATGGGATAAGTCATTAGGCTGCCATGTGGGACACCCGTGTCCCACATCCAAGCGCCTGGGTCTGGGTCCTACCTCCACTCCCGATTCCAGCTTCCTGCTGATGTGCACCCTGGGAGGCAGTGGATGATGGCCCGAGTAATTGGGTCCCTGCCTCCCAGATGTGAGACCTGGACTGAACTCCTAACTATGGCTTCAGACCAGCCCAGCACCAATTGTAAGCATCTGGGCAGTGAATCAGTGGAGGGAGATCTCTTTTTGCTTTTCAAATAAATAAGAAATAAGTTACACAAAAGATGCAAATGGGAGAAGGCAATTTATAGGATCATTGTATGTTAAATTTTAAATTAATCTTCGTATGAAAATTTAGCACATTTTTGATGCAATTAATATCCTATTTTGAACATACTCATTCAACTATAAGTAACATTACTGCTAAAATAATAATAATAAGCCTAGCGAATAGACACATTTATGTAGAGAAATCATTGCTTGAGTGTCTTCTATTATATATGCCACCAATCACACAGGGCTTGCAGACAGACCTAGGCTTAAAATCGGGCTCTGTCGCTTAAAATCTGGGTCACCCTTTGTAAGGTCTCTGAGCCTCAGCTTCCTCATTTACGGGATTAGGTGAGAAGCGAAATGTGCAGCACATGGTAGGTGTGTAATAACTTTCCCTCCATCTTGTATGGCAGATATCAGCAATAAAAATATAATACTTCATTATTTGCTATGAAATCTATCTGAAGATACTGGTACTATGTAAGTGTGAATACACTCTAGGTTTCTTATTCTCCAGCTCTTTTGAGACTGCAAAGATAGAGAAACTAAGAACTTTTGCAGTAGCCCAGGTAAACAGATAGGGAGGAGAGTTATGGGAAGGTCTCAGGGAGGTTCTTGAGAAGAATTTTCCTGCCCTGGGAAGAATGAATAATAAATGAAACTATCTTAGGACTGGTATTGTGGCTTAATAGGTTAAGTCACCGCCTGGAATGCCCATATCCAAGTCCCAGCTGCTCCACTTCTGATCCAGCTCCCTGCTAATATGCCTGGGAAAGCAGTGGAAGATGGCTCAAGTCCTTGGTCCTCTGCATCCATGTGGGAGATCTAGGTGAAGCTCATGGCTCCTGGCTTCAACATGGCCACTGTGGCCATTTGGGGAGTGAACCAGTGGATGGAAATCTCTCTCTAACTCACCCTGTCTTTCTCTCTGTAACTCTTTCAAATAAATAAATCTTTAAAAATAATAATAAACAGGGGCTGGTGCTGTGGCATAGCGGGTAAAGCCACCACCTGCAGTGCCAGCAACCCATATGGCCGCCGATTCGAGTCCTGGCTGCTCCATTTCTGATCTAGCTCTCTGCTATAGCCTGGGAAAGCAGTGGAAGATGGCCCAAGTCCTTGGCCCTTGTACCCACGTGGGAGACCTGGAAGAAGCTCCTGGCTCCTGGCTTCAGATTGGCGCAGCTTTGCCATTGTGTCCAAATGGGGAGTGAACCAGCAGATGGAAGACTCATTCTCTCTCTCTCTCTCTGCCTCTCCTTCTCCCTGTGTATAACACTGACTTTCAAATGAATAAATAAATCTTAAAAAAAAATAATAAATGAAGCTACCAGAGAGATAAACAAGAAGAGATCCAATGAGTCCCTAAGGGAACTGATTAAATTTTAACCACTATTCAAACAAACACGTATTTCTGTTTATGGAGAAGTTGAATAATTAAGGTTTTTAAAAAAAACAACAGATACTAATAACATCTAAAGAGACTATAAATATTAAATTGTACAATTTTACTATATGACATGCTAAATATACTTGGTTTACAAACAGCAGAATATCACCCTACTCATGAAATATAAAATGTGATAAAGGGAAAATTAGGACTCTCACCTATATACACACATGGTGTTGGTCTAAGCAGTCACTTTAACCAAGTATAGCACTGTTTGCTTACCACAGAAAAGATGACCACAGTTTGTCTCAACGGGGAAGGAGGCTTGATGTAAACAGATTGGACAGTACATGTCAGTGTAGAATTGCTGCCGAGCAGCAGCAGGTGCATCCTGATAAGAAAACAGGTATACATTACAGTTTTCAAAATTATCTTCCTGCTCAATTGTATTTGACAATGAAGTCCATAATACGCAGTCCTCACCAAGTGTGCAATCATTCAAGGTAGTTTCTAAGTTTGATAAAGCTATGAAGCTATACTGCTGTCCTATGTAAGCCAGGCAATCTCTACCTTCCTTCCTGAATACAATTTAAAAAACCTAGGCTGACTCGCGAGTGTCTCCTTTACTCTACTTGAACAAGTATATTCTGAGAAGCACAAGGCTGAGCTACTATATAAGTTGAAGAATGAATGTCAAACTATTTTCTAAGTACCTTGATTTTATGGTATTTATGCCAGTTTTTTTTTTTAATTTTTTTTTATTATTATTATTTTTTTTGACAGGCAGAGTGGACAGTGAGAGAGAGAGACAGAGAGAAAGGTCTTCCTTTTGCCGTTGGTTCACCCTCCAATGGCCGCGCGGCCAGTGCACCGCACTGATTCGATGGCAGGAGCCAGGAGCCAGGTGCTTTTCCTGGTCTCCCATGGGGTGCAGGGCCCAAGCACCTGGGCCATCCTCCACTGCACTCCCGGGCCACAGCAGAGAGCTGGCCTGGAAGAGGGGCAACCGGGACAGAATCCGGCGCCCCAACCGGGACTAGAACCCGGGGTGCCGGCGCCGCTAGGCGGAGGATTAGCCTAGTGAGCCGCGGCGCCGGCCCTATGCCAGTTTTAATGGTACAAAAAAAAAAGATAAAAATGTATGGAACTTAATATTCCCCGCTTCACTTCATTAATATTTTTTTATTTGACAGGTAGAGTTATAGACAGTGAGAGAGAGAGACAGAGAGAAAGGTCTTCCTTCCATTGGTTCACTCCCCAAATGGCTGCTACGGCCAGCGCTGTGCTGATCTGAAGCCAGGAGTCAGGTGCTTCTTCCTGGTCTCCCATGTGAGTGCAGGGGCCCAAACACTTGGGCCATCCTCCACTGCATTCCTGGGCCACAGCAGAGAGCTGGACTGGAAGAGGGGCAGCCGGGACTAGAACCCAGTGCTCATGTGGGATGCCGGCGCCGCAGGCGGAGGATTAACCAAGTGAGCCAAGGCGCCAGCCCCTTCATTAATATTTTTTTATAAACTGACAAATCTCAATTTCCAGTTCTTCCCAATAGAAATTTCTACAGTAATGGAAATCTTAATCTATGCTATCCTACATGGTACTCACTCTTGTGTGGTACTTGAAATATGGCCACTGTGACTACAGCCCTGAATTTTAAACTTCATTTAATATTAACTCAAGTGTAGATCACCACATGTGATTAGTAACAACCGTATTGGACAGCACAGACTAGGCTAAATAAAGAGCTTTCTTCCAACTCTAGCAGTTGCATGCCACAGCAGTACAGAGAAATCCAGGACTCCTGCATAGCTAGACCTGTTCCTATAAACACTACTGTGCATGTAAGCAAATCTTAATGATTAATATGTTAATAATAATAACAGCTGCCTAACTTATCATGCTTTGAGATTAAGTCAGACAGTTGTTTATAAAATCACTTTGTAAATTATAAAACACTATCCCAATATGAATTACTGATAACAGTGCTGGGGCAGAGTACTCCTAATGTGCTTTAACTATTTTTACATCAATAAATTTAAGTGAGAGTAGGACTTTCTGTCTGTTTAGCTCACAATTGTCAATGCCTAGAACAAAGTCTGGCATATGGAGGATGTTCAAAATATATTTGGTGAATGGAAAAATTTATATAACCTTCAGTAGAACTAAAATTTGATCAGGTAGGAAAGCAATTTTTTTTATATTTGTTAACAGTTTTATTGGAATAATTCACCTATCATAACAATTTTCCATTTAAAACATATACTTCAATGATTTTTATCATATCTAGAATTATATAAAAACATACCTTTGGGTGTTTTCATCACCCCTCACCCAAAGAAACCCCAAACCCATCAGCTGTCATGTCCTAGTCTTCCCCTCCCCCAGTCACTAGTAAGCACTAATTTACTTTATGACTGTGAATTCGCTTTCTCTAGGCATTTCATATAAATGGAATCGTACAGCATATGACCTTTTGTATCTGGTTTCTTTGTACTTAATATGTTTTTAAGATTCATTTATATTATACCAGTCCTTCATTCCTTCTTATGGCTAAATTATGTGCCGTTGTATCTATGCTACATTTCATGTGTTCATTTTTTTTAAAAATTTTATTAATATAAAGAGAACAGATGTCATGTATTTCATATGTACAATTCTAAGAAGATAACCATACTTCCCTCCCTCCCTCTAGGAAAGCATTTTTTAATCTTTGTTTTAGATGTTAGCTAGCTTGGCTTGAAGGTTTGTAACATCCTACTTATTCCAGCCTTATGGAGATTTTACACTTTTGGTTGTTAGAGATTACATTTGGTTGAAAAGCAAAGAGATAGAGGGAAAATTTTTCTTCTTCGTTTGCCTAATTTTGTTATCTTTGACCACTGAAGAAAAAGGAAAGGGGAGGACTATTGAAAAAAAAAAAAAAAACTCACACCCTTTACTTGTTTCTTGTGGGTCTCAGGGAAAATGCTTTCAAACAAAGTTTTCCCACTATATTTCATTAAAACCAGTTAAATAGTGATTATTTCTGCACAAATAGTAGGAAAATTGCTGTATTTAAAAAAAGTTCATAAGGGTAGGCCCCTCCCTTTGTTGCCCTTGTTGCCCGTGCCTTTGGGGCCACCTGCTCCCTGCTTTCCTGCTTACATGCTTGCTGCCCTTGGCTTGCACCTGGTCTGCTCTCTCCTTGGTATGGACCCAATTTAGCATCTAGACTTTTCTTTCTCCCCTAGATAAAGCCCTCGGTCTCTTGCACACTCCTCTCACTGAATAAAAATCCGTAAAACTTAAAAAAAAAAAAGTGAATAAGAAAGCATGAGTAAATTAAAAGTAAGCGAGTTGTCTGATCTGAAATTATAAATCAACAGAATGACTAAGTAATTTGAAGTTGGAAAAAGCACATGTTTACCAACAGTAATTACTGTTCCATCACAACTGCATATGCCCTTACGGAGTGACACAAACACAAATCCTTACAGAGCAGTACCTGTTCTGTTTGAAGTTGTTCTCGAAGCACCCTTACTAGCTCTTGGTTTTCTGGGTGAATGTTCTGATGTACATTTCTGTTGAACAAAACACAATAAACCTTTAATATAAAATGCTGTCAGATGAGTTCATATTTTATGTGTCTATTTTTTTACTTAGAACTCCTAGTGATTTAACAGATGTGAGTATGATGCTATACAAGTGCACTCCAACGCCAGGGCTCTGTGCATACGTTCCAGATTATGCTGGGGCAAGTTCTTCAAAGACCACTGATCACTGGTTTATTTCAGATTGAACTGCCAACGATAAAATCTCCTGGTATCCTTGATATTTATAGTATTTATTTATAAACATTTATAAATAAATATTTATTAAAATATTATGAAGAATAATTAATACATGTATTTCTCTTGTGAAATTCCTTCAAAAATAGGCATCTGTATATACTTTTACATATTATTACACATTTGAACATTTTCCCACACTAATTAGGTCTTTCTCCTAACTTTTCAGGTATGAGGGATAAGGAACAGAGCAGAAACTAAGATTATGTAATGTAGAAAGGCAAAAAGGAAACATACTACTAATATCTTAACATTAACAATTAAAATGGAGACTCACAGACAAGAACCTAGTGGTTGATATAAACAGGGTAAAATACAGGAGTATAAAAATTAGAAGTTGTGGTCATGATGGTAGGATGAGAGCAAAGTTTTAAATCTGAATTACAGCTTACTATGATTTGCCTATAGTTTTTTTTTTTCCAGAACTTAAACATCCTGAACAACAATATTCTAAGTCTGCAGAATCCCTGGGTTAGTCTATAGAAGAGCCCTTATTATGTGGGTAAGCTATATCCAACAGAGGTAAGAACTCAAATATTCTAACAGGATAGGGAAAATTAAATAAATTAAATTTTAAAAATTAAATAAAATTAAATAAATCATCCTGTGATTATTCCATTTCTAATACAAAATGCAAATTTTAGAAAAGCTTTAGTTCAGAGAGGACATGATAGCAATTTAAAATCAAGTCTCTAATAGAAGCAAACATGAATGTAATGAAATGACTCGAAAGCTGTTTAAATTCTTTTGGATTGCTTTAAAATAAGTTACATTCTTCTGACTGAATAAGTGATCTATAAAAGGAAGCTATCTTATATGAAAGCAATGTATCAAGGAACAATCTAACACAGGAAGAATCTATCTCATGCAAATACTGGTGAATATTTAGCTAAATGGCAATTATCTACTCTTTGAGAATGGAAAACTATTCTGTTCTCATTGGGAAAAAATAATGATAACTTTTCAGAGTACAGATATGAACCATATGACTGGGAAGTTCTTTTATTTGGTTTCTTTCCATAAAAGGGAAGATGCAGGAATTCTTAAATCTGTTAGGAAAATATTTGAAAAGTAAAAGTATAGCCAGAAAACAAGAATGCCCAACCTGTTAACTACTGCCAGTAGCTCAGGTCCTCAAATGTGATTGGTAGCTGGGAGTACAGAACCAAACACTTATTAAATAATGGGATAATTTTAAGGTACCCTAAAAGCCACACTAGAATATCTGGTACATAACAGTCACTTAGCTGTGAGAAAAGTGACAAGGTATTTGACAACAAGTTGGTCTGAAGTAAGGTGCCAAGGGAGGCAGTGGCTCTAATACAGGACCGAAGTACATTTGCTATTACTGTATCTTTCAACGATTTATGATGATCCTTCTTTGCTCTGTGAAAGGGGAAACTAGAACTATCAAACAGTTAAGTTGTAGGTAGCCTCAGAAAGAAGCCAGGAATCTCTGATATTAGGCTAAAAAATGCCTAAACCTTGGAACAGAAAAAAAGTATACAAATGTGTAAGATTCTTTTGACTGGTTTCTGCTGTGTCGACAAATGACAGCTGTTAGTACTGATAACTTAAGGAGGAAAAGCAATTTAAAACATACAAATAAACAGAAAGGCATTCTGTTCATAGACAATGTTTTATATATAGATCCAAAGCAACCCCTATCAGAATCCCAATGGTGTTTTTTGCAGACATAGAAGAAACAGACTCTAAAACCCTGTGAAATCTCAAGGGACATCAAAATCACCAAAACAATCTTGAAAAAGAATGAAATTGGAAGACACACACTCATTGGTCTGAAAATTGACTACAAAGCTACAGCAATCAAAGAGGGTGTTACTGTCATAAGGACAGACAAACCAATAGGATAAAACACAGAGCCCAGGAAGAGACTCTCACCTACGTGGTTGCTATGGACTATGTGTCTGTGTCCCCCAACAAAATACATAGGTGGACTCTAATCCCCAGAGTGATGGTATTTGGAGGTGAGAACTTTGAGAAGTACCTGGGTCATATCGGTAGTGCCTTCAGGAAAGGATTCGTGCCCTTACAAGAAGTGACATGGGAGAGCTTGCCACATGAATATACAATAAGAAAACATCCGAGCCGGCGCCATGGCTCAATAGGCTAATCCTCCACCTTGCGGCGCCGGCACACCGGGTTCTAGCCCCGGTCGGGGCGCCGGATTCTGTCCCGGTTGCCCCTCTTCCAGGCCAGCTCTCTGCTATGGCCAGGGAGTGCAGTGGAGGATGGCCCAGGTGCTTGGGCCCTGCACCCCATGGGAGACCAGGAAAAAGCACCTGGCTCCTGGCTCCTGCCAGGATCAGCGCGGTGCGCCGGCTGCAGCGGCGGCCATTGGAGGGTGAACCAGCGGCAAAGGAAGACCTTTCTCTCTCTGTCTCTCTCTCTCACTGTCCACTCTGCCTGTCAAAAAAAAAAAAAAAAAAAAGAAAACATCCATCTACAGACTAGGTAATGGGCTTTTGCCAGACATCAGATCCTCAACACCTTGATCTTAGAACTCCCCAGCCTCTGGAACTGTGAGAAGTAAATACTGTTTAAGTCATCCAGTCTAAGGGGACTGGATGTAATGGCCCCAAATGACTGAGACAGTAGTCATTTGACTTTTGACAAGTGTCCCAGGATCATTCACTGGGAAAGTATACTTTCAACAAATGGTACTGGGAAACCTGGATATCCATATGCAAAAGAATGAAATTGGACCCTTAAGTTCATATCATATATGAAAATTAACTCAAAATGGATCAAGATCAAGAGACTAAATTTAAGAGTTAAAACTAGGGCCAGCACTGTGGCATAGTGGGTACAGCTGCCATCTGTGGTGCTGGCATCCCATATGGGTCCCTATTTGAGTCCTGGCTGCTCCATTTCTGATCCAGCTCCCTGCTAATGTGCCTGGGAAAGAAGCAGAAGATGGCCCAAGTGTTTTGGTCCCTGCACCCACACGGAAGACCAGGAAGAAGCTCCTGGCTCCTGGCTTAGCCTGGCTCAGCCCTAGCCATTGCAGCCATCTGGGGAGAGAATCAGTGGATGGAAGATCTCTCTGTCTCCACCTCCCTCTCTCTGTAACTCTGCCTTTCAAATAAATAAATAAATCTTTAAATAAATATAGGAGTTAAATAAATATATGAGTTAAAATTATAAACATTTTAGAAAAAAGTAGATATTCATAATTATGACTTTGAATTTAGCAATGATATTTTAAATCTATTTATTTATTTGAGAGGCAGAGTTACAAAGAGAAGGAGAGACAGAGACGTCTTCCATCCACTGGTTCACTCCCCAAATGGCCTCAACAGCTGGAGCTGAGCCAATCTAAATCCAGGAGATTCTTCTGGGTCTCCCACATGGGTTCAGGGGCCCAAGCACTTGGGCCATCTTCCACTGCTTTCCCAGGCCATAAGCTGAGAGCTAGATTGGAAGAGGAGCAGCCAGGACTTGAACTCTTACCCATATGCCATTGATGCAGGTGGAGGCTTAACCTACTATGCCACAGCACTTGCCCTGGCAATGATTTCTTAAACGACACCAAGAGCATAGGCAACAAAAGAAAAAAATAGTTGAGTTTCATCAAAATTAAAAGCCTGGCACACTGACGGACACTATAAAAAGACTGAAGAGAAAGTTTACCGAAGAGGAAAAAATACTTGCAAATCATATCAGCTAACAGTATCAGAACATATGAATAACTCAAAGAAGTAAATCACACAATCTAAAAATGGTCAAAGGAAACACATTTCTTCAAAGACAAAACATAAATGCCCAATAAGCATATAAAGTGATGCTCAGCATCATTACTAGAGAAATGAAAATTAAAAGCAGGGCCAGACATTTAGCCTAGTTGTTACACTAGTGGTTAAGACGCCCATGCACACATCAGAGTACCTGGTTCACCTCTCTCTGGCTCCAGAGTCCAGCTTCCTGCTAATGTACACCCTGTGAGGCAGTGTTAATGGCTTAAGTAATTGGGTTCCTGCCACCCATATGGGAGAGATTGGATTGAGTTCCTGACTTCCTGCTTAACTGGAACTGGGTGGCCCAGTCACAGCCACCCAAGCATCACAGGCATCTGAAAAGTGAACCAGTGGGTGGTAACTTACTTACTTTCTCTCTCCCTCTCTCCTTCTCTCCCTCTCTCCTTCTCTCTCTCTTTCTCCATCCTGTCTAGTTTAGTTTTAGTTTTAAATAACTAAATTAGTTTTAAATAACTAAAACTAAAAAAGAAAAATTTAAACCACAGTGGGATACTACTTCATTCCCATGAGAATAGCAACCATAAAACACAAAACAGTAAATAATAAGTGTTTGCATAGATATTGAGAAAATGGGAGCCTCATGCCTTCTTGGTGGACATGTGAAATAGAACAACTGCTGTGGAAATGAGTTTGGAGGTTCCTCAAAAAGTCAAACATAACTGCCATATAACCCTGGAATTCCAACTGAAGGCAGGGACTCAAAACAAATACTTGTGCACTATCATTATTTGCACTAGCCAAATGTCCATTGAGAGATGAATAAATAAATAAAACATAGTATGTACATATAATATTCTTTAGCCACAAAAAAGAATGGGGAATGGAGTTCTGCCACATGCTACAACATAAATGGATTTTTAATTTTTAGAGTATGAGAAGGAAATTTTTAAATTTTAGAGTATGAGAAGGAAAGAGAAAACACTTCCATCTGCTAGTTCCCTCTCCAAATGACTCCAAAAGGCCAGGCCAACACCAGGAGCAGGGAACTCAATTGAGGTCCCTTAAGTGGGCATCTGAGAACCAGCCACTTGAGCCCTGAGGCCAGACGCAGGAGCAGAGCCAAGACCAGAACTTGGCATCCAAATGGGCATTTCAACCACCAGCCCACCCACCCACCACATAACATAAACAGACTTGGAAAATATTATGCTACGTGAAATATGCCAGATAAAAAATATAAATGTTACAAGATTTTACATTATGAAATACCTACATCAGGCTAATTCGTTAAGACAGAGGTAGAATGGAGGTTAATGGGAGCTGGGAGAGAAGACATAGGAAGTAATTGTTTAAATGGGTAGTTTCTATTTCAGATGGTAAGAAAGTTCAGGAAGGCCGGCGCCGTGGCTCAATAGGCTAATCCTCCGCCTTGCGGCGCCAGCACACCGGGTTCTAGTCCCAGTCGGGGCACCGGATTCCGTCCCGGTTGCCCCTCTTCCAGGCCAGCTCTCTGTTATGGCCCGGGAGTGCAGTGGAGGATGGCCCAAGTGCTTGGGCCCTGCACCCCATGGGAGACCAGGAGAAGCTCCTGGCTTCGGATCAGCGTGATGCGCCGGCCATTGGAGGGTGAACCAACGGCAAAAAGGAAGACCTTTCTGTCTCTCTCTCTCACTGTCCACTCTGCCTGTCAAAAAAAAAAAAAAAGAAAGTTCAGGAAGTAGAGTGATGATGGGTATATAACATTGTAAGTGTACTTAACGCTGCTGACTTGCACAATGAAAAATGATTAATACAGTAAATTTTATGTTACGTACATTTTAACATATTTAGAAAAGGATTCATTACAAATACTAAGAACATCAAAAAAAATTACAAAAAGGGCAAAGGATTCCCTTTGTTTGAATTTTAAACTATACATGCCACTTGAATCTCAACCTAGCACTGAATGATTACCCAAGTTGAAGTGACAGGATTACAAGTACCAATTATAACTGAGGTTGAAAAACTAGACAGGAACTTAAAGTAACCTCCATCCAATCATATGGTAGGTCTAAGGCAATATCTAAGAAATATAGAGCACCTTATATAGTATAATTTGAGGAGTTTTTTCTGAGGGTGAGTCAAAAATCTCATCATTTATCTCTACCAACTGGCCTTGGCTCTGTACAGGAGGCCAAACAGAATCAATCTAATTCTTTACCAAAACAAGGCCTTTAGCATATCTAAAGACAACTTTAGTTTCAACAGTCCCTTTCACCAAGTAAGATACCCTTATTTCCCACAAGTGTATCATGTGGTTTGTTTCTCCCTTTTGACAATCTCTCCTGAATATGTTCCAATTTAAAATGCTTGTCCCAAACTTAATATAATACAGATGTGACCTTTAATTGGTTATTTTTATAAATGTAACCTATACTGTTAAGTTTTTGGCATCTATAATATACAATTGCCTATTAAATGGAAACTCATAGTTTGGGCTTCACATCACCCCACTATGTGGGGAAAAAAGCTTTTATTATGCAAGTAATAAATATTCATATAATAGGGAGATTAGAAAATGACTAATGGAAATAATATCTTGAAATAAAGTAATCACAAGAATAATTGTTTTAAAAAGGGCAGTTTACTTATGGTTCTTGTGATCTATATTTTCTTCTCCTCTTTATTCGTCCTAACTGAAGCTTTGCATGCTTTGACTCACTTCTCCCCAGCCACTGGACACCACTTTATTCTACTCTCTGTCTATGAATTCAGCTCTTTTAGATTCCACACATAAGTGAGCTCATGTGGTATCTTTCTGTTCTTGGCTTATTTCAGTTTGCACAACTGAAACCAGGCTCATCAATATTGTTGCAAATGACAGGATTTTCTTCTTTTTTAAGGCTAATAGTATTGTTATATATGTATACCCATACACATTTTCTTTATTCATTCATCTGCTGATGGACACTGAGGTTTGTTTATTCCACATCATAGCCATGTGAAAAATGCTGCAAAGAACATGCAAGCATAGAAATCACTTATACTGATTTAATTTCCTCCAGCTACATTTCTAGAAGTATGATTGCTGGGTCATATGCTAGTACTATTTTTCTTAAAGATTTTTATTTTATTTATTTGAAAGACAGAGTTACAGAGAGAGGTAGAGACACAGAGAGAGGTCTTCCATCTGCTGGTTCACTCCCCAAATGACCGCAATGGCGGGAGCTGAGCCTATCCTATCCGAAGCCAGGAGCCAGGAGCTTCTTCCAGGTCTCCCATGTGAATGCAGGAGCCCAAGGTCTTGGCCCATCCTATGCTGCTTTTCCAGGTGCAATAGCAGGGAGCTAAATCAGAAGTAGAGCAGCTGGAACTCGAACCAGCACCTACATGGGATGCCAGCACTGCAGGCCAAGGCTTTAACCTGCTGTGAACCCTGCTATTAGTATTTTTAATTTTTAAAAAATACTTGAGAGACAGAGTTACAGAAAGAGAGGAAGAATGAGGGAGGGAGAGGAATAGAGAGAGAAGAGGAGGGAGGGAGGGGGAGGGAGAGGGAGGGAAGGAGGGAGGGAGGGGGAAAGAGAGGGAGGGAGGGAGGGAGAGGGAGGGAAGGAGGGAGGGAAGGGGAAAGAGAGGGAGGGAGAGGGAGAGGGAGAGGGAGAGGGAGAGGGAGAGGGAAGGAGGGAGGGAAGGGGAAAGAGAGGGAGGGAGAGGGAGAGGGAGAGGGAGAGGGAGAGGGAGAGGGAGAGGGAGAGGGAGAGGGAGAGGGAGAGGGAGAGGGAGAGGGAGAGGGAGAGGGAGAGGGAGAGGGAGAGGGAGAGGGAGAGGGAGAGGGAGAGGGAGAGGGAGAGGGAGAGGGAGAGGGAGAGGGAGAGGGAGAGGGAGAGGGAGAGGGAGAGGGAGAGGGAGAGGGAGAGGGAGAGGGAGAGGGAGAGGGAGAGGGAGAGGGAGAGGGAGAGGGAGAGGGAGAGGGAGAGGGAGAGGGAGAGGGAGAGGGAGAGGGAGAGGGAGAGGGAGAGGGAGAGGGAGAGGGAGAGGGAGAGGGAGAGGGAGAGGGAGAGGGAGAGGGAGAGGGAGAGGGAGAGGGAGAGGGAGAGGGAGAGGGAGAGGGAGAGGGAGAGGGAGAGGGAGAGGGAGAGGGAGAGGGAGAGGGAGAGGGAGAGGGAGAGGGAGAGGGAGGTTCTATCCACTAGTTCATTGCCCAGATGACCGCAATAGCTAGGCTGAAGCCAGCAGCCATGAGCTTCTTCCAGGTCTCCCATATGGGCAGTAGGGGCCCAAGCCTCTGCTGTTTTCCCATGCCATTAGCAGGGAGCTGGATCAGAAGTAGAGCAGCCAGAACATGAACCGGTGCCCACATGGAATGCCAGCATCACAGATTGCGGCTTAACCTGCTATGCCATGATGCTGGCCCTTATTTTTTAATTTTTAAGGAATTTCCACACTGCTTTCCACAATGACTGCCATTTCACTTTTCCACGAACAATGTAAAGGGTTTCCTTTGTGCTCCACCGTCACCTCACTTGTTATCTTTCACCTTTTTTTTTTTTTATAGAGTTCAGTACTTTTTTTATGATTTATTTATTTATTTGCAAGTCAGAGTTACACAGAGAGAGTAGAGGCAGAGAGAGAGAGAGAGAGAGAGAAAGGTCTTCTACCTGCTGGTTCACTCCCATTTGGCTGCAATGGCCAGAGCTGTGCCAATCTGAAGCCAGGAGCCAGGAGCTTCCTCTGGATCTCCCATGTGGGTGCAGGGGCCCAAGGACTTGGGTCATCTTCTACTGCTTTCCCAGGCCAGAGCAGAGAACTGGATTGAAAAAGGGGCAGCCGGGACTAGAACCATTGCCCATATGGGATGCCAGGCTTCAGGCCAGAGCGTTAACCTGCTGCGCCACAATGCCAGCCCCTTTTTTTCCTTTTTTTTTTTTTTTTTTTTAAGATTGATTGATTTTACAGAGAGAGATAGATCTTCCACCTGCTGATTCACTCCCCAAATGGCCTGTCAGGGCTGGGCTAGACCAAAGCCAGGAGCCAGAACTCCAGGTCTCCTACATGCATGGTAAGGGCTCTACCTAGGCCATCTTTTGCTGCTTTTTCAGATGTATTGGCAAAGAGTTGAATCTGAAGTAGAGCAGCAGGGACTTGAATTAACTCTCATTTGTGATGCCAGTGCTGCAGGTTGGAGCTTAACCCATGGCACCACAATGCTGGTCCCATATCTTTCATCTTTTTGAGAACAGCCATTCTAACAGGTCTGAAGAGATCTCTCATTGTGGTTTTAAATTGCATTTCTCCAGTGAACACTGACGGTGAGCATTTTTTTCATATACTGTTAGCCGTTTGTATGTCTTCTTTGGAGAAACGTCTTCACTTCCCCTGACCATTTTTTAACTTTTTTGTTCCTAGATATGCAAGCCTGCTCTATGTTACCTTTATTGTAGATAAAAGTAACAGAAAATGGGGTTGGAAAAGGATAAGAGGTGGAGACACAAAATGGACGTAGCTCTTCATACGGGACCTTCTACCCTCAGGCCTCAGCAGCTCTGCCATAGGTCTGTGTGATCCATCAGGAATTCCATCTTTCAAGTCATTTCCAGGTTGCAGTTCTGCTGGCAGGTTTCAGAACTTTCCCTCTGTTGCCTGCAGCAAGGCTTCTTATGACACTGTCATTGCTTAATGTCCTCAATGAGCCCATCCATTGTGAGGACTCCGCACCTTCCATGATCCCTTCCTGTACCATCATAGTCCTGGCAATGAATTTCATGTGTTACCTGACCTTGGACTTGAGTCTTCATTTGCAGGACCTGGCCTCCTCTGCCCATTTTAAAATAAGGTTTTGGGGCCAGTGCTGTGGCATAGCATGTAAAATAGGTGCTGGTTTGAATCCTAGCTGCTCCACTTATGATCTAGATCCCTGCTAATGCACCTTGGAAAGAGACAGAAGATAGCCCAGGTGCTAGGGCCTCTGCACCCATGTGAGAGACCTGGATGAAGCTCCTGGCTCCTGACTGGCCCAGCCCTGGTTGTTGCGGCCATTTGGGGAGTGAACCAGGAGATAAAAGACCTCTCTTTCTCTCTCTCTCTGACTCTCCCTCTCTGTAACTCTTATAAATAAAATAAATAAATCTTTTAAAACAAATCAGGTTTTTTTCTTGCTATTAGCTGAATTCCTTACATATTTTAGATACTAGCCCCTTATCAGAGATACATGACTTGCTAGTATTTTCTCTTCACCTGTGGGGCTATTTCTTCACTCTGCTGGTTGTTCCCTTTGCTGTGCAGAAGCTGTTTAGTTTGATGCAATTTCATTTGTCTGTTTTTGCTTTTGTCACCTGATATTTTGGGGGTCAAATACAAAAAATTATTGCCCAACCCAATATTAAGGTTTTTTCCCCCTATTTTCATAGAGTAGTTGTACAGTCTTTAATCCACTTTGAGTTGGTTTTTGCACATAGTGTGACATGAGGGTCCAGTTTCATTCTTCTGCATATGTAAATCAATACTTCTGTTGAAGAGGCTGTCCCTTCCCCATTGTGTGTACTTGGCAGCTCTGTGAAAAATGAACTGATTATACGCAAAGGTGTGTGGCCTTTTCATTTGGGTCTATTGACCAATGTGCCTATTTTTATGCCGTTACTATGTTGTTTTAGTTACTATAGCTAGCACAGGCATTGTGGTGCAGAAGGTTAAACTGCAGCCTGCAATGCTGGAATGCCACATAGGAGTGGTGGTTTAAGTCCCAGCTACTCTGCTGCTGAACCAGCTCCCTTATGACGCACCTGGAAAGGCTGTGGAAGATGGCCCAAGTTCTTGGGCCCCTGCCATCCATGTGAGAGACCAGGATGGAGTTCCTGGCTCCTGACTTCAACCTGGGGCTCCTGACTTCAACCTGGCCCAGACCTGGCTATTGTGGCCAATTTGGTAGTGAACCAGCACATGGAAGATCGATCTCTCTCTCTCTCTCTCTCTCTCTCTCTCCCCCTCTCTGTCTCTCTTTCAAATAAATAAATAATCTCTAATTACTATAGCTTTGATATAGCTTGAAATCAGATAATGTGATGCTTCCAGCTTTGACTTTCTCACTCAATATTGTCTTCACTATTCATCAGTGTTTTTGTGATTCCATATGAATTTCAGCATTCTCTATTTTTGTGGGAAAATGACATTGGAGTTTTGATAGAGATTGTATTCAATCTGTAGACTGTTTGGGGTAGTATGGACATTTCAGCAATATGAATTATTTCAATCCATGAACATATGATATCATTTCATATATTTGTGTCTTCTAAAGTTTTTCATCAATGATTTACTGTTTTCAAATCTTTCACCTTCTTGTTTAAATGTTTTTGTTATCAAAGAGATTGATTTTTTGATTTCAGATAACTCACTGTTCAAATATAGAAATACTAATGATTTTTACATGTTAATTTTGTGTCTTTTAACATTGCCAAATTCATTTACTAGTTCTATAGCTTTCTGATGGGATCTTTAGGGTTTTCTATCTAAGATCATGTCATCTGCACAATTTTACTTCTTCCTTTATTTCTATTTCTTACCTAACAGCTCTAGCTAGGACTTCCAGTACTACACTGAACAACAGTGGTAAAAATATGCATTTTTGTCTTATTTAAAAAAAAACTTTATTTACTTAAAAGGCAGAGACGGTGGGCAGCCATTGTGGTACTGAGGGTAAAGCCATTGCCTGCAATATCAGTATCCTATATGGCCACCAGTTCATGTCCCAGTTGCTCCATTTCTGATCCAACTCCCTGCTAATGGCCTGAAAAAAGCAGCGGAAGATGGTCCAAGTACTTGGGTCTCTGCTACTCATTTGGAAGACCTGGAAGAAGGCCCTGGCTTCAGCCTGGTCTAGCCCCAGCCATTGTGGCCATATGCGGAGTGAACAAGCAGATGGAAGATCTCTCTCTCTCTCTCTTTGACTTTCAAACAAAGAAATAAATCTAGAAAGAAAGAGGGGAAAAGAAAATGAAAATCATAGCAGATAGATGATAGATAGATAATTAGATTGCTCACCTGCTGGTTGACTCCCCAAATGCCCACAGCAGCCAGGGTTGAGCGAGGCCAAAACCTAGAGCCATAAACTCAATCTGGGTCTCCCAAATGGGTGTCAGCAACTCTACTCTTTGAGTCATTATCTGCTGCTTTCCAGAGTGTGCATTAACAAGAATCTGGAACCAGGGGCAGAACTGGGATTCAAATCCTGACATTCTGGTATGGGATACAGGCGTCCCAAGCAGTGTCTTAACCACTATGCTAAACACTCACCCCTCCTTGTTTTATTCTTGATCTTAAAGGAAAAGCTTAAATTTTCACTCCTGAGTATGATATTAGGGGTGATATTGGCATGTGGCTTTTAGTATATTGAGGTATACTCCTTCTATACCAACTTTGTTGAGAATTTTTACCACAAAAAAAAGATGCTAAGTTAAATACTTCCCCATCTATTAAGATGCTCATGTAATTTTTGTTATTCCTTCTATTAATATGGTGTGTCATGTTTATTGTTTTCTGTATGTTGAATCTCCCTTGCACCCCAGGGATAAATTCCATTTGGTCATGGTTTGGGCATGTGCTACTAAATTCAGTATGCTAGTATCTTGCTGGGAATTTTTGCATTTGTGCTTATCAAGAATTTTGGCTTGTTACTTTTTTCTGAAGTGTCTTTAATTGTATTTTGTATCATCATAATGCTTGCCTCAGAGAAGAAGGTAAGAAGTGGTCCCTCTAATTCAAGATTTTCGAAAAGTTTCAGAAAGGTTGGCATTAGTTCTTCTTTACATGTTTGGTAGGATTGCAGAGTCTCCTTCTTCTTTTTTTTTTTTTTTTTTTTTTTTTTTTAAGTTTATTTATTTGAGAGGCAGAGTCAGAGAGAGAAGGAGAGACAGAGAGAGGTCTTTCATATGCTGGTTCATTCCCCAAACGGCCACAACAGCTGGAGCTGGGCTGATCTGAAGCCAGGATCCTGGAGCTTTCTCCATGTCTCCCACGTGCAGTGTCCCAAGCACCTGGGCCATCTTCCACTGCTTTCCCAGGCCATCAGCAGAAAGCTTTATCAAAGACAAGCAGCTGGGACACTAGCAGGTGTCCATGTGTGACGTCGGCCCCGCAGGCAGAGGCTTAACTTACTACGCACACCACAGCACTGGCCCTGAGTCTCCTTCCTTTTAAGGCTAAATATTTTTCCATTACATATCTATATCATAAACTGCTTATCCATAGATCTGTCAATGGATACTTGGGTGGCTTTCACTTTTTAGATATTGCAAATAATGCTGCTATGAACATGGGTATACAAGTATCGCTTTGAGCCCCTGCTATCACTTCTGGTTACATAACCAGTAACGCAATATTGCTGGATCATGTGGTAATTCTATTTTTAATTTTCTGAGGAACTACCATGCTGTTTTCCACAGTAACTGCATCATTTTATATAACCATCACTAGTACACAAGTACCCCAATTTCTCCACATTCTTGCCAGTATTTGTTATTTTATGTTTTTTAAATAGTAGTCATTCTACTGGGTATAAAGTGCATCTCCCTATGGTTTTGATTTCATATTTCCCTAATGATCAGTGAGGCTGAAATTTTTTCATGTGCTTATTAGCCATTTAAATGCCTTTTTGGGAGAAATATCTATTCATATACTTTGCAAATTTATCAATCAGGTTGTCTATTTATTACTGAGCTATGAATTCTTTATACATTCCAGATACATGTGCCTTCACAGACTTATCATTTGCAAATATTTTCTCTCATTGTGCAGGTTATCTTTTCACTTTCTTAATGATGTACCCTGGAGTATAAAAGTTGTTCACTTGCATTAAGTTCAGTTTATCTACTTTTTATTTTGTTGTTCATGCTTTTGGTATCATATCTTTTGTCAAATCCAAGGTTATGATGATTTGTCTCTTTTAGATTTTTTTTACTCATTCTGAATTAATTTGGTGTGGCATGTATCCAAATTCATTCTTTTGCATGTGATTAGTATTGTTCCAGTACCATTTGTCAAAATTTTTCTACTCTTTGACAAGAATGGTCTTAGCACTCCTGTCAAAGACCAGCTGACTGTAGATGTATGGGTTGACCATTTCTGAATCTTACTTCTGTTGTGGCAAAATCTTAGCTATCCCTCCTAACTGACAATTTAATAAGCATGCTTCTTAGGTCTTCTTCACCCAAGTTGCTATTGAAAATGAATAGAACAGGTCTGAGGACAGACCCCTGCAACAATATATAGTGTCTCCCTTTTTGGTTTATATTAAAACACTAGTTAGTACTCCCAAGAAGAACCTACCACACACTTGGGAATTCACTTAGCTCTGCTACCATTTAGTTATCACTTCCCCATTATATCCACAAGTGTAAAACCAGTATCACTCTAGAGTGTTACTCTCTTCGATACTCTATTGAAATAAAGGTGCTGTGATATAGCAGGTTAAGACAACAAATGCGATACTAGTACCCCACATGGGTGCCAGTTCAAGTCCTGGCAGCTCCACTTCTTTTTTTTTTTTTTTTTTTTTTTTTTTTTTGACAGGCAGAGTGGACAGTGAGAGAGAGAGACAGAGAGAAAGGTCTTCCTTTGCCGTTGGTTCACCCTCCAATGGCTGCCGCGGCCAGCGCGCTGCGGCCGGCGCACCGCGCTGATCCGATGGCAGGAGCCAGGAGCCAGGTGCTTTTCCTGGTCTCCCATGGGGTGCAGGGCCCAAGCACTTGGGCCATCCTCCACTGCACTCCTTGGCCACAGCAGAGGGCTGGCCTGGAAGAGGGGCAACCGGGACAGAATCCGGCGCCCCGACTGGGACTAGAACCCGGTGTGCCGGCGCCGCTAGGCGGAGGATTAGCCTAGTGAGCCGCGGCGCCGGCTCTGGCAGCTCCACTTCTGATTGAACTCCCTGCTAATGCACCTGGGAAAGCAGTGGAAGATGGCCCAAGTCCCTGGGCCCCTGTACTCATGTTGGAGACCTGGAAGAATTTCCCAGCTCCTGGCTTCAGCTTGGCCCAGCCTCAGCTGCGTGGCCATTTGGGAAGTGAACCAGTAGATGGAAGGTCTCTCTCTGTGTCCCTCCCTCTCTCTCTCTGTAATGCTGCCTTTCAAATAAAATAAATACAACTTTAAAAAAAGATGTTTCCCTAATAAGCAACTATTGATGTAGAGGTAATAGAGCAAATTAATCACCTTTCCTAAGTGTAAGTTCTGTTTTACAATCATTGCTACAAATACTGATCTGTAATTTTCAGATTTAACCTTTTTCTATTTCATACTTTTTCATTTGTTTTCAATGATACATATAAAATTCTATTATATATTAACGTGTTAACTCTTAAATTTCAACCACATTACCTAGTATCTACAAATAGGTGTACAGGTACCTGAAGCCTTTAATTATCATTCATGATTCTACAACAATTAATTCTTTCTATACTGCCCAAGTCTTCTTTTTGCCTAAGTTTATCCATTTAAAAACTAAATATCTTGGACTTACTATTTATATCTCCTAGAAGTTGATGGATTCCATTATGAAAATTAAATTTTAAAAAATTGCAAGGCCTCCAGCATGTGACGCCAACATCTGATACTGATGCCAGTTTGTGTCCGGCTGCTCCACTGTCAATCTACGTCCCTGCTAATTGTTTTAGGAAAGAAGTGGAAGATGGCAAGTGTCTGGATCCCTGCCACCCATGTGGGAGACCAGATGAGGCTCCTGGCTCCTGACTTCATCCTGACCCAGCCCTGGACATTGTGGAGTGACCCAGCAGATGAAGATCAATCTCTCTGTCTATGTCTCTCCCTCTCTCTCTGTAACTCTGCCTTTCAAATAAATAAATAAATCTTAACAACAACAACAAAACCTGCATTACTACCACAGAAAATCTGAACATTTTATTTAAAATATGGATGATGACAGGAGAAATGTTAGCATTCAGAGCTCAATGGAAAATAAAATACTTTAGTAAATACAACAGAATTTCAAAAAGTTCATGGAAAATGGAATTAAAGTTTAAATTTACTTTTTAAAAAAGATTTAGTTTATTTGGAAGGCAGAGTTACAAAGAAAGAGGGAGAAAAAGAGAGAAATCTCCCATCCACTAGTTCACTCCCCAAATGGCCACAACAGTACAGCTGGGCCAGACCCAAGCCAGGAGCCAGGAGCCAGGAGCTTCTTCCAGGTCTCCCATGTGGGTGCAGGGCCCCAGGCACCTGGGCCATCCTTCAGTGCTTTCCCAGGCTATTAGCAGGGAGCCAGATCAGAAGAGGAGTAGTCACAGGCAGCGGCTTTACCCGTTCTGCCACAATCCCAGCCACTGAAGTTTATTTTGGTACAAAAATTTTTTTGAAATCCATGCATGCACAGGTTCTTCATTTACTTATTTGAAAAGCTGAGTTACAGAGATACAGAGAAAGATCTTCCTTCCACTGGTTCATTCCCCAAATGGCCACAATGGCTGGGACTGGGCTGAGTGTGAGCCAGGAGCTTCTTCCAGGTCTCTCACATGCTTGGTAGGGGTTCAAGCACTTGGGTCACCTTCCACTGCTTTGGTGACCCTGTGCCCATATGGGATGCTGGCACTGCAGAGGCCAGCCCCCATTAACTTATCTCTTAATTCTATTTCTATTACTTTTTGCAGGACTCTCATATGTACAATCACTGACATCTATTACTTGTTTTTTTTTTTTTTTTTTTTTTTTTTGACAGGCAGAGTGGACAGTGAGAGAGAGAGACAGAGAGAAAGGTCTTCCTTTTGTCATTGGTTCACCCTCCAATGGCCGCCACGGCTGGTGCGCTGCGGCTGGAGCACCGCGCTGATCTGAAGGCAGGAGCCAGGTGCTTCTCCTGGTCTCCCATGGGGTGCAGGGCCCAATCACTTGGGCCATCCTCCACTGCACTCCCTGGCCACAGCAGAGAGCTGGCCTGGAAGAGGGGCAACCGGGACAGAATCCGGCGCCCCGACCGGGACTAGAACCCGGTGTGCCGGTGCTGCTAGGTGGAGGATTAACCTATTGAGCCGCGGCGCCGGCCTTATTACTTGTTTTTCATATGAAGTATTACATATTACTGGGAGTCAAAGTCAGTGACCTGGGAAATATATATTTCAATTCTTTTGTCCTTTAGTCTCACCTGAAAAGTGCATATACCAGGGTAGCAATCAAAGCGAAACTGACCACAACTGCCACAAGTACTTGGTCACTTACTCCTTCTATAACTGAATCATCATCCAGTTTCAAACTTTGAACTTCACGGTGATATTTGGCCATTCCAGGTCTACAATAAAAAAAAAAAAAGATAGAAGTTACAATTAACACAGTGAAAATGAATTATAAAAGCAATTTAAACATAACTCACTTGTAATATATTTAGTTTTTTGTAGCAGCCTTTTTTTTTTTTTTTTTCCAGGCAGAGTTAGTGAGAAAGGAAGAGACAGAGAGAAAGGTCTTCCTTTTTCCGTTGGTTCAACCCTCCAAATGGCCGCTATGGCCGATCTGAAGCCAGGAGCCAGGTGCTTCCTCCTGGTTTCCCATGCGGGTGCAGGGCCCAAGGACCTGGGCCATCCTCCACTGCCTTCCCGGGCCACAGCAGAGAGGTGGACTGGAAGAGAAGCAACCGGAACAGAATCCGGCACCCCAACCGGGGCTAGAAACTGGGGTGCCAGCGCCGCAGGCGGAGGTTTAGCCTAGTGAGCTGTGGCGCCAGCCGGTAGCAGCCTCTTTATATAGATTGCCTTAAGTCCAACTCCAGTAGGGATTCTATCAATTAGTTCTTTAAAATTTGCCAGACACATTATTTTGAAGATTACAAAATTCTGTTTCCTTTAAGGTAAACAGTTACTACAATTTGTCATCCATTTACTTTAAAATTTTTTAAAACAATACTCTTTCCTCTTCAATCTTAGCTCATGTAATTTTAATAATAAGGACATTTTTCTTGCCCAAATGCTGTTTTCTTATTCCTGAGTGCCAAATAAATTCTCCAAGTACATAAGATTCCTCTTCTTCTTCATTGCACTGAATGTGTGTCTTTTGGAATTTACCATATATGAACGGGAAAAGATTGCAGCCTTCTGTAAATATTCCTATATTACCTAGCATATGCTCTGTACATACTAGGACCTAAAAAATGCTTGTTGCAATATAAGTGATTTACCACACTTACGGAGCTAATAATTTGCAAAGTAAGACATTTGGCTATAGGACATTTATATCTATACTAAAACTACTTGAGTTAGTGAAAATTCTGATGTTTGAGAAACCACTGGCCTCACCTAAAACTAAGCTCAGCTTTTAGTTCAGACATCTTTGAACTGCCTGCAATATGGATTCCCTGTGGAGCTGCATTTCCTTATCAAGAGAAAAGGCAGTGTATGAAATGCTCCTTCCCCTGCTCTAAACCAGGGAAAAATGGTAGTACCCAGTTCTGCAGGTCTGAGGGGAGAGAGCCCAACCACACTGGAGTCCAAATATCACAGCTAATTCCTTTTATTTCCTTTCTTTCAGATGAGGAAACCATAAAGCTCACAGTCTTATAAGACACCTAAAGGGAAATAAAGGAAATACTCAGATATGCATGATCTTAATAATTACAGTAAGTTCTGCATTTATGTGACTTATTGCACTGGAATGAATTTTATCTGATATCATTAATCAGGTGAGTTTCTGTAATAGAGGGAATTCTTGAGTTTCAAAGTCAGCACCTTGGAGAAGTCTGGCTGCTAGGAAGAAATGATCTCTGATGGAGGACAGCTAAGCAAAGAAACAGATTAAAGGCAGCTTCCACCAGCTTTACACACAGAAACAGCCTGACCTCAGGTACACGCTGGTGACAGCTTTCAAATACCCATTATGAGGGTACATACTAGGACACTCAGAGAAAGGGGTCTACAGAGAAATCGCCACTTGAAACTACAGAGCCGCAAGTAATCTACAGGTGGGCCATGTGGTCAATTTAGCTATTTTATTCTTCTCTTCTTAAATTAGAGATCCTAAGACTGTTGTCAGAAGTCCTAAGGTGATAATTACTTGCATCAGCTCAAAAATAACCAAAATGTTTATCTGTGTCAAAATTCTCAGGCTCTGCCTTATTGAATCTGTTGTGAGCATTAGACCAAATTGACAGAGGTAAAAGGACTTCACAAGTTCAGCACACTGACAGATGTATCATAATTACTACCACTCACATTTTCTCCTATGCCACACAGCTGCCTAGATTTACTAAGTGGTACTTTTCTTTAAAAATGTGTTACATTTGTTTCTTTGTCTTACCAGGTGTGATCAGTGGTAATGTGTCTAAATTTTATTAGTATTCTGTGTATAATTGACTTCTATGCAATTATGTGCCCTGAAAATACTTCATGCTTGAAGATTTTCAACATTGGGTAGCCACATGCTATTGGCATGATTTTACAGCACAAGTTCCTAATGTTGTTGAGAGGAACAAAGAAGTCACCTGCATTTTTTTGTCATCGTAAATCCCAACCAAACCTAGGGCTATCACATGGAAATCTAATAATGTTTGACCTATTTGTTCAGGGTTTCAATAGTACAACTTCTGCCTTTTTTTTTTTTTTTTTTTTTTTTTTTTTTTTGACAGGCAGAGTGGACAGTGAGAGAGAGAGACAGAGAGAAAGGTCTTCCTTTGCCGTTGGTTCACCCTCCAATGGCCGCCGCGGCCGGTGCGCTGCGGCCGGTGCACCGCACTGATCCGATGGCAGGAGCCAGGTACTTACCCTGGTCTCCCATGGGGTGCAGGGCCCAAGCACTTGGGCCATCCTCCATGCACTCCTTGGCCACAGCAGAGAGCTGGCCTGGAAGAGGGGCAACCGGGACAGAATCCGGCGCCCCGACCGGGACTAGAACCCGGTGTGCCGGCGCCGCAAGGTGGAGGATTAGCCTAGTGAGCCACGGCGCCGGCCCATATTTTTTCTTATAATCAGAATAAAAAGGAGCTAGTGGCTCAAAAATGAGGTAGCAGGAGGTAGTATAACACCATTTCAGTTTGGAATAGGCTAATCTGATTTAAGATTATAGGGGATAAACAATAAAAAGAAACAACACCTCCTACTTGAGATGACCTATTACCTCAATCTTCTAAAATATTTTTTTAATTCACTTTTATTTCTGTGAAAGATAGAGAGACAGAGACAGACAGAGCTCCCATCCACTGGTTTGATTCCTAAATGCTACAATATCTGGGGCTGGGTCAGGCCAAAGCCAAGAGCTGGGAACTCAAATCCAAGTCTCCCACATAGGTGGCAGGGATCCAACCACTTGAGCTATCATCTGCAGCTTCCCAGGGTACATGGTAACAGGAAACTGGAGTGGGAAGTACAGCAGGGTGTTGAACCCAATACTGGATGAGGGCAGGCATCTTAACTGCTGTGCTGAATTCCCAGCCCACCAATCTTGAAAGATGAATACCAAAAGCAATCTGGGTTTAGGTCTGCCAACTTTGGTTTTTCACACAATGCTTGTCTAGAACAAGACAGGGCAGCTGATTCTGTCCAGCAGCACAGGCTTGGAAACCCAGGCAAATGCTTCCTGGATATAAAATTGGACTTTAGTTCCACTTCTGAGACCACGATTACCTCATGTAATTGCTTAGGATTTCCCATTTTCTGCCAAATGTTAAAGTTGGACTTGATGATTTCTCGAGTGCCTTTCACCACTACCTTCACTGATTCTGAGATTTCAGAATAGAAAAAAAAGTCAAGCAAGACGAAAACCAAAGGCCAAAGGAGTTTAGGGTGGGGAGCTGGACTGGGAGAGCCAGATTTTTCACCTTTCTAGGACACAGTTCTATGGTCTGAATTCTTTTCAAGCAGGCAGTATTGTAACAATAAAGCAAAGCCAGCACTTGCTGTGTCCCTTGAGACCCAAACCAGGGCTTGCATGCTCATTCGTTGCCCATACAACATAGCACTTTGTTTCCTCATGGTGCCTTCTGAAGATCTCAAAGAAGGGCAAATGAGAGGCATTCATGTTGCTGTAGGGTATGCCAACAGCTGAACTTTCTCTATCACAAACTCCTTTCCATCAGGAACCACATCCTAACCCCTTGAGTAGTACCCAGGATTTTACAGGTTGTGAGAGCCACTAAAAGCTGTTTACCTGACACCCAGAAACATGGTTATTAAATGTATAGAACATGGTATCTCATTTATTTCATGGAATCCTGTCAAATATGGAAACAGAGTTCCTAGTACTGTTTGTGTTTGAGATTTACAAAAGCCCAACACTGGCGATCTTGGAAACTGTGTGGCGTATCTGATAGAAGCCTAGAGGACTGGATTTGTTCTTGCTTGGTTGGCTAAGTCTTAGTGAGGAGTAGCTTAATGTAGTAAAGGAGTCAGACAACCGTGTACTTGTGAGAAGCTTGAGTCTCGGCTTCCTCACATGTAAAATGTATGAAATTAGGTTGAACCATACCAAACTGCCACTTTGTCAGCAACCACAAGTCATCTTGCCCCAGGGCACTTCGCTGAGTCCCTAAGCTAAGGACAACACAAACTCCCCAGCTCCACCCCTCAGAAACAGAAACACAAATCAGCCAACCAGGAAGAACTGTTGCACCATGGGAAAACTACCCTACCTAAGAATGGACGTCGCTGCAGGTGTACACCTCGGATTGTAAGTCAGCTGTCCTGTCTGCCTGCTGCTCCCTGCAGCCTGCTCATACTGACAGTTCTGGTGAATTCTTTCACCACCCACGATGCCAGCATCACGACACTGATTTTATGAGATGACAAAGATAATGCACTTATCCTATTGGCCAGCACGTTTTACAGCCTCTCAGTAAATGGAAACCATAACATTTTGATTACTATTATTAACAACTGTCGAGGAAGTAGAACACTGAGCCATGCCTTCCCCCCAGCTGTACTGTTTAGCCTCTCAAATTTCCTTTAATTAAAGCTCTCAGGATCTGTTCCCTGGCAAGGCAGGACACATTTGGAAACACTGCCACACAGGACACCACGTTTTCACTTGCCACTGCCACACACACATACACACACATACACACACACATACACACACACACACAGGAGAAATAAATTCGAGCACTCCCTGGAATCACAGAAAAACTCTTTTTAGCCAAGCTTACACAGAACACCGGTGGCCACATGGCTTCTTGGATTACTCACCTCTAAGAAGCTTTTAACATAATGTCCTTCATCAACAGTAACTGGAGCTACAAAATAAAGCCTTAAGAACACTGCTTTTGGCAAAACAATTGGGTATAAGCAGTCAACCTTGAAAGAGGAGGCTTTAGGTCAGTTGCCAAAGCCTTTGACACCCTGAGCAGCTAGAGCGAAAGGTGCTTCCTACACCACAGTCCCTACAGCGGAAGCTAGCAAGCCAAGATGCACGCAAGTCAGGCTCACAGCAGGACAACATATATTGTGTTCCCTTGCTTAACAAGGATATGGGTCACTGAAAGTTACAGCAGTTCTCCAGTAACAACCTAATGCAGAATGCAGGAAATCTGGTTTGACAGCGATCCAGGGGACCCAACAAACAAGAAAAGGCAGTTGCCAACACCTATGAGAAAACTTCAAAAGTCTCCAGAAACAATGGAATTGAAAGTATGAGTTTGTTTCAGTTCAAAAAATTTTTCCTCACAATACATGCAAAGAGTGCATTACGAAGAAAAACAATACTGCATGGATTTCAAAAAAACTTTGTATACCAAAATACACTTAGATTTTTAATTCCATTTTTCCATGAACTTTTTGAAGTACTCTCCCAATACAATTTCTACAGGTTCCTTGGCCCCTGTGTAAGGAATGTTTGAAAGATCACTGAAAAGACTTTTTAACAAAATGACAAATCACCTTGCATGGGCTGATGATCAGAAATCTCAGTAACTCAATGCTGCCCTAGTAGTCCAAATACTCATGGGAAAAGGATGGCGGGGCTCCAGAAACCAAACCAAAGGAAGATGTGTCTGGGAAACTGCCACACTCCAAATAAATTCTGGCATTGTCTGCAGGCTCTATGAATTGACAACTCTCCTTAGACTCCAAGGAATGTCCTAGTCTTAGAAACTCCAGCACGTTAGCACTAGGAGCAAGGTTTATAGCACTGAGTAGCCCCAAACTGGAACAAAACGGATCAACCAACAGTAGGATACACCACAACGGAATACCAGGCAGCAATGAAAATTACCTGTATTTAATACTCGTTGAATGCCACCAAAAACCCACAAGAGGCTTCCACTCATAAACGTCCCAGTATAGGCAGAGGACAACTATATTGCATGCACACATACGTGGCAAACCTACTGTGATTATCACGCAAGTCAGACTAGGGAGGGAATCAGGCTCGGAAACGCATACACAGCTACGGGGGGGGGGGAGGGGCAGGGAACTCCTAGGGTTCCAGCAGTGCTTTTGGCTTTTATCGGGGTGTTTCATCTACTCTCTAAACGCGTATGTCGAATGCACTTTTCTGCAAAGGCTACATCGCTTAAAAGGTCGGGAACGATGCACAGGCCCCGGGAACCGGCGGGGTCCGCGCGGCTCGGAGAGCTGGCGCCCGGCCTCCCGCACTTGAGGCCAAGCTTTGAGGGAGTCGGGGCTCCGAGCGACCCCAGAAGGAAACGGGGGGAACTCTCCTCACCGCCGGCCCAGCCCACCTAGGACCTCCGAGACGCCCACCGTGCCCGCCTCCACAGTCTCCCGGCGACTCCGGACGGGAACGGGGCGCTGCTGGGGCCGGGCCCCGGGGATCCTCAAGGAAAGCGGAGGCTTGGGTCCGATCAGAGACTCCCCCGGCCCGAGACGCCTGGGCGGCCGGGAGGCGACCCCGGACTGCGCCGCCCGCCCTCTCGCGGTCCAGATCCGGGGGCGTGGCCGGCCACGCGCCGGACGCCCGAGGCCGAGGCCGGGGGGAGGGGGCGCGTACCTCTCCACCGCGGAGGAGCTACCTCGCCAATTCCCGGTGACAGAGGACACAGATTATTTCTGGGGACTGCCCCGCCAGCCCTCCCGGGCTACCACTAGCTTGTCCCCTTTTTACTGTGGAGTGTGGGCACCGGCGCACGCGCACTGCGAGCTTCCGTGACGGCGCGCCGCCGCCGCCGCCGCCGCGCGCGCGCCATGACACGCAGCGGTCTGTGACCGGCCGCGCGCGCGCACGCGGAGGCAGGGCCGGGGGCGGGCCCGCAGGAGCGCGCCTGCGCGCTGCGGCTCGCCCGTCGTTCGCTGGAGGAGGGCTGTGGGCAGCGGGGGGGCGGGGACGCGGGGCGGCGGGCGTGGCTCGGGGGTGGCGCGCGGCGAGCGCGCGCGCCCAGATGAGAGGAGCAGGAGGGGCGCGGGGGTGACGGTGCGGAGCCGCTGCCAGCGCCCGGGCGAGAGCAGGCGGTCGGGCCCCAGCAGGAGGTGGGCCAGAGGCCAGGGCGGCTGCCGGGACCCTGCGGACGGCACCCGCACCGCGTCGCGGCGGTTTCTGGCCTGGTGGAGAAGGCGTTGCCGAGCCCCAGCGGGGGAAGATGTTCAGCGTGGAGTCGGTGGAGCGGGTGGAGCTGTGCGAGAGCCTTCTGACTTGGGTACGTGGTGCCGCCGCGGCGCTGGGAGACTCTCCGGCTCCCGCTCCGGGGCCGCTTTTCCGGGACCCCCCCCGCCCGTCCCGGGGGGCGAGCGCCGCGGGCGCCGGTGCCGTCACATCCGGGGCCTGAGGCGGTCAGGGCCGGGGATGCGGGTGCGAGCGGCGTCCGGGAGAAACTTGCCGGGCCCGGGGTGTGGGGTGTCGTCCGGGGAGGCTAATGACGGGGTGCGGGCGCGCCGTCACTGGCACCGTCGTTGTCTGCCGCTGCGCGGGCGCTGGCGCTGCTCGCTCGGCGCGGGGACCCCCGAGGCGGGGGCCCCGGCTCGGCCCGGGTGGGGAGCGCTCGGGCCCAGGGTTCCGCCGCTCGCCGCCTTTGTTGTAACGCTCCCGAAGGACGTGCCCGCCGCGGCGGAAGAGAGAAGTTCCTTTGAGGTCGGGTGGGAAAAATAGGAAAAAACAGATAATAAAAGGCGCCCGGCGACGGCGTGGGTCGGACGCCAGATGCGCCCGGGCCGTTAGGCAAGCGGGCGGTGGGGCGGCATTCGGGAGAGATCCCGAACGTGAGGCTGGAAGGGGATCTGCAAGGTGCGTGGCAGGCGGTGGAACCCGGAGGCGTCTGGGGAGTCCCGGCGCTGCGGGATTCCGACCGCGAAGGGCCGGCCGGCCGCGGAGTTCTGGCGTTTGCAGAGTCTGTGTGCGCGCGCGGTTCCGGCGCCTGGAGCAGCCTGTTTAGGAGTAAACTCCTGCTCTGGCCTTTCTCACCCTCTGGCTGGGGCGAGCCCGGTGCCCCCTTCGGGAGCGCGGGTTTTACTCATCGCTACACATGCCGGGTGACCTTTCTAGAATAGCACACAGACGTATTTATGGAGGTGACTGCCGCGTTTGTGTTCGTTTTAAAGACAGACCACTAACGTGAGGGAAGTTCTGTTTAGTCTGGGGTTACAAGTTCAGCTCCCTCTTCCTGTGCAGGTGTGAGAAGCATTCTCTTAGGTAGCTTGCTACAAACCTGATTAAAGCAGAGTCTAGGGTTTTTAACGTGGCCCTGTCGAGGCATCACATTATGTCTTCGGAAACGTAGAGTATGTACAACCGAAGAGATCTATGCATTCACCGCGTTTTGTGTTAGACCATTCTTGGGACTTCAGAGAGCCCCCAGTAATACATAGCTAAAGTAGAACTTGCAACTCTTCCGTTCCGGCTTCTTCACTGCTCTATTTTAGAAGAGGAAAACTGATGTTGCATAATGTACCAGGGTTTGACTAGAGTGAGGAGAGCAGAGAGAGAGGAAAGCATTACTCCATTCTTTGGTATGGTGGAGGGAACCATGTATACAGAAGCCTGGGAATCTTTAGATTTACGGTTTAAATCCTGTACAAATAGTGCTAGAAAAAGGAGCAGGAAAGAAAAGATGAGGAAGCGAATTGAATCTGAAGTGGTGCTGCACCATTTAAAGTCTTGCAAGAAAAGTCATGGAAATAAAGACATGTTTAAAGCTTATTTGCAAAAAGATGATAGTGCAGTTGGTTTGAGTGAGAAATGTTGATGATACAGAGGCGGAATCATAGAGGAAACTTTGAGGGGCTATCAACAGAACCAGACAGCATGGAAGCACCGATTTAGAATCTGAGAGAATGTCAAGACATGGGGTGGCAATATATACTACCTACTGCAGAGAGGTCCGGGAGTGCCATACTGAAATCCACTGGAACCCTCAAGGAGGAAAATTTCTGCAGAATAGAGATGAGCAGTGACAAAAGTGGAGGTCAGGGGCCACACAAAAAGCAAGATTTGAAAACACTTAAACTGAACATTGAAATGTTTCAAAATAAAGTTGAGTTAAAGTGCTGGACTTGTTCTCTTTTACCTGTCAGGATAGAAAGCTGAATAAAGGGTTTTTATGAATAATGGCTAAGGTAACAGAACATGTCCATCTAGTCTGTTAGTACCTCCTGTCTGGAGAACAGATAAATGCTGAATACAATTCCAAAACCAGTTGTGGGGCTGGTGCTGTGGCACAGCGGGTTAACGCCCTGGCCTGAAGTGCCGGCATCCCACATGGACGCTTGTTTTGGTCCTGCTGCTCCACTTCCGATCCAGCTCTCTGCTATGGTCTGGGAAAGCAGTAGAAGATGGCCCAAGTCCTTGGGCCCCTGCACCCTTGTGGGAGACCCAGAAGAAGCTCCTGGCTCCTGGCTCCGGATCAGCACAGCTCCGGCTGTTGTGGCCATCTGGGGAGTGAACCAGCGGATGGAAGACCTCTCTTTCTGCCTCTCCTCTCTCTGTGTAACTCTGACTTTCAAATAAATAAAGAAATCTTAAAAAAAAAAAACAAAAAAAAAACACCAGTTGTAGGAGAAATGGATACAATGAGATACACTCCAAAGAAAAGACTGGCATTTAGAACAGTTTACTTTGTTTTACATAAGCTTCTACTCAGAGTGGTTGTGTGATTTTTTTTTTTTTTTTTTTTAGCACATGGGGAGCTAGGGGGTGACTGCAGCACTCAGCAAATCCAAACAGCTGTCAACAGCAGAGAAGACCCAAGAATCGAAAGTGCGGTCTGGGCTAGTGTCACAACTTTGCTTCCACCATGTAGCAAGCATTTTGAGACTGGAGAGATAAACAGTACCTTTTAGAAATTCTTCACTGAGAATGGTTAAAATAATAAGTGAAGGTATGACTCTTAGTCACCCATGATGTGGTTCTGTGGAACTGAATCTCATTGCCCCAAATGCTAGATAAATTGCCATTGTATAAAAGAGCCCAAGAACCATTTGTTCCACACTTGTTGAAGAGGAATACTTAAGAAAAGACAAAGTAACAAACTACCCTTGGAAACATTTTAAGCTTAAATTCCAAATCCAAGTTTATGCAGTAAGCAGGTTCAGCAGGATGTGCTTGAAAATTTTCATTGTACCTCTCCTCCCCACCCTCTGAGCCCATATGTACTGCAACTTGTTAGAAAATGTCTGCCCTGCTATTACACCTGTCAAGCTCAATTTCTTGAATGGTGCATGAATTGCCATGAAAGATTGCATTTTCCCAGCGTTTAGAAACTGGAAGACAAGAGTATCTAGAATATTACCAGATAATGACAAGAAGCTAAGTGAACTGAGTCATAGCATAGGCTTATTAGTGCCCTTGTGGGACACCTGGCAACTGAAAGTTATCCATGATATTTTCCTGTAACTTACTGGCAGCCTCTAAATGACATATTGGTGATGATTAAATGAGGAAGTGTGCACTTATGTGGAATCGTCCCCATCCCACTCTTGGTCTTCTGCCAAGTCCATACTACCAACAATTTTGTGTCCTCCGTTGGGAGAATAAATAAATCACGGATTAGGGAGGGTGCTGTGACATAGCAGCTTAAGCTTCTACTTGTGACACCAGCATCCATGTGAGTGCTGGGTTGAGTCCTGGCTGCTCCATTTCTGAACCTGCTAATAGACCTGTGAAGCAGCAGATGGCTCAAGTGCTGGAGTGCCTGCACCCATGCAGGAGACCCCAGGTGGACATCGTGGCTCCTGGCTTCCACCTAGCCCAGCCTTGGCTGTTGTGGAGAGTTGGGGAGTGAACCAGTAGATGAAAGATCCTTCTGTCACCCTCCTTTTAAATAAATAATTTTTAAAAAGAAATTACTGGCGTATAGAAGTTAAAAAGGTTCAATATAGCATGACACTAAGAGGGCAGATTCTGATGTTAGACCACCTGGGCTCAAAACCTGATTTTGTTTCATATTAATTAGAGTAGCTGTTCTCATGCTTTGGTATTGAGTGGCACTGACTGCTGGCCCCACACCCAGAGGTTCTAATCTGTGGGTCTGACATGGGGCCTAAAATTCTGTATTTCTAACACGTTTCTAAGCCCTGCAACCATTTGTGATAGGGGGGGCCACATTTTGAGAACCATTGCCCTAAAACACGGTTTTGCCTCTACTAAATGCCAAAACCACCTACCTGGTGCTAACAGCAGAACTATCTTCCAGGAGCAGAGTGACCCCTGGTTGAAAATTCCTGCTCTGGGACACTCATTCCAGGTGGTCTCATGCTTTACTCCTACACTTGGGGCATGAAGGGAGGCGGAGGTTGGGTGCTATGAACAGAGTGGCTACCTTAAGGTAGAATTTTATACCTTCTTGAAGCTGGGTGGTGTTATCTTTTGGTTGTATTGTATTATTTTGAAATACTCCATCAGCGTTAGTTCAGAGGACTGGTATGGGGTTTTTTTTAAAAATAGAGATGTAAGGGACTGTGGCATAGTGGGTAAAGCTGCTGCCTGCGGTGCTGGTATCCCATATGGGCGCCAGTTGGAGACCTGGCTGCTCCACTTCCAATCCAGCTCCCTGCTATGGCCTGGGAGAGCAGTACAGGATGGGCCGAGTGTTTGGGCCCCTGTGCCCGCGTGGGACACCCGGAAGATGCTTCTGGCTCCTGGTTTTGGATAGGCTCAGCTCTGGCTGTTGTGGCCATTTGGGGAGTGAACCAGAGCATGGAAGACTTCTCTGTCTGTCTTCCTCTGCCTCTGCCTCTCTGTAACTCTGCTTTTCAAATAAGAAGATAAATATTTAAAAAAGAGAGAGATGTAATTTGTATGCCATAAAATTCATCCTTTTAAAGTATACAGTTTAAAAAAAAATGAAGTATACAGTTTATTGCTTTTGTAGTATGGTCACAAGGTTGTGTTATTGTTGTGTCTAATTCTGAGAACATTTTTGTCACCACAAAAGCAAGACTCTAGGGATAAATTTTCTTTGAGATCTACTTTACTTCTTTCTCAAAGCCAGAGGTGGACGTCATGTATCTCTCATGAACAACTGTGCAGCTCAAAGGCTAATACTGAGAAAATAATGGTTTGGAAACCGTAGGGGCAGGCATTTGGTCCAGCAGTTAAGCCCTCATCTCATATCAGAGTGCCTGGAATCAAGTCCTAGCTCTGTTCCCAATTCAAGCTTCTGCTAATGCAGACCCTAAGAGGCAGCAGGTGATGGCCCAAGTAGTTGGGTCCTTATCCTCTACAAGAGAGACTGTGTTGAGGTCTCAACACCCTGCTTTGGACCCAGCCCCAGCCATTGTAAGCACTTTAGAAAGTGAACCAGCAGGTGGTCCCATAAATAAATAAATTTTTAAGAATCAAAGTAAAATTTAGCTTTCTATATGTCATAAAAAAAGAAATAAAGTATTTAAATTATTTGCTTTTTTTGAATTAATAGTTTCTTCTAATTGGCCAGAAGCAGTTTTCTAATCTTGTATCCTTATATTTGGTAGTACGTTAGATCAGAGGATTCCAAATGCCAAACCATCGCCTAGCTACATGAGAATTATTGGATGGGTTTGTTAAAAATAGATTCCTGACTTCCTGTGTGTGATGTGCATTTGGGGAGCACTGCTTCATGCTTTTAAAAATCCCTAATATGCTTTGTTTTTCTTGTTCAGTCCTTAAGCCACATACCCCTCCGAAAGTTATTTTTCCCCAGTCTTCACATGGAAAAACTGACTAAGAGAGATGAAAGTGGGGTGGGTATTATATCAGAATGCTTAGGTTTGAGTCCCAGTTCTGCTTCTGATTCCAGCTTTCTGCTAATCTTCATCCTGAGAGGCAGTGATCCTGACTTTGGCCTGTCCCAGCCCCAGGTGTTGCTGGCATGTGGAGAGTGAACTAGCAAATGGGAGATTCTCCCTCTCCCCTCTCCCCTCTCCCCTTTCCCTCCCTCTCCCCCTACCTCCCTGCTTCCTCCCTCCTTCCCTACCTCCCTCCTTTCCCCTCCCCCATTCAAGTAAACAAATAAGTAAAAATTAAAGCAACAAGTACCTTTGAAAAAGAGAATTGAGGTTATACATTTAAGGTTACACTGCAACTTAGGAGTAAAACTGGGGATTAGAATTAGTTCATTCCATTTGAAGCAGTGTTGACTGAGGGCCTGTTTGGTATCAGGCATTCTGCTAAGGTTCCTGATGCAGAGATAAAGGAGCCTTTTTCCTTCTAATCACACCTACAAGGTTCTGTTTTGTTTTGTTTTGTTTTTTTTAGTGGGCCATTCTTGTAGCAAGTGTAACATGAGAACAGGTGCTTGTTTCTTTTAAAATAATTACCACCTTACCAGTGAGGAGGCAGTACGGGTAAAATTCAAAATCACTTCCTGCAGATGATGTTTATTTGTTCCACATTTTTGCTTAGTAATTTTTACTGAGCTTCTAGCATGTCAGGGGATGGCTTAGAAGGACTTTCTTATCATAACCTCTCCTGAATAGGTAACTTAAGTAAAAGCAAGTTAAGATAACTTGCTTCGCCTTTCCAGCTATAACTATTGCTACTCATAAGGCTCTGCTATATAAAATATGAAGGTGCTACAGACTGTACTTGTTGATAGTTCTTTTAAAAATATTTTTTGGTGGCCAGCGCCGCGGCTCACTTGGCTAATCCTCTGCCTGCGGCGCCAGCACCCCGGGTTCTAGTTCCCAGTTGGGGCGCCAGATTCTGTCCTGATTGCTCCTCTTCTAGTCCAGCTCTCTGCTGTGGCCTGGGAGGGCAGTGGAGGATGGCCCAAGTGCTTGGGCCCTGCACCTGCATGGAAGACCAGGAAGCACCTGGTTCCTGGCTTTGGATCGGCACAGTGCCAGCTATAGTGGCTATTTGGGAGGTGAACCAATGGAAGGAAGACCTTTCTCTCTGTCTCTCTCTCTCTCGCTGTCTAACTCTGCCTTTCAAAAAAAATTTTTTTGGTGATTTTTTTTTGGGGAAGATTTATTTATTCATTTGAAAGACAGAGTGAGAATGAGAGTGAGGTTTTCCATTTTCTGATTTTTCTCCTGAGATGCCTAAACAGCCAGGGCTGGACCAAGCTGAAGCCAAGATCCAGGAACTTCATCCTGGTCTCACATATGGGTGGCAGGGGCCCAAGTACTTGGGCCATCCCTCTGCTGCCTTCACAGTTGTATCAGCAGAAAACTGGATAAGAAGCACAGCAGCTGGGATGCAAACTGAGAGATCCAACGCACTGTGCCACAACAGTAGCCCCAATAGTTATTTAAAAAAATATTTTATAAATGTTGTGATACAGTGGAGTGAACCAGCAGTTTTACTTCTTTCCTAACCCAATAAATAAATTAAAATGTGTGTGAAGATAGATGGTTCTTGAGTGTTACTCCCAATATTTCTATTGTCACTACCTAGTTTAGCTTCATCTGTATTAAATATTAACCTACTCAAATAGGGGCCCTCTTCTTTTCCTCTAGTGTTTTCATCGTCCTGCAACCAGTATGATCTTTTTTTAAATTTTTTTTAAGATTATTTATTTGAAAGGTGGAGTTACATAGAGGAAGAGGCAGAAGCAGAGGAGTCTTCCATCTGCTGGTTCACTCCCCAAATGACCACATGACTGGAGCCGCACTGATCAGAAGCCAGGAGCCAGGAGCTTCTCCCAGGTCTCCCACACGGGCACAGGGGCCCAAGGACTTGGGCCATCTTCAGCTGCTTCCCCAGGCCATGGCAGAGAGCTAGATCGGAAGTGGAGCACCCAGAGCACCCATATGGGATGCTGGCACTGCAGGCCGTGGCTTTATCTGCTGTACCACGGTGCCGGCTTCACCAGTATGATCTTTATACATTGCAAATCTCATGGCCTCACACTCCTCTTAAAATCCTTTGCTTACTCCCTATTGCCCCTAGGGGAAAGTCCAAAAATGACTTACAGGGTTTTTCATGAGCATGCTCCTTCCTTTAGCCCCACCTTTTACCAGTTTACTTTTGTCCCTGTTCCATCTCTTCCTCCAGTTCTCACTCTCCCACCCAGTCCATACGGAGCCTCTTTTCATTCCTAGATTGCATCCCACTCTCAATTCTAATTTTTGTGCTTGCTATTTATACTTCCTGTAACATGTTTCGTTTCACTAAACTCTCCGAGAGGATGGCCTGTGTCTGTCTATTCGCAATAGTTTATTTCCTGGTTACACTACTGGTTATAATTACTGTTAGCTGCGTTCACTTATTTTTTTCTTTTTTTTCTTTTTCTTTTTTTTTTTTTTTTTTGACAGGCAGAGTGGACAGAGAGAAAGGTCTTCCTTTTGCCGTTGGTTCACCCTCCAATGGCTGCCGCGGCCGGCACACCGCGCTGATCCGATGGCAGGAGCCAGGTACTTATCCTGGTCTCCCATGGGGTGCAGGGCACAAGCACTTGGGCCATTCTCCACTGCACTCCCTGGCCACAGCAGAGAGCTGGCCTGGAAGAGGGGCAACCGGGACAGAATCCGGCGCCCCGACCGGGACTAGAACCCAGTGTGCTGGCGCTGCAAGGCGAAGGATTAGCCTAGTGAGCCACGGCGCCGGCCTCACTTATTTTTAGAGATTAGGAAAAGTGTAACGTGTCTCAGCCATGTTTTGTTGACTAGTGCACAAGTAGTTCTAGTTCAGAATATATTTGAAATCAAAATGAATTGAATAACCTAGCCACGGTAAGGTGACTTCCATGTACTTGTAATAATATCTTGGCTCTGAGGAACAGGAACCTTGACCTGGCTAGGCTTAAACAATAGAGAAATTTGTGTCACGTAATAGGAAGCTTCAGGATTTTTTAATTCAGGGATTCCATTTTTACCTCAAGTTTTTTCTACCCCTTCTTCCTGCCTCCCACTGCACTGGCATCATTCTAAGAGAGATTTCCTTAGAATTTGAAAGGTGACTACTAGCAGTGATTGAGACAGCATACTCATTCATATCAATAGGAGATTGGCTTTTCTTTCTCAGAGGGTCTCTGTCTCTGTCTCTCCTTAGTCCAGACTTTCTTTGCCCTTTTTATTCCTGCATTAGTCAGTAGTGGAGGGTTACTCTGATTTCTTATTCCTTAGACTGATCATCTGTAAGTAGAATGGGAGCTGGGAAGTCACCCATGTCTAGCACAATTTCTTTTACCAATGGAAAAACTAGCAATGACAATCTGCTGGAAATTTCCCATAAAGGAAAAAAAGGTCCAACTATTCTGTTTTTAAAAATTTATTCCAGCTCCCAGATGAGATCATCTCTCTCACACACACATGCATACACAAAGCCTGAGTAATGTTTATGTAGTTAACCATAGAATCTTTTTCTCTCTTTAGATCCAGACATTTAATGTGGATGCACCATGCCAGACTGTGGAAGATTTAACGAGTGGGGTTGTGATGGCCCAGGTTCTTCAAAAGATGTAAGAATAAGTGGTTTATTTTTAAGTATGTTCTTATATATGATATTTACTTGGTTGAAAACATGGATAACAAAATGTATGAAACTTATGTTTTATGTAGAATAAAGACCATAACAGCAGTGATGATTTTGATTGTGTGTGCTTGTTAGGAATAGATGGGTTGCAAGTTTAATTAGGGCTGTAATTGTTACACTCCAGTGGTTTTAGCAGAAGTATTTCTTGTACTTTTTGGCAGAAGTTTTCATGTCAGTGACCAGATTTTGCCATTGTAGCATGATCTGTTACTCCCTTTCTCTTTAGGATTTTGCTCAGATGTTGTCATAACACTGAGGCTTTCCCTGACCTCCCATATGAAATAGCACCAACCATTCTGCTATACTCTACCCCTTAACCTTTCATGTTCTTCAAAAAGTTTGTAGTATCATCTGATAATGTCATGTATTTGGTAGTTCATTTCTATAGTTCTTCCTCTTGCAAACATACACACAGAGAATACAAGCTCCCTACAAAGCCAGGAAATTTATTTTGTTCACTGTTGAGTCCCAGCAACTAGGAAAGTGCCTGGTTTTGGGTTAAAGATTATGAAATGACCATTCTTTGTAGGTCAGAATGGTCAAATGTTAGCAGTTACTTCTGCTTTAATCTGTGTCATGGGTGTTCATGTTTGCTGAATGACTAAAGTATTTGGGATGTATAAAACATCCTTGATTCTTTTCTTCTGCATACTTTGAAAAATAATAGTTTAAAATTGCTATTACATGACTGTTAACTTTTGACCTAGGAATTTTAAAATAAAAGGATTATGTGAATTTAAGAAGTCATTGGGATTGGTGTGACTTCAGGATACTTTTATAATTTGATGATCTGTGGGTTCCCTAGCCTGATGACATTAAAATATTTACATTTGACTGAGGTTTTCTAAAGTTTGTTGGGAATCGGTATCATTGAATGAATTCTTGCTATTACTTAGCTTGTGACAAGCTCTAGAATTGCCCATCTGAGAAGCAAGTCAAGTGGCCAGAGAATGTCTTTGTGCCCTTTGAGCCGAGGACTCATGTTTGGAAACTGCACTAGTATTTGTTGTCTTCTGTAACTTAGTGTACTCAGCTGATGTCTCTAGATGTGTAGGCACACAGGCTCTCAATGCAGTTCAAGAAGGTTTGACTGGAAGCTGACCTGCCCTGATTTCTAGCCCTCTGAGATGAGAGATCTGTAGTTTTCATGGTCTCCTTGAAGAGGTGCCCCAATAACTTTTACCTTTCCAGTGGTCTGGAAAGGTTCACTGAAGTTCTGTAAATAAAAATTATTTGTGGGTATGGGGGCCTAGCTAAGTGAGCTTTTTAGATGTGTATTGGTGGCCGGCGCCGTGGCTCAATAGGCTAATCCTCCGCCTAGCGGCGCCGGCACACCGGGTTCTAGTCCCGGTCGGGGCACCGGATTCTGTCCCGGTTGCCCCTCTTCCAGGCCAGCCCTCTGCTGTGGCCGGGGAGTGCAGTGGAGGATGGCCCAGGTGCTTGGGCCCTGCACCCCATGGGAGACCAGGAAAAGCACCTGGCTCCTGGCTCCTGCCATCGGATCAGCGCGGTGTGCCGGCCGCAGCGCGCTGGCCACAGCGGCCATTGGAGGGTGAACCAACGGCAAAAGGAAGACCTTTCTCTCTGTCTCTCTCTCTCACTGTCCACTCTGCCCGTCAAAAAAAAAAAAAAAAAAAATAGATGTGTATTGGTGAATTTTTTATGTAAGTTAATTTGAATAGAATTGCCGTCATTCAACAAGAAGAAAAGAAAGAATGTGTGTATTATTTTATCAGAACAAGATCTCAGGAATAAGATACAGATGCCCACTCTTGTCACTTCTATTTATATAGTAGTAGAAGTCCTAGCGAAAGAAGTTAGGCAAGAAAAAGATTTAAAAAGTGTCCAAACAGGAAAGGAAGAGTTGAACTTGTTGAAGTTTGCTGATGTTTTATGTATAGAAAACTGTAAAGAGTTTACCAAAAAACTGAGAACTAATTAATGAATATAGTAAAATTGCAAAATACGGAATCAGCATACAAAAAGGCAGTAGTGTTTCTATACACTAACAAACTATCTTCAAAGCAATCAAGAAATTAATCCCATTTATAATACCTATGAAAAAATCAAGTACTTAGACAAATTTAATCAAGATGAAAGATCTGTGTACTGAGAACTATAAGGCATTGATGAAAGAAATTGAAGACACAGATAAATGTAAAGATAATCCGTGTTCAAGGATTAGAAGAAACAGCATTGTTAAAATGTCCATACTACCCAAAGCCATCTGCAGGTTTAGTGCAGTCTCTATCAAAAAATCCAATGATATCTTCACATAAATAAGAAAAATCCAAAAATTTGTATGAAACCACAAAAACTCCAAATAGCAAAGGCAGTCTCGAGTGGGAACAAGTCTTTGAGACATCACATACCTGAATTCAAACTATCACAAAGCTGTGCTAATGGCATAAAAACACACACCAACCAATATAACAGAACAGAGAGCACAGAAATTAACTCACACACCTCTGGATGTAATCTGTTGATTTTCCATAGAGCTGCCAAGAACACACAATGAGGAAAGGACAGCCTTTTCAACAAAGGTGATGGAAAAACTTGATTTACTCATGCGGAAGACTGAAACTAGATCATTCATGTCATACTGTATATAAAAACTAACTCTAGTGGCTGGCACCGTGGCTCGCTTGGTTAATCCTCTGCCTGTGGTGCTGGCATCCCATATAGGCCCCGGGTTCTGGTCCCAGTTGCTCCTCTTCCAGTCCAGCTTTCTGCTGTGGCCTGGGAAGGCAGTGGAGGATGGCCCAAGTGCTTGGGCCCTACACCTGCATGGGAGACCAGGAGGAAGCACCTGGCTCCTGGCTTCGGATTGGTGCAGTGCTGGCCGTAGCGGCCATTTGGGGAGTAAACCAATGGTAGGAAAACCTTTCTATCTCTCTCTCTGTATATAACTCTACCTGTCAAATAAATTAAAAAAAATTTTAGTAAACAAAAAACTAACTCTAAACGGATTAAAGACTTACACATAAGACCTGAAACTAAAACTGCTAGATGAAAATGGGAAAATTTTTCTTGACATTGGTCTGACAATGATTCTCAGGTAACAGAAGCAAAAATAGACAAATGGAATTGCATCAAACTCGAGCTTCTACACAGCAAAGGAAGCAATAGAGGAAAGAGATACTCCACAGATTGTGAGCAAATATTTGTAAGCCAAAGGTCTGATAAGGGGTTAATTTCCAAAATATATAAGGAACAAGGTTCAAAAGCAAGAAAAGAAGTAACCTGATTTAAAAATGTACAGAGCCAGCGCCATAGCTGAGTGCCTTCACATCTGATCAGCTTGGATGATGCCCCTGGAAGGGCTCCTGGCTCCTGGCTTCAGCCTGGCCATTGAAACTGTTTTGGGAGTGAACTAGAAGATTGATCTCTCTCCCTGTCTCCCTCTATCTCTTATTCTTGCTCTCACTCTGCCTTTCAAATAAATAAATCTTTAAAATAAAATAAAAATGAACAAAGGACCTGAATAGACATTTCTCCAAAGAGCACATACAACAACAAGGTTTTGAAAAAAATGCTCAGAATCACTAATCACTAGGAAAATAGAATTTAAAACCATGATGAGATATCACTTCACACCTTTTAGAATGATTGTCATCGAAAAGATGAAAGAAAGATAGCAAGCATTGGTGAGGATGTAGAACAGAAGCAACTCTTTTACACTGTGGGACTGCCATTTTTCAGAATATGTCCAGAGGATACAAAATCAGTGTATAGAAGAGACATCTGCATTCTCATGTTTACTGCATCACTATTCAACAGCCAAAATACAGAATCAACTTAAGAGTCCATAAGTGATAAATGAAGAGAAGTGGTGTAGTTACACAATGAAATACTGTTCAGCCTTAAAAAAAAAAAAAAAAAAAAGGAATTCTGTCATTTGTAACAACATGGATGAATCTGGAAGATGTCACTGTGCTCAGTGAAATAAGCCACACACAGAAAGACAAAAAGTCCATGATCTCATTTAAATGTGGAGCCTATAAAACAATTGGATTCATAGAAGCAAAGAGTAGAATGGTGGTGACCTGAGACTTAGGGGATGGGGGAGAGGGAATGGACAGATGATGGTTAGAGTATAAAACTTAAGTTTGTTAATATTTATTTCACAGCATGGTACTATAGTTGATAATAATGAGTAAATTTCAAATGTTCTCATAGTGAAAAAAAGTATTTGAGGTGATGGATGCTGACCACCTTGATTTAATCAGTCCACATGGTATGCACATATAACATCGCTTTGTAACATATGAATATAAACATTCTAATTTGTTCATTTGCAGTGAAAATTGGGTTCTATAAAGTGATTGTTTCAACATGCCATGGTCTTGTGGGCATATTTCTCCTCAGTACTTTAGTTGTCTACTTTTATTTTTCACTAGATTGTCTTCCTTTTGTTGCAATATGACATATATAGAAAAGTATCTTTAAAAAATGACAGATTTTACTCATAGGTGCATATCTCCTTGTAACTGTCACCAGATTGAGCTTGTATAGAAATTTCTGATCCTGATGGCTCCCTTTATATGCTCCTTCCTAATCAATACATCTTAATGCCAGAGATAGCCATGATTCTGATTTCGACACCATTGACTATTTTTGCCTGTTCTTGGACTGTCGCTCCCCCTCTTCGTGGAGGAACGACACAGGACCCTGCGCTGTTCTTTCTTCTGCTGCTCGGTCCTCCCCGGGTTTGCTGCTGGTTCTTCCCGGGTTGGCTACTATCCCTTCCACCTCCGTGGAAGGGCAGTTCCCCCTGGCCACATTCCCCACTTCCGCAGGGGAGCGGCACACCGCCGGCCGGCTCTCTCGGGGGCTGCACAGGTGTTCCTTCAGATGTTCCCCTTAGATGTTCCTGGTGCATGCCGTCTCTCTCCTCCTTTATAGTCCTCCTCCACCAATCCTAACTCGGCTGCCCACACGCCGAGTACGCTGCTCTCCAATCAGGAGCAAGTCCTACAGTTTATTGGCTGAACTGGAGGCAGCTGTGCAGAAGCTGTTTTCTTCTCTCCCAGCGCCATGTTGTGGGAGAGCAGATGCATAGAATAAGTCTTAATTCCAGTAACTCAGTCCAGTCCGGGCTGCTCCCCACATTGGACATCTTAAAAGTGGAATAATACTTTGTCTCTCATTCAAGCTAATGTCTGTGCGATTTATCCACATTATTGGAGAATATATTGAGCAGCTGTGTAATCTAAGCATCCTCAGCAACATTTTATTACTTCTGTGTTCATTTGATGTTGATCGAATGGCTATTTTGTGTCCAGCACTGGTTATACAAGGATGTATCTTACTAAGGGAGTTGAGGAGTTTATAATATGGGGAGGACCTGATTTTAATTAACTAAGAAAATAAAACTGATATGGTAACAAATTCAACAGAGGAGCGGTATACAGTGTTATGAAGGTTTGTAAGAGGCATGTTTAGCTTAGTCTAGGAAATCATGAGCATTTCACCTGAGGAAGTAGAGATAAGTTGGATCTGAAAGATGATTCTTAACAGATTTCTTAGCAGAGGGCAGGACGTATGCAGAAGTTCTGAAGGATGATGGGATATGTGAACACTGCTATGTTTAAGTGGCTAATGCAGAGGAGGAGCATGGTACAAAATGAAGATGGAATGCTAGCTACCAGCAGATTTTGATGATTAGTATGGGGTTAGTGAAGGGAGATGTTGAAATTGACTTTTAATTTTCTGACTTAAGCAAACACATTGATGTGGGAAAAAGGAAAGAGATCCATTTGGAGGAGTGTGGATGTGTCATGAGCTTAGTTTAGGGAACATTGAAGATGAATGTAATGAGAGATTAAGGAGGAATGCTATTAGCAGATACAGGGGTCTGTTCTCTTGGAGTATTGTCAGGTGTTTAGTTTCAAATGGGAGTTTCTCAGGAGAGATTTATTTACTTGTGACAAGTAAGGAGACAGTGGACAGTTAGAGTTCCCTAAACAAACTGCCTCGCTGAGAAGCAGTTTGCTAGAGCTTTTATATCAAGGGTTAGGGGAGTGTGCAGGATATAGGAAAGAGGGAGCAGAGGGCCCTACCTGCTCAATCAACACACACTTCCATACATTGTATGTTGAAAACTCTTACCAGATCGGGTTCTTGCAGCTTCTTGACTAGCATTCTAGTAAAGGCTTAGCAGACACTGAAGCCAGGAGCAGAGAACTCGATGCAGGTCTCACATGTGGATGGCAGGATCACAATTACTTGAGCCATTACCTATTGCCTCCCAGAGTGTCTTAGCAGGAAACTGGAATCAGGAGCTGGAGCAGGGGATCAGACCCAGGCTTTCTAATGTGGGATGCTGGTGTCCTGATGGGCACATTAACTGCTAGGCCAAATGCCCAACCTTTAAATTTATTTGGGGTTTGGATACAGGAGGCATGAATGAAATCATTGGCCATGTGAAACTCAATCTCCATTCCCTCTCCCCTTGCTGGATGTCAAGGTAAGGGTTGAAAGTTTAACCTTTAATCATGGAATTGGTTGTTCTGGCATCAGACCCCATCTTGAAGCTATCTAGGTAACCCCACAATAAATCACATTAGTATAAAATAAATACTGGTGTGGTCCAGAAGGGCTCATTATGAATTACAAGACATTTCTGTCCTAACTCAAAATTCCAAAGGTTTTAGGAAATGAGTGTCAGGAACCAGGGATGACAATTATAACCTCATGCTGACTGAAACAGAAAGGACAGAAGTAAAAAGTGGTGCTTCAAAGTTTAAGGAAGGGGGACAAAAGGGTCTGGCTCTGTGGTGTAGTTGTCGAAGCCTCCGCCTGTGGCTCCAGCATACCGTTTGGGTGCCTGTTCATGTCCCAGCTGTTCCACTTCTGATCCAGCTCTCTGCTATTGCCTGGGAAAGCAGTGAAGATGGCCCAAGGGCCTGGGCCCCTTTATCCACGTGGGAGACCTGGAACAAGCTCCCCACTCCTGACTTTGGATTGGCCCAGCTCTGGCCATTGTGGCCATTTTGAGAGTGAACCAGCAGGTAGAAGACCTTCTCTCTCTCTCTTTCTGCCTCAAATAAATAAAATCTCTTAAAAAAAAAAAAAGGTGGAAAAAATAGAGAAAAGTCCAATTGTGATCAAATTGAAGGTCAAGTTGTAGACAGTGGAATGCCTTATCACTGGATATCTATTTTTATAGAACCCTAAACTCTCTGGTTTCACTAGAATCAATGCCTGTGTACTTGCATTGCTCAATAGGAGCTAAGCATAATTTGCTGTATTTTGTTGTCATTATGGATGTGAAACTTATTATAGTTAACTCTGTAATACACATTTAGTGGCAGACTACCAAGATGGTTATTTTAGATAATTAAAAAGTCATTAGGCAATAGTCATACCTACAGTCCAAGGACAAAATTACAACAAATGTAATTTAAAGGTCTTTATTGGCTTTTATTCATGGTTCTAGAATTAGACAGTACTTCATTCTATAAAGTAAAGTGAGTGTTCCAATGCACCAGGCAGAGGGGGTTGGTTTTATTGACAGAAAGCAGAAGTAGAAACTGGAAAGTAGATGGGTCATTTCAGAGTTACTTTCCTTGTAAAGGTGAAAGCAAAGGGGACTTCTTTATCTTGAAGCTAAAGCTGGCTTGTTTGGGAATTTGGCTATCCTCTCAGTCCAGCTCTCTCCCGATGCTCAGGTCAGATAAGCAGCTTAGTTTCAGCTGGTTGTTGTGAACTTCAGCTGAGGGACAGTTGAGGTCTGTTTTGTTGGGCCCAGTGTGGGAGCTCAGTCCAAACCAATGGCCTTCTACACATGTTATTTAATGCCAAGAACTGACATTTATTTTAAAAATAATACAGGTTTTCTAATAAAAATGTCATGTTAAGAAACAGAACCAGATTTCTCAGAATGTAGCTACCACTCTTTTTTTGACAGGCAGAGTGGACAGTGAGAGAGAGAGACAGAGAGAAAGGTCTTCCTTTTCCTTTTTTTTTTTTTTTTTTTGACAGGCAGAGTGGACAGTGAGAGATAGAGAGACAGAGAGAGAAAGGTCTTCCTTTGCCGTTGGATCACCCTCCAATGGCCGCCGCTGCAGCCGGCGCACCGTGCTGATCCGATGGCAGGAGCCAGGATCCAGGTGCTTTTCCTGGTCTCCCATGGGGTGCAGGGCCCAAGCACCTGGGCCATCCTCCACTGCACTCCCTGGCCATAGCAGAGAGCTGGCCTGGAAGAGGGGCAACCGGGACAGAATCCGGCGCCCCAACCGGGACTAGAACCCGGTGTGCCGGCGCCGCTAGGCGGAGGATTAGCCTATTGAGCCACGGCGCCGGCTGCGGTCTTCCTTTTCCATTGGTTCACCCTCCAATGGCCGCTGTGGCTGGCGTACTGCACTGATCCGAAGCCAGGAGCCATGTGCTTCTCCTGGTCTCCCGTGCGGGTGCAGGGCCCAAGCACTTGGGCCATCCTCCACTGCACTCCCGGGCCACAGCAGAGAGCTGGACAGGAAGAGGGGCGACCGGGACTAGAACCCGGTTGCCGGCGGCGCTGCAGGCATAGGATTAGTCTATTGAGCCGCAGCACTGGCCTTTTTTTAAAAAACAAAACAACAACAACAACAACAAAAAAACAAAAAAACAAAAAACCCACTTTTATTTAGTAAATATAAATTTCCAAAGAACAGCTTATGGATTACAATTGCTCCCCTCCCCCCAGCTGCCCCTCTTTATGTGACCCAGTGTTTCCTGTTGTGGTGGCTGGTGTGTCATTTAGCTTGCTAATGTAGCACAGTGAATGTGTAAAGAACTCTAGTTCATCTAGATCAGGCTTGACTTCCTACTCTGGTATGAGCCTGGTCCAGGCAGGGAATCTGTTTATCTTGAGAGCAAGAAGAACCAAACCCATATCCAGTAGGCCTTGAGATAACAGGAACTGCCCCCATGTCCTCCTCCCTGTTTCAGCCACAGAGTATCCGACTCACAGATTATCCTCCTTGCGAGTCTTTTTTTGATTGGAAAGAATTAATACTTGATTGCCAAGGACCGTAATTTTTAGATTGTAGTTTTTTAGGTTACCTAACAAAAATGACATTGACTATTTTTGAACTTTTGAATTGATTTTTATAATTCTTATTATTTTAGTTGAATTCATATTATTTTCTTCAAATTGTCTACTTTTTTTAGAGGGTTTCTTTTAAAATTTTTTTATTTGAAGGGCAGAGTAACAGAAAAGGAGAAAACAGTAAGAGATAGAGACAGAGATCTTTCATCTAAGAGATGTTCCATCCACTGATTCCCTCCCCAAATGGTCACAACTGCCAGGGAAACCAGAAGTTAGGAACTCCATCCTGGTCTCCCATGTGGGTGGCGGATGCCCAAGTACTTGAGCCGTCATTTGCCTCCCAGGCACGTGAGCCCTAACCTGGATCAGAAGCAGTGCATCAGAGACTTAAACCCATACTTTAGTATGGGATGCTAGCGTGGTAAGTGACAGCTTAACCCACTGTACCACAACACCACCCCTTGTTAGAGGTTTTATAAGAACATTTTTGGGTGATGTCTGCCCTGTTTACAGCATGCCTTTCTCTGGTAACTCACCTTTCCTGACAGGTGCTGTCCTCCTTCCCTCAGCATCATGTGTGTCCTACTAACAGCCCAGGATGCAAAACACTCCAACTGGATTATTTGGATTTTCCTTAGGTTTTATTTTTTTTTTTTAAGATTTATTTATCTATTTGAAAGACAAAGAGAGAGGTGAGAGGGAGAGGGAGGAGAGAGGAGAGAAAAAAAGAGGAGAGAGGGAGGGAGGTCGAGAGGTCAGTCTTCTATCCAGTGGTTCACTCCCTAGATGGCTGCAACAGCCAAAGCTGCACCAATCCAAAACCAGGAGCTTCTTCCTGGTCTCCCACATGGGTACAAGGGCCCAAGGACACGGGCCATCTTCCCCCCCCCCCCTTTTTTTTTTAATCTAATCAATTTATTTTTTTCCCCCTCCAAAGAAACCTTCTTATTTAAGGAATACAGACTTCATGCATTTCGTAAGTACAACTTTAGGAATATAATGATTCTTCCCATTATACCCACCATCCTACTCACTCTCCCACCCCTCCTCCTCCTCCCTCTCCCATTCCCAGTCCCATTCTCCTCTAAGATCCTTTTCTAATTAACTTTATTTGCAGAAAAGCAACTCTGTACTAAGTAAAGAGTTCAACAATTTGCACAGTAAAAAACAAAACAAAAAGTTTCTCAACAGTTGAGACAAGGGCTGTTCAAAGTCATTGCATCTTGAAGTTAATTTTACTACTTTTTTTTTTTTTTAAGAAACTTTATTAACTTTAATGAAGCACCCAAGAATGATACATCTTTTTGGAGTACTTACACATAATTATAATGCAACTCTTTGAGGACAGAGGTCCTGAATAGGAAATTAGTGCATAGTGACTCTTATTAATGTAACAATTAACACTCTTATGACATCAGTGATCACCCGAGGTTCTTGAGATGAGCTGCCTAGGCTATGGAAGCCTTTTGAATCCACAAACTCCATAAGTATTTAGGCAAGGCCATAAGCAAAGTGGAAGTTCTCTCCTCCCCTCAGAGAAAAGTATCTTCTTCTTTGATGATCACTTCTTTCCACTGGGATTTCACCCACCGAGGTCCTTCATTTTTTGCCACAGTGTCTTGGCTTTCCATGCTCTCATGGGCTTTTCAGCCAGACCAGAATGCCTTAAGGGCTGATTCTGAGGTCAGGGTGCTATGTAAAGTGATTGCCATTCTATGAGTCTGCTGTGTGGACTGCTTTCCATGTTGGAGCAGCCACTCCTTTTTAATTCTGTTATTATTACCAGATCCTTAATCCTATCCATATGATCACTTTAACACTTCAGATGGTATTTTTACCACCCAGCTTAAGGGCATTTAGGGTCCCATGGCAAGTTTTTAAACTGTACCCTTAGAAGTAAGTCCATAGGAATCTGTGTAGAACTATACAGGTTTACAGTTACAAACTTCATACTCTTCGTAGTTACAACCTTAGGAACATGGTGATTCTTCCCATCGTGCCTGCCCTTCCACCCTTACTCCCAACCCCTCTACCTCCTCCCTCTCTTATTCTCACTCTTGGTTTTTGCTGAGATCTATTTTCAGTTGACTTTATACATACATGTTTAACTCTGTTAAGTAAAAAGTTTGACAAATAGTACAAAAAACTGTTCTTCAACAGTCAAGACAAGGACTATTCAAGTCTTTGCTTCTCAAAGTGTCAGTTTCACTTTTTACCATATTCTTAGTTATCACAGGTTAGGGAGAACATGTGGTATTTGTCTCTTTGGGACTGGCTTATTTCACTAAGTATGATGTTTTCCAGATTCTTCTGTTTCATAGTAAATGACTGGATTTCATTTTAATTTTCTCTGTGTAGTATTCCATAGTGTACATATCCCATAATTTCTTTATCCAGTCTTCAGTTGATGGGCACTTGGATTGATTCCATGTCCTAGCTATTGTGAATTGAGCTGCAGTAAACATGAGGGGTGCAGATGACTCTTTCATATACTAATATCATTTCCCTTGAGTAAATACTGTCTTCCATAGTGGCTTTACCAGTTTACATTCCCACTAACAGTGGATTAGGGTACCTTTTTCCCTATTTCCTCACCAGCATTTGTTTGTTGATTTCTGTATGAAAGCCATTCTAACTGGAGTGAGGTAAACCTCATTGTGGTTTTAATTTGTATTTCCCTGATGGCTAGTGATCCTTAGCACTTTTCATGTATTTGTTGGCTGTTTGAATTTCCTCTTTTGAAAAATGTCTGTTTAAGACCTTTGTTGGGCCATCTTCTGCTGCTTTCCCAGGCCATGGCAGAGAGCTGGATCAGAAGTGCAGCAACTGGGGCTCGAACTGGCGCCCATACAGAATGCTGGCACTGCAGGCTGCAGCTTTACCTGCTATGCCACAGCGCCAGCCCCTTTTCTTGGGTTTTAAAATTTGGACTCAAATGACTCTTTAATTGGTTGACCGAAATGATAAAGACATGGAACGTGGATGTAACCAATTGTGTATGGAAGAAACAGAAAAAAGTTGGTTTATAGAGAGAATAATGGTGTAGATGCACAGAAAGAAATGGAGTAATGTCAGGAGATGAGCACTGTCTGCACCCTTACTGCAGTGCTTTGTGAGACCCAACTCTCTTAGTACCATATTGTCCCTCAGTGATCTTCTGGTAAGCCGCCCTTTTTGTCTGAGTTTGTTCAGATTGGTTTCTTTTAACAAAGGAACCTCATCTATTTTTTTGTTTTATTATTTTTTTTAATTTTTGTTGTAAGTTTTGTTGTTATCGTTAAGATTCTATGCTAAAAACACTAAATTAAACCTGACACAAAAATAGATGAGTGTGACTAGCCACATGCATACAGTGAAGCCAGCGCTCTTCCTACTAAGTACACATTGATCAGAGACCCACATAGAAGACCCACATGTAAAACTAGGTAAGACTGGTAAAAGAAAATATAGGAGTAAATCTTTGTGACTTAGATATGACACCACCGTACAAAATAGATACATTGAACTTAATCAAAATTGAAAACCTTCGGGCCCCACACTGTTGCGTAGTGGGTAACCTGCATTGCCAACATCCCATATGGGCACTGGTTTGAGTCCCGGCTGCTCCACTTCCGATCCAGCTCTCTGCCATGGCCTGGGAAAGCAGTAGAAGATGCACCCACGTGGGAGACCTGGAGGAAACTCCTGGCTCCTGGCTCCTGGCTTTGGATCGGCGCAGCTCCAGCCGTTGGCGGCCAACTGGGGAGTGAACCAGCGGATGGAAGACCCTTCCCTCCCTGCCTCCCTCCCTCCCTCCCTCCCTCTCTCTCTCTCTCTCTCTGCCTCTCCTTCTCTGTGTAACTCTGACTTTCAAATAAATAAACAAATCTTAAAAATAAAGATAAAAAAAACCTTTGGGAGTAGGTATTTGGCCTAATATTGGAGCACATGAATTAATTCCTACCTCTAGCTCCAGGGGACAGTTTCCTGCCAATGCAAACCCTGGGAGGCAGTAGTGATGGCTCACCTGCCACCCAAGTACAAGACTGGATTGTGTTTCTAGCTTGTGGCTTTTACCCCAGCCCTTGAGGGCATTTGGAGAGTGAACCACTAGATGAGAGAGCTGGCTCATTCACTCTGTCTTTGCCTCTCTCAAATAAAATATTTTAAAAATAAATATATGTATGCAATATATGCCACAAAGAAAGTGAAAAGATCAGAATGTGAGACAATATTTACACATTGTATGTCTTTTTGTCCTGAATATTAAAATAAAATTAACAACAAAACTCCTAAGGTTTCATAAGAAATTTTTCAATGGGCAAATAATCTGAACTGATATTTTTCCAAAAAGGATACACACAGATGATCAGTAATCACATGAATAGATGCTTAGCATCCTTAGGCATTAGAAAACTGCAAATCTAAACCACAGGGAGATACCATTTCAAATGCACTAGGATTGCTGTAACTAAAAAGACAAATAATTACAAGTATTGGCAAAAGTTTGGAGAAATTGGAACCCACGTACATTGCCAGCAGGAATGCAAGATGGTGCAACTGCTTTTGGAAAACAATTTGGCTGTGCTTCAGATGCTAAACATAGAGTTACGATGGGACTCAGTAGTCCCACTCCTAGGCTCGTACCCAAATGAAACACACACGTATAGACAGAAGTTGGTATAGGAGTGTTTAAGAAGCATCATGGGGCCGGCGCTGTGGTGTAGCTGGTAAAGCCACCGCCTGCAGTGCAGGCATCCCATATGGGTGCCAGTTTGAGTCCTGGCTACTCTGCTTCCGATCCAGCTGTCTTCTATGGCCTGGGAAATTAGTAGAAGATGGTCTGAGTCCTTGGGCCCCTGCACCCATGTTGGGGATCTGGAGGAGGCTCCTGGGTCCTGGCTTTAGATCAGCACAGCTCTGGCCATTGCAGCCATTTGGGGCGTGGACCAGTGGATGGAAGACTTCTGTCAGTCTCTGCCTCTCTGTAACTGTCTTTCAAATAAGGTGATAAATCTTTAAAAAATTAATCAAGGATCACATAAAAAAAGGAAGCATCATTGTTCATAATAGCCAAAATGTGGAAACAACTCAAATGTACATCAGTTGATGAATGGATAAACAAAATGTCATATACTCACGCACTGCTTAACAATGGAAATACTTTCTAAGAAATGGCGTTTCTGTGTGATGGCATCATTGTGTGAACATAGTGTTCACACAACTTATAATGGCTCCAGAGTTACCAGCTGATTTACTTCTTGAGGGACCACTATCATTTATGTGATCAGTATTTCATTATGGGGTGCAAGACTATATATCTGTAAGTGGAATACTGTTCAGCCACAGAAAAGAATGAAGTGCTAATATGTGCTACAGTATGGATAAACCTTAAAAATGTGCTATGTGAAAGAAGCCAAAGAGACCACATATGTTTGATTTCATTTCTATAAAGCATCCAGAATAGGCAGATCTATAGACAGAAAGTAGATTAGTGGTTTCCGAGAACTAGAGGAGAAAATGGGAGGGACAGTTAATGGATACATAGTTTGCTTTTGGGAAGATGGGAATTCTCTGAGATTAGATTGTATGACTGTTGTGTAGTTCTGTGAGTACTGTATGCTAAAATGCATTGTAATGGGTAAATTATATTACATCTTAATAAAGCTGTTTTTAAGTTGACACAGAGACAGTAAAGTTAGTATGTTATCAGGTGACATAACACAGGCATCAAAAGTCGTCCCAACAGATTTCTAAAAAGGCAACTTCGTTGTAGCTGTTCTTTCTTATACAGTTATTAGCTGTACATTTTCCTTTTCATAATAAAAGCTAAAAATTCTAAGTAACATTTAAATCAGCTTCATTCAAAACTAATTTGAATAAAGCATAGTACTGATTGTATGTATTAGGTTGAGTGATAGATGAGATCTAGTTTTCTCAAACACATCTGTTTCACTGTGTTCTGTTTTGGGTTGAATAAAGACAGTTGTGGTGCTATGGAAAGACCTTCGGGGCTGGTGCTGTGGTGTAGTGGGTTAAGCCACTGTCTGCAGTGCTGGCATCCCATTTGGGTACCAGTTCAAATTCTGGCTGCTCCATTTCTGTTCCGGCTTTCTGCTAATGCACCTGGGAAAGCAGTGGAGAATGGCCTGAGTGCTTGGGCCCCTGCATGTGCATGGGTGACCTGTAAGAAGCTCTTGGCTCTTAGCTTCAGCCTGGTCCAGCTGTGGCCATTTGGGGAGTGAATCAGTGAGTGGAAGATCTCTGTCTGTCTGTCTGTCTCTCTGTCTTTAACTCTGCCTCTCAAATAAATAAATAAATCTTTAAAAAAGACCAGTTGACTGACCTTGGACTTAGGAATTGTGGAGTAGGACAGCACTGGAGTTCCATTATGGTCTCAAACAGATCATTTAATATCTTAGTCTTTAAAATTTGGTTTATTTTTTAAAGTTTTTTTTTTCCTTTACTACCTAGTGTTTATTGAGAAACATAGGAGGTTTTCCCAGGAAAAATATTTATGTTCAGATTCTATCCTTGTTTTGATGTTTGCTAACACCATAGTTATCTTAGATTTTAAGCCTTTTGCAAACAGAAATTGTGTCCAACTTTGGTGCCTAGTACTACATCTGAGGAAATAGGTTTGAAAAAATTAGAATTGTAATGTTTGAAAAAATTGGAATTCAATGATGTTATTGGTGACCTTTCTGGTAAGTGAAGTCATTAAAATAATAACTGAAAAACTCACTTTCCTACCGTGATATATTTGTTTTGTCTATTTAAAAACATGTTGTTGGTTTTGACTTTTTAAATATACATGTGTTATCTATAATTAATTTTAGTTTAATGTACTTATCTATAACTTGTTCTTAAAATAAATGTAAATTACCATTTTTTGCCTTTTAGTTTGTGATAAAATGCATATTTTTATAAAATAACAGTCAAGTTTTGATAAATCTGTAATAGCATGCACTTAGTTTTATAGTGGCTGATATGTGGCAAATACATTTTTATGGTTCAGGTAAGTGATGATATGGATTGAGATTCAGTTTTCTTTGTTTTTTGGGTTTTTCTTAGCTTGCTAGCTACATGACCTTAATATATTAGCTTTTCCTTATTTGCAGAGATCCCGCATATTTTGATGAAAACTGGCTAAACAGAATCAAAACCGAAGTAGGAGATAATTGGAGGCTAAAGGTATTTTTATTTTTCCATCTGTTTAAGAGATCTGTGTGTATATAATATGTATTGATTTTTTTAAAGTCTGATGTCTCCAGTAAGCTTTAGAAATTCAGGTGACCTATGGTGATATAACACAGAATTGAAGCTTAGCAGTACCTGAAGTTTCTCATCTTGATGTGACAGAATGTAAGTCAGTAAAGCGTGATGATGCAGGCATGGACTTTGGGGCCATGAAGATGGTAGCGGGGTGTATCTCACAGAAATAAAGTTAGTATGTCCAGTACTTAGAATAACAAAACACTGAGACGATGAACCATTTTGATTTCCTTATTTTTATTTAAAGATTTATTTATTTATTTGAAAGGCAGAGTTAGAGGCAGAGGCAGAGAGACAGATCTTGTATCCCCTGGTTCACTCCCAAAATGGCCACAATGGCCGGAGCTGGACAGATCCAAAGCTGGGAGCCAGGAGCTTCTTCTGGGTCTCCCACGTGGGTGCAGGGGCCCAAGCCCTGGTGCCATCTTCCACTGCTTTCCCAGGCCATAACAGAGAGCTGGATCGGATGTGGAGCAGCCAGGTGTCAAACTGGTGCCCATTATGGGGTGCCAGTGCTGTAGGAGGAAGCTTAGCCTACTGTGCCACAGTGCCAGCCTCTCATTTCCTTCTTAGTAACCTTATGTTTCAGTATTTTTGAAACTCCCTTTTTACCGTTTATACAGTAATGTTTTCATTATACTTTTAAAAATGGTGGTTGCAACCTAGTAAGTTATTTCTTTATGTTTTAAACTACAGGTTCACAGGGAGTTGCAAACCAAAAGAAAAAAATGTAGAGAGAGGTTCTGTGTGCCCTTCACCCATGTGGTAACATCTTGTGTAACTGTTATACAGTGTCAAAACTAGGGAACGGACATCGGCACAGTTCACATTGCATTCTGATTTCAGTCTTACTGCACTGTTTTGTGTCCTGTGCTTTGTGAAATGCTGTCTTAATTGTGGCTTCCTATAACATCACCACAATGAAGAGGCAGAACTGATTCATCACCACAGGTGCTGCCTTTGGAGCAGCAGCCACACTACCCCTGCTGTTCTGTGTCCCTATCATTTGTTAGTTGACTTTTTAAAGGAATTGTTTTCTTATTTTTATTTGAAAGGCAGAGTGATAGAGAGATCTTCCATCCCTTGGTTCACTCCTCAAATGGCCACAACACCTGGAGCTGATCTAGGCCGAAAAGCAGTCCAGAGCTCCATCCTAGTCTCCTAATGGACTTTAAATGCTAAACTTGGTTTGTCTCTATGTTTCCTCTAAGATACCTGTTCGATAAGAAGTATTGACTGTTTAGGTTTTAGGTCTGTCAAATATAATTCCTTTTTTTTTTTTTTTTTAAATTGTTAGTGAATGGAAACTTTTTGTTTGAAAGAGAAAGAGAGATCTCCCGTTCTCTGGCTTACTCCCCCAAATGCCCACAACATCGGGGGCTGGCCAGGCTGAAGCCAGAAGGCTGGAACTCAGTGTTGGTCTCTCACAGGTGGCAGGGACTCAGCTGTCTGCACTGTCTCTTGCTGGCTCCTGAGGTGTGCATTAGCAGGAAACTGGAGTCTGAAGCAGAGCTGGGTCACAAACCCAGGCAATCCTATGTGGGGTGTTGACACCCCAAGCCACAGCTGTACCAAGTGCCAATCCCAAATGGAAACTTTCTAATGGCACTGTTTTAATTTTTAAGCAATCTTTCAAGAACAGGCTATTGAAATGATTACCTTTTAATGTTGTAAGATGTTTATGATGATTCATGGATGTTTAAAGCAGTGCTACTTACTGTTAAGCAGAGAGGGAGCTGCACCTCCCCCTGTGCACACGAAGAAACCTCCACATATCTTCATTTGACTGTGGCAGTGGTAGTGATATAGAGAATGATATCAAGGCTGAAATTTCTAGTGTTCTTGTTTTACCCTGTGTTACACTTCTTCTGTTTTATGATGCCACTGATTAAAGTTGAAATAAAAAGCTTTCTGTGATGGAGGAAAACTGCCGTTTTAAATTATATTGATTCATAAGACTCAGATGTTAAAATATGAGAAAAATGAACACCATACACGATTCATTGTGTAGCCCAGTTTTTCAAGTATATTAATTTTATTAATGCATTTTTAAAAAATAAATACACAAGAGTTTTAGTTTATTTTCTCCCATGTTTTGCCACTGGATTGTACCGCAGTGACTTTTTTTTTTTAGATCTTTCCTCTGGGTCACTCCCCAAATAGCCACAATAGCCAGAGCTGGGCCCATCCGAAGACAGGAGCTTCTGGGTTTCCCATGTGGGTTCAGGAGCCCACAGGGGTCATCCTTTGCTGCTTGCCCGGGCACGTTAGCGGGAGCTGGGTCAGAAGTGGAGCAGCCGGGATTTACCCCCACTTCCACAGCACCAGCCCTCGCAGAGACTCTTACTTAATAGCTCCAGGCTCTGCTTTTTCTGTTCAAGGACCTCTTCAAATACAGATTGAGCACTTCGAATTTGAAATCAAACTTTTTGAGAGCCAACTTGATCTTGGGGCAGGCATCGTGGCCAGTGGGTTAAGCCAGTGCTTGGGACACCTGCATCCCATATCGAATAACTCCTTTGTTTCCAATTCAACCTCCTACAAATACACTTGGGAAACAGTAGATGAGGACCCAAGTACCTGGATCCTTGCCCCTATGTGGGAGACCCTGATGGAGTTCTGGGCACCTGGCATTGGCCTGGCCCAGCTCTGGTTGTTTTAGGCACTTGGGGAGTGGACCACTAGATGATGACCGTGTGTATGTGTATGTATGTGTGTTTCCCCCTTTCTCTGTTACTATGTCTTTCCAATAAACTTTTGTTTGAAAGATTTTAAGGAATAGGTATTTGGTGTAAAGATTAAGATGTAGTGCCTGGATTCAAGTCCTGGCTCTACTCCTGATTCCAGCTTCCCGCTAATGCAGACACTGAGAGATAACAGGTGATAGTATTGGTCCTTGCTACCCACGTAGGGAACCCAAATTGAGTTCCTGACTCCCACCTTCTGCTACAGCCCAATCCCAGCCATTTGGGACATTTGGGTAGTGAATCATTGGATGGGAGATTGATCTCTCTCTCTCACTTTCTTCTTTCCTTTCTCTGCCTCTCAAATAATTGAAATTTAAAAAAATTTTGATTTCAGAGTATTTTGGGTATTTGATTTTCAGATGAGTTTTATTCAACTTTAGTATACTTCATATAGAGTGATTGGTTGGCTCATAAATTTCTTATGTTAAATTGTATTTGTATCTCTTACTCAGTTGTTTTCTCTCTCTTTAAACAGATAAGCAATTTAAAGAAAATTTTAAAAGGAATCCTGGATTATAATCATGAGGTAAGGATTTTTTTACTCATTCTGCTTGGAAATGTTACTGTAGGATAGCTTAATTTTATAGTAGTTACAAGAAAAGGAAAATTTGCCTTAAAATTAATCAATTTGTCTGCATTGTAGTTTTTGGATACTGCTTTAAACAACTGTCTGTTAGGTGATCGGTAGATGAATAGTCTTTTTTTACTGTATTTTGGGTCATATGGAGATGATTGTTATTTTTTATTGAATTTTTTAAAAGATTAATTTGAAAGTTAGAGTTACACTGAGAGAAGGAGAGGTAGAAAGGGAGAGAGGTCTTCCATCCACTGGTTTACTCTCCATTTGGTTGCAACAGCTGGAGCTGTGCTGATTCAAACCAGGAGCCAGGAGCTTCCTCCAGGTCTTCCTATGCGGGTGCAGGGACCAAGGACTTCGGCCATCTTCTACTGCTTTCTCAGGCCATAGCAGAGAGCTGGATTGGAAGTGAAGCAGCCGGGACTAGAACCGGCGCCCATATGGGATGCCGGCACTGCAGGTGGCAGCTTTACACACTATGCCACAGCCCTGGCCCCTAATTTTTGTTGAATTTACTTTATGCTACCGTTGTCTCCTTTCTTCCCTGACTTGTGAAGGTAGACAGGGTCTGTGCACCTCCGCTGCTTTCTTCCATTTCATTCCTTGGCATACCTCCACCTGTGGATGAACTCATTTTAGCCTCTGAGTCTGTACCAGAACAGCCAGACATTCCTGAGGAGAAGTTGGGCAATACAGCTAACTAGTTTTCATGTTAAGTTTCACTGTAAAAGACGTCCAGTGGACACTGCCCTGCTAGAAGCCAGCTGCATCATTTCCCTACAGTTTGTTTCCCCACAAGCTTTACCTGCTTTTATACCTACATCTGTTCCCATGACCTCAGCCTGCCCATCTCTGTGAATGACTTACCATCTTGCCCAAGCCTTTCTGAAATCATGGCACAGGCCTGCCTTCTCCCAGGCCTTCAAAATGCATGTTTCTCCAGGCCTGCTGCTACCCTCCAACCCCTGTCCCAAGCAACATTAGCTGTAGCTTAGATTACTAAAATAGTCTCATTCTTGTCCCCTCTGTAGTCTTTTATCCAAAGTAAGGCCAGAATGATTTTTAAAAATATAAATTTGATGATGTCAGTTTCCATCTTTAAGTCTTCCATGGCTTTCTATGCTTTGAGAGTCAAATCCACATTTTTTAAACAAAGATTTATTTATTTATCTTAAAGAGTTACAGAGAGAGAGAGAGAGAGAGATCAATCGATCGATCGATCTTCCATCCACTGGCTCACTTTCCAGATGGTTGCAATGACCAGGACCAGACCAGGCCAAAGCCAGAAGCTTCATCCAAGTCTCCCATGTGGATGGCAGGGGCCTAGACACTTGAATTGCCCTGTGCTGCTTTTCCCAGGCTACTGGCAGGGAGCTAGATCAGAAGTAGAGTAACTGGACATGAACTGGCACCCATATGGGATGCCGGCAGCACAGGTGTAGTCTTCACCTTTTATGCCACAATACTGGCCCCCAAATCCACATTTCTGGTTTTTTTTTTTTTTATTTTTTATTTTTTTTAGATTTATTTATTTATTTATTTGAGAAGATAGAGCCACAGACACAGAGAGGGAAAGACAGAGAGACAGGTCTTCCTTCTGCTGGTTCACTCCCCAAATGACTGCAATAGCCGGAGCTAGGCTGATCTGAAGCCAGGAGCCAGAAGCTTCTTCTGGGTCTCCCACTTGGGCGCAGGGGCCCAAACACTTGGACCATCTCATCTTCCACTACTTTTCCAGACCACAACAGAGAGCTGGATTGGAAGAGGAGTAACCAGGAGACGAACTGGCGCCCTTACGGGATGCCGGCAACCACAGTTGGAGGCCTAGTCTACCATACCACAGCACTGACCCCCAAATCCACATTTCTTACCATGAGCTTTCAGGTGCCACATGACCCCTGCAATCACCTTTACACTACTTCTCCCTCAGCCATCGCACCACCACCATTGTGTTCATCTTAGTTCCCTACTTGTTTTCCTCCGAGCCTTTATACCTGTTTGCAGTGCGCTCTCCTCCTCTCTGGTCATTGCTAACTCATGCTCATCTCCAAGACCCTCTCCCTTGAACATCACCCCTCATCCCATTCCTCAGTCACACCCTTCCTCTTAATTCCCTTTCATCCTTGCCATATCAACTACCTTCTTTTTTTTTTTTTTTTCTTTTTAAGATTTATTTTATTTATTTGAAAGAGTTACTTAGAGAGGTAGAGCCAGAGGGCGAGGGGGGGTGTCTTCCATCTGCTGGTTCACTCCTTAAATGAACGCAATTTCCAGAGCTGAGCTGATCTGAAGCCAGGAGCCAGGAGCTTCTTCTGGGTCTCCCACTTGGGTGCAGCGGCCCAAGGACTTGGGCCATCTGCTGCTGCTTTCCCAGGCCATAGCAGGGAGCTGGATCTGGAGTGAAACAACCAGGTCTTAAACCAGCACCAATGTGATGCCTGCGCTGCAGGCCAGGTCTTTAACTTGCTGTGCCACAGAGCCAAGGCCCATCAACTACTTTCTTATATAATGAGAGCAATGAAGTAAGTGACGCAGTGATTGTTACATACCAACTCCTGACACAGTGCTGTCACACACTAGCTGGTCTGAATTTTCTGATCATCTTGAATATTATTTTAAAATACTGAAAATAGGGGTCAGTGCTCTGGCGTAGTAGGCTAAGCCTCTGTCTGTGGCACTAGCATCTCATGTGCTTACCAGTTCAAGTCCCAGGTGCTCCACTTCTGATCCAGTTCCCTGCTAATGGCCTGGGAAAGCAGCAGTAGATGTCCAAGTCCTTGGGCCTCTGCACCCATGTGGAAGACCCAGAAGAAGCTCCTGACTCCTGACTTTGGATCAGCCTAACTCTGGCTGTTGCAGCCATTTGGGAAGTGAACCAGCAGTTGGAAGATCTTTCTCTCTGTAATTCTGCCTCTTGATAAATAAATAAATCTTTAAAAATAATAACAATGTTAACTTTAAAAATAAAATATTGAAAAAAGATTTTTCCAAGAAAAATATAGTATTTAAGATACGTAAATGTGCACACCAGCCTAATATTAGATATTTTGCTATACGGACAAGTCTTTAATGTTTTGTTTTTAGTCAAGTTTTATTTCCCATGGGTATGTTTATTAGATCTTGTTGGCTGAGAAGAATAATTTTGTTTTTATGTTTAGTGAAATAAGCCAGTCCCCAAAAGACAGAAGCCCCATGTTTTCTCTGATATGTAGTAGTTAATATGGAATACAAAAAATAGATAGGAATGAAAAAGGGATCTTGTGATTTGATTGTTGTTCTTAGCCCTTGTTTATACTCCTGTGGAACTGTTTTCTTTCTGCTTTTTGTTGAATATTATGGTTAGTGGTACATTTAGCCTGTCATTATAGAGTACATTGAAATTATGTTGTTGAAAAAACTAAAAGGGAGGAGGGAGGTAAGGGAGGAAGAGAGGAAGGCTGAGGAAGTATGGTTATCTTAGAATTGTACCTATGAAATCTGTTCTCTTTATATTAATAATAATTTTTAAAAAGGGAAAAAACTTATTTATTTATTTGAAAGGCAGAGTGACAGAGAGATCTTCCATCCGAGATCACTACAGGTACACTCCCAGATCACTACAACAGCTTGGGCTGGGCCAGGCTGAAGCCAGGAGCCTGGAACTCCCATCTGAGTCTTCCACATGGGTCGCAGGGACTTGAGTGCTTGAGCCATCATCTGCTGCTTCCCAGACACAGTAACAGAGAACTGGGGCAGAAACAGTGTAACTGGGACTCAGAGGGGTACTCCAGTATGGGATGCAGGTGTCCCAAGCAGTGGCTTACCTACCCTATTGCCACAACACCAGCCCCGAAATGCTTTTTTTCGTGGGCATCATACCCATTAAAGTACAAGTGGTAATTCTCAGGAAAGTATGCAGTGGGAAAGAAAATGGAAAATGTATTGCAACAAATATGATGGTGTTTCAGGAACTGTTTACCAAATGTGATCATGAACCTTAGTACCATACTCTCACCAGATGGGCCAAGGGCTCTTACCCCTCTTACACATGAGAAACAGCCTCAGACAGTCTACACAGATGTTCCTTTTACCTCCTCTGGAAAATTTTTTTTTTCTCCTGCCAGCACCAGCCAAAATTTCTTTCGCAGGGCTTTGGTTTGGGGTTTTCCTGTGTTATTCTCTGGCCACAATTAGCATTACCTAGTCATGCTTATAGTGCTCAGAGAGAATAGATACCCAATCTCCAAAGATGGTTTTGCATTTTGAAGATTTTCTTACCCCCCCCCCCCTTAAAACGATTTTTTAAATTTATATGAAAGAGTTACAGAGAAAGGGGCAGGGATCGCAGGGAGGTCTTCCATCTGCTGATTCACTCCTCAAGTGACTGTAATAGCCAGGGCAGGGCTGGGCCAGGCCAAAGCCAGGAATTTTATCTAGTCTCCCACATGGGTTGCAGGAAACCAAGTACTAGGACCATATAATGCTGCCTTTCCCAGGCTATTAGCAGGCAGCTAATTGGAAATGGAGCAGCTGGGACATGAACCAATGTCAACGGTGGCATCATTACCCACTATACCACAACACTGGCCCATGAAAACCTATTTATGGAGCCTCTGTTGTGGCACAGCAGGTTAAGCCACTGCCTGCAACTCTGACATCCAGTATTGGAGCACCCATTCAAGTGCTAACTATTTAGCTTCCAATCCAGCTCCCTGCTAATGCTCCTGGAAAAACAGTGGAAGATGGCTCAAGTGCTTGGGCCCCTGCCACCCACGTGGGAGACCCAGATGGAGCTCCTGGCTGCTGGCTTTAAACTGGCCCAGCCCCGGCTATTGCTGCCAAATGGGGAGTGAACCAGCAGGTGACCTCTGTCTCTTTTTTTTCTTCTCTCTCTCTCTCTCTTTCACATTGCTTTCCTCCCTCCCTCACTTCCTTCCTTCCTTTCTTTTTTGTTTTAAAAATTTATTTTTTTCTGTATTTGAAAGGCAGAGTTACTGGGGGAGGTGGGGAGAAAAAGAGAGGTCTTCATCTGCTCGTTCACTCCCCAAATGGCTGCAACAACCAGGGCTGAGCCAGGCCAAAACCAGGAGCCACGAGCGCCTTCCGAGTCTCCTGTATGGGTGCAGGGACCCAAATACTTGGGCCATCTTCTGCTGCTATCCCATATGCCTTAGCAGGGAGCTGGATTGGAAGAGGAGTACCTGGGATATGAACCAGCTTCCATATGGGATGCTGGCACAGGCAGAGGCTTACTTAACCTGCCATGCCACAGCACTGGCCCCTCTCATGTTGCCTTTCAAGTAAGATGAAAATAAACATTCTGCCTTTCTCTCTGTCTCTCTCTCTCACTAACTCTGCCTGTCCAAAAAAAAAAAAAAAAAAAAAAATACGGCTGGACGCCGTGGCTCACCAGGCTAATCCTCCGCCTGTGGCACCGGCACCCCAGGTTCTAGTCCCGGTCGGGGCGCTGGATTCTGTCCCAGTTGCTCCTCTTCCAGTACAGCTCTCTGCTGTGGCCCGGGAGGGCAATGGAGGATGGCCTAAGTGCTTGGGCCCTGCACCCTCATGAGAGACCAGGAGGAAGCACCTGGCTCCTGGTTTTGGGTCGGTGCAGTGTGCCGGCCGTAGCAACCATTTTAGGGTGAACCAACGGAAGGAAGACCTTTCTCTCTGTCTCTCTCTCATTGTCTAACTTTGCCTGTCAAAAAAGATAAAAATAATAAAAATAATAAAATAATAATAATCATTCTAAAAAGTAAAATGAAAGCTTTTTGAAGTGCAGGTGTGTGGTGAAGTTCTGAGCAATTCTTGCCTCACATCCTGGAAGCAGGGATTGTGGGTCGCAAGTTCAGTGGACTTCTGAGTTTTGTCTCTCAGAGTGCCACAGGAACAGGCCTGGCACAAGGTGCTTTCTAGCCCTCCAGAAGAAGTGCATGCTTGCGGGCAGCTTCAGGAGCAGGCGTTTCTTGTGCACTTAACCCCTGTGGATTTGAGGGCGGTCTATTGGTGTGTGTCCTGATAGACCCCTCCTGGCCCCTGAGGCCTTGTCCTGAAGGTCTGCTGTAGTTTGGTGGCTTGTGGCAGATGCAAACAGAATTCTGCATCCATCTTTTGGCATAGTGGCTCTATTCCTAGGAATTTATAGGACAGTTACCATGCAGTTCTGAAAATTTGTATTTATAGACTATAAATATAAGATTATAGATGCCGGGGCTGATGCTGTGGTGCAGTGGGTTAACGCCCTGGACTGAAGCGCAGGCATCCCATATGGGTGCCAGTTTGAGACCTGGCTGCTCCACTTCCGATCCAGCTCTCTGCTATGGCCTGGGAAAGCAGTGGAAGATGGCCCGAGTCCTTGGGCCCTGCACCCATGTGGGAGACCTGGAAGAAGCACCTGGATCCTGGCTTTGGATGGGTGCAGCTCCGGCTGTTGTGGCCATCTGGGGAGTGAACCATCGAATGGAAGACCTCTCTCTCTCTCTCTCTCTCTCTCTCTCTCTCTCTCTCTCTGTCTCTCTCTCTGCCTTTCCTCTCTCTGTGTACTCTTTCAAATAAATAAATAAATCTTTAATATTATAGATGCCATATGATGCCAGTTATATTGAGGTATTCATTAGTATCCTTATAGTAATGGATATGCAGGTCCACGATCCCAAACTCTTCAGTCCAGATACACTTTGGAATCTAGTTTTTTAGATTTTAGAAAGGTAACATGATGGATACATCCCGTATTGTGTACATACCCTCAGTGGCATCTAAGTTTAAGCCATTATTATCTTTGCAGCAAAACATAAGGTTATTCATTCTAACTGGAATAAATAAGAACAATAAACTCTTTCTGTGACAACCTTCACTTTGTCCTTGGAATTCCTCTGTCTTTTTTTGGACAGGCAGAGTTAGACAGTGAGAGAGAGACAGAGACAAAGGTCTTCCTTTTTCCTTTTTTTTGGGGGGGGGGGGGGGACAGGCAGAGTGGACAGTGTGAGAGAGAGACAGAGAGAAAGGTCTTCCTTTGCCGTTCGTTCACCCTCCAATGGCCGGCGCGGCCAGCGCACTGCGGCTGGCGCACCGCGCTGATCCAATGGCAGGAGCCAGGTACTTCTCTTGGTCTCCCATGGGGTGCAGGGCCCAAGTACTTGGGCCATCCTCCACTGCACTCCCTGGCCATAGCAGAGAGTTGGCCTGGAAGAGGGGCAACCGGGACAGAATCCGGTGCCCCGACCGGGACTAGAACCCAGGGTGCCGGCGCCGCAAGGTGGAGGATTAGCCTAGTGAGCCGCGGTGCTGGCCAGGTTTTCCTTTTTCCATTGGTTCCCCCCAACAAATGGCCCCCAACACGGCTGGCCAGTGTGCTGCGCCAATCCGAAGCCAGGAGCCAGGTGCTTCCTCCTGGTCTCCCATGTGGGTGCAGGGCCCAAGGACTTGGGCCATCCTCCACTGCCTTCCCAGGCCACAGCAGAGAGCTGGACTGGAAGAGGAGCAACTGGGACAGAATCTGGCACCCCGACCGGGACTAGAACCCAGGGTGCTGGCGCCACAGGCAGAGGATTAGCCTCATGAGCCGTGGCACCGGCCAGAATTCTTTTGTCTTATTTCATCCTGAGTCTTGTGTACTTCTTTCCTGTTTACTTTCTTATTTTGGTAGAGGACATTTTCAGGGGTATCTTTAGGAAAGTGCATGATGAAACTTTTTTTTTTTTTAAGCCTGCGTATTTGAAATTAGGCTTAGTTTACCCTTTGCACTTTAGGGTTGGGTTGAATGTGGAGTTTCAGATTGGAAATAATCTCAGTGTTTTGAGAGTTTTGCCCCAATATCCTCTGGCTTCCAGTGCTGCTGTTGAAGTCTCTTGCTGCTGTCCCTTGTTGGTTACTTGTTCAAGTCTAGAATCCAGTTTGATCCCCAGTGCTAATGCTGGTGTTCTTTGGTGTGAGGTACTTTTGTATTTGTTTTGTTTTATTGTGCTTAGCACTTAACAAGCCCTTAAAATCTGAATACTTCCTAGTTGTAGAAAATTTTCTTCTGAATGTATATTTTTGATTCATTTTATTCCATTTATTTTCTCTCTTCTCTTTTTAGAACTCCTGTCCAGCCTTTCAATGTCTTATAACTGACTGACTGATTTGAAAGGCAGAGTGACAGGGAAAGAAAGATCTTTCATCTCTTTGTTGATTCCCCAAATGACCACAAGGGCCAGGGCTGAGCCAGGAACTCCATCTGGGTCTCTCACATGGTTGCAGGGCCCAAGCACTTGGGCCATCTTCTGCTGCTTTCCCAGGTACTTTAGCAAGGAGCTGGTTTGGAAGTAGAGAATTGGCACCCTTGACATGCCAGCATGGCAGTCAGCTGCTTAACCCACTGTGCCACAACTCCAGCCTCTGACCTTCTTTTTTATCTCTGTAGTTCTGCTCTAGTTTCTGAGATAGTTACATGCCTTTTGTCCAGCTTGTCCATTGAAATTTCCATTTCTGGTGTTAGAATTCCCCAAAGCAAATTTTTGATTGCTGAGTGGTGCTTTTATAAACTGTTCATGCTTTAGGAATATAATATTTTCTCTCATCTCTCTGAGAACATTAATCAAAGAAGAATTTTTTTACTTTCATGTTTTATTTATTTTTTAACCCAGCTGGATGCCTAGTTTCCTCTCAGGAGACATCACTGTCAGCGATTTCTTGTATATCTTTCTTGGATTGGTATATTTCTATGCATTTGATTGAATTTGTTTTCCTTATCATTCAGAATAAAGTCCTTATCCTTAACCTAACTCAGTAGGGCCAAAATGATCTGCCTCCCTACCCCGAGTCTTCCAGTCCCTGCCACCACTGCCACCCAGCTGTGCTGACCTTGCCGCCCTTGGCCCTCTGTGCTCCTGCCTCTACACTTGCCCTGTGGAACTGCTGTGGTGTGTTTGTCTGCCACAGTCAGCTGTATGGCTTGTTTCCTCATTCACGCATGGCTTTCTCAGTGTCAGCCTTGCCCCTTGACTGCCGTCTCAAATTTCAGTCCCCCTTTCTCCAAAACCCCACCACTTTGTCATTGTGAAATAAACATACAGTCAGAAAAGTTCACAATATGTCCAAGTGTTATATAACAGTTGATTGTAGAATGAACATTTGTTCTATACAACCCAGGTCAGTAGAACACTGCCACTTCCTTGGAAAGCCTGCGTGTATACCTTCCTCCTCACCTCCTATCTAGCATAAAGCAGAATCTTGAGTTTTTAAGTAATCATATTCTTGCTTTTCTTGCTAGTTTTGCCATTTGTCTATGTGGGCCTAATTAGAATTTAAAATTTTTACTTTCTTCTGCTTCCTGTTTTGTTTGCTTTCCTTTGAGTTTCTTGTCTGTTTCTCATGTTGGGGACTTTTCTCAGATTTCTTAATCCTGGGCTGGTTTTCGGTATTTGAAAGGAAAGCAATGGGATAGTATTTGGCACAGCAGCTAAGATGGTGGCTGGGATGCTCACTTCCCCTGTTGGAATGCCTGGATTTGAGCCCCAGTTTAGTTCTTGATTCCAGCTTCCTGCTAATGTGTACCATGGAAGGTAGCAGGTTAATAGGCTCAAGAAGTTGTGTCCCTTGTTACCCACTGGGAGACCTGGATTGAGTTCCAGGCTCCTGACTGGCCAGGCCAGCATCTGCTTTTGTGGGTGGCTGGGGAGTGTACCGGTGGATAGGAGGTTTCTCTCTCCCTACCTTTGAAATAAAATAAGGAAAGTGCTGGCAAAAGCTGTTTGCATTCTGAGGGAGGGAGATTTTTTTTTTTTTTTTTTTTGACAGGCAGAGTGGACAGTGAGAGAGAGAGACAGAGAGAAAGGTCTTCCTTTGCCGTGGGTTCACCCTGCAATGGCCATCGCGGCCGGCGCACTGCGGCCGGCGCACCGCGCTGATCCGATGGCAGGAGCCAGGTGCTTCTCCTGGTCTCCCATGGGGTGCAGGGCCCAAGCACCTGGGCCATCCTCCACTGCACTCCCTGGCCACAGCAGAGAGCTGGCCTGGAAGAGGGGCAACCGGGACAGAATCCGGTGCCCCGACCAGGACTAGAACCCGGTGTGCTGGCGCCGCAAGGCGGAGGATTAGCCTAGTGAGCCGCGGCGCCGGCCGAGGGAGGGAGATTTTATAGTGGTAAATTGCCCTGTTTGAAATCAGTCATTTCATTTGTGGCCAGTCTTGCCTTAAAGGAAGCCTCCGTTCTCCTTCCTAATGAGGTGTTGTGCTGCCAGCATGTTAGGAGTCAGACGGAGTGAAGTGGCAAAGGGGAGCTTACTGCAGGGGGGTGAAGTTTTATTTTTAATATGTGTATAAATATGTGTTTTTTTTTATTTATTTGAAAGGCAGAGCTAGAGAGAGGGAGAGAAAGCCAAGTCTCCTTCTGAGTTCAGGGGCTCAAATACTTGGGCCATCTTCCACTGCTGTCCTAGGAGCATTAACAGGGAGCTGGATTGGAAGTGGAGCAGCCAGAACTCAAACTGGTGTTCATATGTGGTGCCAGCATTGCATTGTGGCAGCCTCGCCCACTTTTTACATTGCTGGCCCCATGAAGTTTCAGCCTGAGCTTTCTGGTACTCCAGTTCAGTGCTTCTCGCTCCAGCTCCTTTAGAGTGCATGTGTCCAGTCCTTCTTGGAAAAGGAGAAGGATCAGTAGTTCTCATTCTCTTTGCTCAGTGTATGTAACACACAGCAGATGACTCCAGATAGTTAAAATTTAGGTACGAGCTGCAAAAAGTAGAAGCTGAGCATGAGACTGACACATTAGCTCTGTTCTTAGCAGAGTTATCTGGTGATAACAGACTAATCTCTGTCAGACATTTCATTAGACATATAAATGTAAGTGCAACTGTAATCTCTTTATCTCCGTTCAGATCCTAGGACAGCAGATTAATGACTTCACTCTTCCTGACGTGACCCTTGTTGGGGAGCATTCTGACGCAGCCGAGCTCGGGAGGATGCTGCAACTCATTTTAGGCTGTGCTGTGAACTGTGAACAGAAGCAAGGTAATTTATTTGAAGTTAGCATATGCATTTAAAATAATTCAGGAAAGCAATATAGAGTGTGTATTTCATACATCAATCACCCTCAAAGAATGCCATTTTCCCTTGGTTTCTTAGTCTTTTTATTTATTTATTTACTTAAGATTTATTTTTTATTTGAAAGGTAGAATTACAGAGAGAGAGAGAGAGAGAGAGAGAGAGAGAGAGAGAGACCGACCTTCCATCTACTGGTTTACTCCCCAAATGGCTGCAATGCCTGTGGCTGGGCCAGGCCAAAACCAAGAACCAGGACCTTTTTCTGGGTCTCCCACGTACCTGGGCCATCCTCCACTGCTTTCCCAGGCGCATTAGCAGGGAGCCAGTTTGGAAGAGGAATAACTGGGACTTGAACTGGCACCCATGTGGGATGCCAGCGTCACAAGTGGCAGCATAACCTGCTATATACCACAATGCCAGCCCCTTGATGTTCTTGTGATAAATGTTTTAAAATTTATTTTATTTATTTGAAAGGCAGAGTTATAGAGAGAGGGAGACTTTCACCCACTGATTCACTCCCCAGATGGCCACAACAGCCGGGGCTGGGCCGGGCTGAAGCCAGAAGGCAGGAGTTTCTTCCACATCTCCCATGTGGATATAGGGGCCAAATCACTCAGGCTATCTACTGCTTTCCCAGGCATATTATCAGGGAACTGGATTGGAAGTGGAGCAGCCAAGACTTGGACCAGCACCCATACGGGAGTCTTGTGCTGCAAGTGGCAGCTTATCCTACCCTGGGCCACAGTGCCTGGTCCCCTTTTGTCATAAATTTAATCATAGTCACCATTGTTTTCTTGATGGTATGACTAGATTTACTGGTCTCTGATTCAAAATTTTTTAAACAATGTTTTAAACAATGTTTCTTTTTTTTTTTTTTTTTTTTTTTTTTTTTTTTTTTTTTTTGACAGGCAGAGTGGACAGTGAGAGAGAGAGACAGAGAGAAAGGTCTTCCTTTGCCGTTGGTTCACCCTCCAATGGCCGCTGCGGCCAGCGCACCGCGCTGATCCGATGGCAGGAGCCAGGAGCCAGGTGCTTTTCCTGGTCTCCCATGGGGTGCAGGGCCCAAGTACTTGGGCCATCCTCCACTGCACTCCCTGGCCACAGCAGAGGGCTGGCCTGGAAGAGGAGCAACCGGGACAGAATCCGGTGCCCCGACCGGGACTAGAACCCGGTGTGCCGGCGCCGCTAGGTGGAGGATTAGCCTAGTGAGCTGCGGCGCTGGCCTAAACAATGTTTCTTTCTAGCTTCATTCTTTTTAGATTTTACCATGTCATGGTCTTATAGTAAATTTTGTTTGCATATTAATTTGCCTCAAGAATTAATATTTTCTACATTTGATTATTGTATATTACTAAAATGTCTTAACAGGTTTTCTGTCAAAGATTAGAAGAGTGATATACATAAGAAGATTTAAAAGTAGATTAAATCTGTACATTGTTTTGATTTTAAGGTGAATGGTAAATTATAGTACTTTATATCAGATAATGATTTCCTATGTATCATGAAATTCATCAACTTCTGGTTATCTCCTTAATACATGGAAGTGTATGGCTGTGAAGAGTTGGCTAACCCTTCTATTTAATGCCAAACAGCACTAAGAAAAGACATAAGATGATACCTGCTACCATATTCCATGAAAAACAGCACAATTGATCTATTGGGCTTCTCTGACAACACCTACATTTAGTTTTCCCCATGGAATTGTAGAAATGTCGAGGGAGCAGGAGGTAGCATCTCTTCTGCAGATTATGCAGATCTAGGGTGTGTCTACTCTCAGGAACACAGTGGAGGCTAAGAATCAAATAAGTTTCTAAATTAAGAATTAGCTGTCACTGGGTATTCATGGGATGCTTAAAATACAAACCTTAGAGAAGTGGCTGTGGGCTTACTACCTAACTTTGGACAAGACATTCAGCATTGTTTCCTTGTTTGCAAAATGTGGAGGCAAAATCTGGCAGATGTGAAGGTTGAATGAAACTGTATGTTTGCTTTGTAGTCTATAAGTTCATGCAAATGCACAGCTGCATGTTCCCATGTTTCCTATTAGCAGTGAGGAACAGCTGCTGACGACATTGACTCAATACAGAAATGTCTGTCTTTGCTCTCTGACTTTTCCAATTGGAACAAATAAAATGGTGGTAAATTTGAAAAGGCAAAGATTAGTAGTAGAAGACACACTGACGATAATATTTACTTAGTGTCTGCTTTCATTCTGATACTTCACTAGGCACTGATGACAAAAAATACTTTTTATAGCTTAGGAAACTGGGTTCATTAGTATTACCTGACTTGCCCAAGATTTCTTACTTGTGAGAGTCTAGGTGAGGACAAAAATCCATGTTTTTTTCCATATTTAAACTTAATATACTTTGTACTAAATTGTGATGTAAATTTTGGACAGCCAAGATCTCACAATAAGCTCCCTTACATAGCATATCATAGCCTACAGCATTGTCTCATAGATGTGCATCAGTAGTTACATATAATTTATTCTGAACTTTAAAGATCTGTAAATTTTTTTGAATAACGTAGTTCTCATCATCATTTTGTCATTTAGCATTTTACGGTGTTCGCGGGGAAGGGCCTTGACGTGGCAACACCGCTTCTTAACTAACGCTTCCCCTCTCACACCTTACTAACTTTCTGCCTTTCTTCCACTGTTACTGTCTTCACATCTAGTAGGTTGTCATCAGATTTCCCTTCCCCATTACCAGTGCCACTGCTTCTTCTCTTCCATGTTCACAGTTTTTATTTTGAGGGCTATTTAGTCATCCTAGTCATATTAGTTTTCTCTGTAGCCTGTGACTTCCGTGTTTGGTACATTGAACAGATATCTCCAAGCACTCCCTTGCTATATTCCAGCACTCATAGGGTGATCTTTATTAATAAAACTAAATGAGCAATTGAAACCAAACTAAAAAATTATTTTTGACCAAATATTATTGAGTTATGATATATTCCTGCTGTTGGCGTAAGAACAAAGCCTGTGATTTAGTTATTTTGTGTGTATTTAAACATGTAACCAAACACTTGATTGAGCGTAAGTATCCTTATGATGTTTCCTTAAAAACAGTTTTTGATAAACTAAAAGTTTTGGCATTAACAACCAGAGTGTCATAATTTAATAGTGTTGTAAAAATAGCCTCTTGTTTTAAGCAAGTTAGCAGGCAGAGGATTGCAGTTTGGCATTCCAAATACACAAATATCTTCTTGATTTCACCGTAAGATCCCTTTGTGTAATACTTTGAGGAGTGAGCAGATTTTTGTATGTCTGTTTTTTGGATGTATGGGGTCAAAGAAACAATTGAGGCTAAGATTGATTCACTCTTTTAAATGTTTCTGATGAAAACATGCCTACCTTATTTGTAGGCATCCACCTGACCTATTGACTTTTCTATGCTTAATGTCGCTTTTGTCATCCACTGTTTAGACTGGAAATATTGAAAACTACTTCCAGAACTTTTTGTTTTTTAAAGATTTATTTATTTGAAAGACAGAGTTACAGAGAGAGGTAGAGACAGAGAGAGGTCTTCCATCTGCTTGTTCGCTCCCCAGATGGCCACAACAACCAGAGCTGAGCCTCTCTGAAGCCAGGAGTCAGGAGCCAGGGTCTTCTCCAGGTCTTCCATGTGGGTTCAGGGGCCCAAGCACTTGGGCCATCCTCTGCTGCTTTCCCAGGCACATTAGCAGGGAGCTGGGTCAGAAGTGGAGCAGCCAGGCCTTGAACCAATCCCATATGGGATGCCAGTTCTGTAGGCTGGAGCTTTAACCTGCTGTGCCACAGTGCTGGCCCCCCAGAACTTTTTTAGAAGGCAAGAACTTAGAGTTTGCAGCCTCATTACCACTGTCAGCTGAAAGATCTTTCTCTTGGCTGTGGTAAAGATGAGGTTGCTGCTTTAGCTTGTTTGAGTTATGGGACATTACTTTAAAACCCAAGATTTAGTGTTTGTTTAACTCTGATGTTAGTATCTACCTTAAATTCCCAATTATTTGTCCTAAGAAATGCTCAGTTTCATTTTTTTTTCTGTAGTAGAAAATATTAAGATAAGAATTATACACAAGTCAGTACTTCAGTGTCAAATAAGAATAAAGCACAAGAATTAGGAGTTGTTTCTGTGTAGTAAAAAATAATGTGAAAGATAATTTTTAGGTTTTTGAAAGTAGTATGGAGTCTTTTCCATCGTGCTTTGGCCTCTACCATTTTCCTGTTTCACACAGACACATATTCATGCTGATGCTACAACCCAGGACCTTGCACTGTTGCCTCAAACTTTATAAGGACTAGTGAAAAAGTTATCTTGGGAAAGAGGAAGACTGTGCTTCTTAGCCTTTCTGTAGCTGACACATGGGATTCCTAGGAAGAATCAGAGTATAGGAAAGCACTTCTAAGGATTTTGGAGCAGTAACCTTTACTCCCTTTACTGTCTTTGACTTGAACAGTGACATTCCAGATTGTTCTTGTTTTCAGAGTACATCCAAGCCATTATGATGATGGAGGAGTCTGTGCAGCACGTTGTCATGACAGCCATTCAGGAGGTATGTTGAAGCTTTGTGCCTACAGTTTGGAAAAGTTAAAGGAATAGGCAAAAAAAAAAAAAAAAAAAATTATTAAAGATTGTTTATTTGAAAGAGTTACAGAGAGATAGAAAGAGACAGAAAGAGATCTTTCCACCTACTGGTTCACTCCCCAGAAGGCTGCAAAAGCTGAACTATGCCAAAGCCAGGAGCTTCATCTGGGTCTCCCTTATGGGTGACAGGCACCCACATACATGGGCCATCTTCCACTGCTTCCCCAGGCCATCAGCAGGGAGCTGGATTAGAAGTGGAGCAGCCAGGACACAAGCTGGCACCCATATGGGATGCCGACATCACAAGATGTAGCTTTACCACAATGCTGGCCCCAAAGAAAAATTTTAAGGAAAGATTCTCCTACTTACTTTAAGGAAACTATTTTCTTTACATTTGTGATAGAGCTTGTCTTAATTTTTTAAAAATCTTAAGCATTTATTTTACAGGTACAGATATAACTATTCCTAATTTTTTTAGGTGCTCTTAATGAACCAGGAATAGTAGGCTAATTCCTTAAGCCACTAAAAAATAATACTAATAATAAGGTAGTAATAAATTAATCCAGCAGTCTACCTCACATTTAACTGTTGGTTTCTTGCTTGACAGAAAATGGGTTTTCACCTGTAAACATACCAGAGCAATGCCTGGGTGAATCATTATTTTAAATATAAAACATAACACCAGAAAGAAAGAATAGAGTTGGGCCTTTGGCCTAGTGGTTAAGACTGAATCTGGATTCACGTTCCAACTTCTTGCTAATGCTCATGCTGGGACCCTTTGTGAACATCTAGGGAACACACTTCATGTGCACATGCTCATTCCCTGTACAAACACATTTTTTTTTTTTTTTTTAAAAAAAAGGTTGGTTTATTTATTTATTTGAAAGAATTACAGAAAGAGGCAGAGAGAGAGAGAGATCTTCTGTCTGCTGGTTCACTCCCCAAGATGGCCACAATGAAAAGCCAGGAGCTTTATCTGGATCTCCCATGTGGGTGTCAGGGACCCAAACATTTGGGCCATCTTCCACTGCTTTTTCCAGGCATATTAGCAGGGAGCTGGATTGGAAGTGGAGCAGCCGAGACCTGATCTAGTGCCCATATGGGATGCCGGTGTTGCAGATAGCTGCCTAACCTGCTACACCACAGCACCAGCCCCCTACAAATATATATTTTAAAGTAAGAATAAATACAGTCTAATATTTGGTCAATCTCAGGATGTGAGAATGCTTTCTTTTTAAATATTTATTTATTTATTTGAAAGGCAGAGCTACAGAGAGGAAGAGGCAGAGAGTGAGAGAGATATCTTCCATCTGCTGATTCACTCCCCAAATGGCCACAATGGTTGGAGCTGAGCTGATCCCAAGCTAGGAGCCAGGAGGTTCTTCGGGTCTCCCACTTGGGTGCAGGAGCCCAAGGACTTGGGCCATCTTCCACTGCTTTCCCAGGCCATAGCAGAGAGCTGGATCAGAAGAGGAGCAGCCAAGTCTCAAACTGGTGCCCATATGAGAGGCCAGCACTGCAGGCAGTGGCTTTACCTGCTACACCACAGTGCCAGCCCCAAGAATGTTTCAGTCACAAGAGCAGTGGAAGGAATCCTATATTAATATGCATGAATTTCAAAAATTGTTTGCACTAAAATAAATTTTTTCTGTTCTCCATGAGATTTTTGAGCAAGTGTATATATTTGAAGTAAGTAAGCTTCTGAATTGTTTTTGTTAAGGCAAAACATGCATGGATTAGATCAGATATGGTCCCGAATCCATTTCTGTTGTTCTTTCCCCATGGAATCAGGACATGTCAATTCCCAGCACATCAGCATATGACAGTACACAAAACATTGCCACCAGAAAAACTCACCTGTGCTTTTATGTACATAATCTTTATTAGGATTTGATCACTTAGTAGGAGTAGGACTGGTGGAAACATTAGCCTTCAGGTTGCAGATTTCAAGGGTCCCTCCCCACTTCCTCCTCCCTTCATGATCAGGCTGATGTCAGGTATCTCAAAGCCCCAGCTTTCTAATCACCTGATTGGTCTTGCTGCATCACAGCCCCCACCTAGAGTCATCTCCTTAGTGTAAACTGTGCAGGGGTGTGGATAGCAAAAACACTTCAGTCAGTGGAATGGGGAAGATATAGAGACCACTTCCCAAGAACTGGAGACACCAGACAGCCAAATTTTTAATTACACAGGACTTTTCAAAAAATTACAAAACTGTTAAAAAAAGAAAATGAGTTTGGCAATCAGCAGTTGATGGTGGGAATGTAAACTAGTGTATCTTGTAAAGCTTTTATACCCTCTCACATGAGATTAGATTTATCATGAGTGTTAAAATATCAAAATCACAGCTACTACCCAAAGTTTAATTTGTTCTTGCCAGGTCCTGGTGGTTGTGGAAAGCTTGATAGTCATTAGGAACCCCCCAAAAAAGAAACAGTGACGGAGATAGAGGGAAAGAGACCTGCTGGTTCTATCTCCAAAGCCCTCCAACAGTCAGGAACTCCATCTGGGTCTGCCATGTGAGTGGCAGGAACCCAAGTACTTCGGGCTGTCATCCACTGCCCCACAGGCACATTAGCGGGAAGCTGGATCACAAGCAGAGGAGCCAGGACTCGAACGGGCCCCCTGATATGGATATGCCACATCAAAAGTGGCAGCTTAAACTGCCACACCACACCATCTCCCAGGTTTCTTTTAAGATGATAGACCTAAGGTCTGTACCGTCCTATTGCACAATTCTCCCATCTATTGGTTTAGCTCTGTCTACTCAAGCTCCATCTAGCACACTCACAGTTCCAGCCAGCAAGAAGAATTGAAAGAAGAATTATCAGTGTCCTCTGACTCATTCCCCTTTGCCAGATGTTACTGCATGGCCACAAAGGGAGAACAGGAGGTGCAGTGTTCATTCTCAGCAGTCACAGATCCAGCCAACATTTAAGGATTTTACTTCCAAGCAAGAGCATGAAAAAGGAAAAGGGGGCACTAAAAACGGGGTACTGGTTCTCCTAGCTGCACGGATCCTGGTATTCCACTTTTAGGGATCTGTCATAAAGAAATGTGAAAAACAAGGATATATAATGATAGCAGTGATAAGAGATTGTATAGCCTCTATTCTATTACAGATAGTGCTGAGACTAAGCAGTGTGCATCTGATGACCTATTTAAGAGTCATTGCAGTTGTAGTGAATGCCTCTGAATTTCTATCTAGAAGCAGCAAATAGTGTGTAACGTATATTTTACCACAGTTTTAGAATATATGAACAGAATTTGCCATACTCCTTTGAGGTATGTGTTGTTGTCCCCATTTTATAACAGGAAACTGAAGCATAGAGACTTTTAGTAACTTGTTCAAGTTAATAAGAAGCAGAGGCAGTCAGAACTCACATCTGAGCAGTCTGAATCCAGATCCTGTAATGACTGTGCTCTGTCACCTCGAGATGATTTACTATCTCATTATCTTCCTAGTACTGAAACGTTGCAGGTAGCCTGACAACCTAGCAATAGAGGAATGGATAGGTAAATGATATATTAATAAATTGAAATATTATGTAGACATTAAAGTATATTTTAAAAATATTTAATGACGTGGGAGATATTTACTTAAGAAAAATGTAGGGTACAAAATAAATGAACAGTTACAGTCCCATTTCTGTTAACAATTGAATGAAAACAAACATGCTAAAATGTTAACTCTTTCTCTCCAAATTAATAAATGGTCTTTACTCTTTTGTTTTCAAATTTTTCTATAATAGTTATTCTATGAGGGACCTTCAGATTTTCATAGAGAAAATACTATATAGATTTCAAAAAATGTTGTAACAATACATTAAATCCATCTTTTTAAAAAAGATTTATTTATTTATTTGAGAGGCAGAGTTATAGAGAGGGAGTCAGAGAGAGGTCTTCCACCTGCTGGTTCACTCCCCAAATGGCCACAACGACCGGAGCTGGGCTGATCCAAATCCAGGAGCCTGGAGCTTCTTCCTGGTCTCCCATGTGGGTGCAGAGGCCAAAGCACTTGGGCCATCTGTTGCTGCTTTGCCAGGCACTAGTAGAGAAGTGGATCAGAAGTGGAGCAGCTGGGACATAAATCAGTGCCCATATGGCATACCAGCGCTGCAGCTGGAGGCTTAATCTACTAAGTCACAGCACCAGCCCCTTAAATCCATTTTTCCACAAAATTTTTGAAGTACCTTCACATCTGTAACACTGCATTTTTTAAAAATAAAAATGTGTGGTCAAATGATTTTCACTCTATGAATCTAACCCAGAGAATTATTTTAAAATTCTGACCAAGATTAGATTTAACAATGTGTATGATTATTTCATGGTAACAGAAATGTGGAAAATGTATATGTCGATGAGCTAGCATTTAAATTATGGAACCTCCACCTAATGAAATATTTATATAGCTGATAAAAAGGTTAAAAGGGTATCTTACAGCAGAGGGGAAATCTTTTTAATTTCAAGGGAATAAAACTATAAAATTGGATACAAAACAAAATCCCAATTAGATTTTAAAAATAGATTATGTATCTGTTCTGTGTATGTTCTTTTAATTCATTTAACAGCTACTTACTGAACAACCAGTATGCACCAGGCAATGTAGTGGACACTAGGGATACAACTGAGAGCAGCCCTGATGTGGTCTCTCGTCTCAGAGTGTCAGTCTCACAGGAGACATGGTTAAACAAGTGATTTAAATCAGTATGAAAAGTGCCATGGTGAGAAAAATATGGGGGAATTTAAAAGGAGTGTCCAACTTGGCGTGGGCCATTAGGTACAGTTTCACAAAGGAAGAGGGGCTGAGCACTGGAGGATGAGTTGACGGAAGGAAGGTGTAAAAGCTGTTTTGGAGGCCAGAGGCAAGAGAAGGCAAGAGACCTGCAAGATGTTGGGGGCATTGAAAGGAAAGTGCCTGTGGCAAACATTGTGATGTAGAAGGGGCTCAGAGGTGAAATTGGAAATGTAAGATGATCAGAACATTGGGCAGTTTTCTTAAGAATTGTAGTTTTGGAAACCAATGAGTAGATTCTTTTAATTTTTTATTATTATTTTTTAAATTTTTTGACAGGCAGAGTTAGACAGTGAGAGAGAAGGAGAGAGAGAAGGAGAGAGAGAAAGGTCTTCCTTTTTCCGTTGGTTCATCCCCCAAGTGGCTACTATGGCTGGCGCATCGTGGCCGGTGCGCTGCGCTGATCTGAAGCCAGGAGCCAGGTGCTTCCTCCTGGTCTCCCATGCAGGTGCAGGGCCCAAGCACCTGGGCCATCCTCCACTGCCTTCCCGGGCCACAGCAGAGAGCTGGACTGGAAGAGGAGCAACTGGGACAGAATCCGGCGCCCCAACCAGGACTAGAACCCGGTGTGCCAGCACCACAGGCAGAGGATTAGCCTAGTGAGCCGTGGCACCGGCCCCAGTGAGTAGATTCTAAGGAGAAAATACATTGAGGTCCATGTTTGAGAAAATCTGCAATGGAAAGTGTGGATTAGAACATGTACTAGTTAGGTTTGCATCATTGCAGTGAAATACCTGAGGCAGCTGATGTATAAAGAGAGCAGGATTGTTTCCTGCACAGTTTTGGATGTGAGGCCTCGGTAAGGGTGCAGAATGGTAGCACATCATGGCTAGTGGAGCTTACAGTGCCAAACAGGATGTCAGAGGGAGAGTGGCTTCCACAATCCCTTCCAAGAGATGCATGCTGTGAGTGATCCAAGGACCTCCCAAAGGTTCCACTGCCTCCAGCAGCACTACCTGGGGACCAAGCCTTCACATAGGGGCCTTTGGGAGACACTCAACATCCAAACCATAGCACAGGAAAACAAGGCTAGAGGAAAGGAGGCCAACTGAGAGACTTTAGTATTATCCAGTGATGGAAGCCTGAACTAGGTTATGATAGTTGAGGTGGAAGTAGACAGGTTTGAAAATTGATTATATGTAGTGACTCACTGGACCTGGGAGGAGGGCAAGGGGTCATCAGGATCGATTTGTGGGATTGAGAAAGGCCTTTTGTAAAATAACCCTTTTGGGGGCTGATGTTATGGCATAGTGGGTAATGTTGCTGCCTGCTACTCCAGCATCCCATATGGATGCCAGTTGGAGTCCCAGCTGCCCCACTACAGATCCAGCTCCATGCTAATGTGCGTAGGAAAGCAGCAGAAAATGGCCTAAGTCTTTTAGGCCCTGCACCCACATAGGAGACCCCAAAGAAGCTCCTGGCTTCAGTATGGCTCAGCCCTAGCCATTGGAGCCATTTGGAGAATGAAACAGTGGGTAGAAGATTGTCTCTCTCTGTCTCGCTCTTTCTTTCTGTAACTCTGCCTTTCAAATGAATAAAAATTAATCTTTTAAAAAAAGGTCTTTTTTTCCTTAAGGCACATTATGTTTTTATTCTGGTACTACTGACTCTGATTTTTTCAATTACAACGAATGTTTTATTCTACTTGTGAATAAATGTATGTACATATTTTATTTTTATTTTTAATTTTTTTAAAAGATTTATTTATATATTTTAGAGGCAGAGTTAGAGACACAGAGAGAGACAGAGAGAAAGGTCTTCCACTTGCTAGGTCACTCTCTAAATGACCACAACAGCTGGAGCTGGGCCTATCTGAAGCCAGGAGCCAGGAGCTTCTTCCAGGTCTCCCATGTGGGTGCAGGGGCCTAAGGACTTAGGTAATCTTCCACTGCTCTCCCAGATGATAGCAGAGAGCTGGACTGGAAGAGGAGCAGCTGGACACAAACTAGTGTCCGTATAGGATGCCAGTGCTGCAACACTTTATCTGCTATGCCACAGTGCTGGCCCAGTTTTAATTAGTTTTTAGCAGATTCAATGTGCTTTGTAGATAGAAAGAACATAATGATATTCCCTTCTTCCTTTACCCCTCCCCTTCTCCCTCGCACCCGCCTTCCTTCTCCCTTTTTCTTTTTAGTTTTTGAGGTAACCTTTTAAATTTACATTACAGTAAAAAGGCTTACTACACCTTCACCACATAAGGAGTTTAACAAGTAAATGCTGATCCACACAGACATTTGTTTTTTCTTTTGTTTGTTTTCTAAATTTTAGTTTCCATATAGAGTCAGATGACTTTGTTATTGTTGTTGTTAACGCAGTGAAGTACATATGACATAAGATTTGCCATTGGTGATGTTTATTACATTCGCAGTGTTGTATGAATGTCACCCCGACGTAGTTTAGAACTTGTTCTGCACCCAAAAGAACCCCAGTACCTACGAGGCAATTACTGTACATTTCCTCTTCCCTCCTGCACCTGGCAACTTGTAGTTTTCTGTGTCTATGGTTGTACCTATGCTGGATATTTCCTTTAATGAGTTATACAATATGTAGAGTTTATGTTTGGTTTCTTTGATTTAGTGTATTTTTAAGGTTTATGGTAGTATGTATCAGCATTTTGTTCCTTTTTATTGCTGGACAACATTCCATAGCATAAGTGTACCACATTTTGTTTATCCTTTCATTAGTTGGTGGCCATTTCCATTATTTATACCTGTTGGCTATTGTGAACAACATTGCTGTGAACATGGGCACACTAATTTTTTTGCTGGGACACCTATATGGATGGTTGATTTAGATGGTGGTTCAATTTAAGATCTATTTTGACTTTATGATGGTGCCTAAGTGATACGCGTTCACTAGAAACTGCACGTCAGATTTTGCATTTTGATCTTTTCCCAGGCTAGCAATAAGTGGTATGCTACTGTCTCATGATGTGGGTCCCAGCAGTCCCCTATCAGCCCCGTGATCATGGAGTGTGCAGTGTTGCTGAGCTAGGATGTTCTGCAAGCCAAGCAGACTAAATGCATTTTGGCTTATGATATTTCCAATTTATGATGGGCTTAGCGGGATGTAACCCTATCATAAGTCAAGGAGCATCTGTATCTAGAAATAGATTGCTGGGTCATGCGGTCATTCTGTGTTGAACCTTTTAAATCACCACCAGTTTGTTTCTACAGTAACTGTACCATTTTACATTCCCACCTGCAGTGAGCAGTTCTTTTGTTTTTGCATATCTTGTTATTGTCCATATTTTTTATTATAGGCATCATTAGTGAGTCTGAAATGTTATTGTGGTTTTGAATTGGTATTCATTAACAACTTACGATGTTTAGCATCTTTTCATGTGTTTACTTGCTATTTTTATGAAGTTGATTTTTTTTTAAATAGCCACATTTTTAACAGCTTGTCTTTCTAGTGATAAGAATAAATTATACTTGATTCGTAGGACTAGGCTTAGAATGAAAATGAGCACCAGAATCTGAACTTTAATTTTATTTTTTTATTCTGTTTCTTTTTCAAAGTTAACCCTATGACTAACATTTTTATAGGGACTTGAGAGGCACCTAATTAATTTTTTTTTATTTGCAAGGTACAGAGAGAGTACCCATCTTGTTCACTTCCGCCAGAATATTTATAGTGGCCTGGACTGGGCTGCATAGAAGCCAGGAGCCAAGAATCCAGTCCAAATTTCCCACAAGGGTGGCAGGAGCCCGATAACTTACACCATCACCACTGTTTCCTAGGGTCTGAATTGAAAGAGAGCTGCAGGCAAGAGCAGGAGCTGGGAATTGAACCAGAAATTCCAATTTGGGACACAAGGCATCTTAATCACTGGGCTAAACACTTGCCCTAGACCTCTGATTTTAAATGATGGCATTATCTTGGCATGGTGAAAGAAAGGGCAGACTCAGAATCATTAGGCTGGGTGTTCACTTTATTGTGTGAGTAATCATGTAGAATGTCTTCTTTGCCTTGTAGTTCTAATCATCTGACTCTTAATTTCAGCTGATGAGTAAAGAATCTCCTGTGTCTGCTGGGAATGATGCCTACGTAGACCTTGATCGCCAGGTATAAAGCTTGCATTATTTCTGTTCATGCAGAGATGAAAAGTATAAACTTCAGCCATTAATGAGAAGGGTATTTCAGTTAAAAGTATTTATGGAATGCATTGGTATAACATTTTACATTCTATGTAAAAAGTAGGAACTTAAGGTACTTGCTAATGGATAGTTTATACATTTATAATTGAATTTATAAATTGTATTGGAAGTACTCTTGCATAACTCTCTTAAAATAACGTCTTTAATTTTTAATTCCTGTTTTCTACTCATTCTTTTCTGTTAGTAATATCTGTATGCTAATTTAACACAATAGTTGCATTCCTGGAAAAGGGCATGCATTTATTCTTCCAGTTTATTTATTTCAAGGATTTTACCATATTCTCCAACTGAAGATATCTCCCCCTGCCTTACCTTTCATATTTGTGAAGTGGTGAACACTCTAAGGAAGTGTGTGTGTGTGTGTGTGTGTGTGTATATGTATGTGTGTATATATATATACACACATACATACACACACACACTTCAGGAATTCTGCAGTATTTTTTATACTTTTAATAGAAAAGCTATTTTGTAATTTTAAACATTGCCTCTTAATAAAAATCTCTGACTGTACCTCTCAAGTAAATAAAAAATAAAGAATTGTATTTACAACCCACATTCAGTCCGTTAAAACTAATTAAAATTAAAAAAAATTAAACACCACCTTTGGTTACATGAAATGCAGAGCTTTTAATCATTTTTTTCATGTATTGCTAACTTAGAGTTTATGTGATAAGTCACAACCAGGGAATGCTTGGTTTATATTGAGAATCAGAATGACAAAAATATTTTCTTAAAAATGGTGTTGTATGGATAACCATAAAGATTTGCTATGACTATAAATCTTGTGTTGAAATGTACTAGCTGTTTATTTTTGCAGTTTGAAATCCCTGTTACTCTAGTACATCATACTTTACCAAGGTAAAGTTTCTCACCTATTGAATAATCAATATTGCCAAGAACCAAGTAATCCAGATAAAAGATACGTAAGAAAACCTGGCAAAGGGACAAGTCAAATTAAAAAGACAGAGAAAGCGAGACGTAGGACTCAAGGAAATTCAAAACTGGGTTCTTTGGACCCTTTCAGAGGAGTTCTTGACTTTCCTTGCACCATCTCCCACCAACCAAAAAAGGGGGAGATGTTTTAGTTGTATTTTGTACATATGTAGCTATTAATTGTTGCCACTTCCTATTGAAATACTTATCTCTTTATTTTTAACTAGTTGAAGAAAACTACAGAGGAACTGAATGAGGCTTTGTCAGCAAAGGAAGAAATTGCTCAGAGGTGCCATGAACTGGATATGCAGGTAAGAGATCTGTTGTGTCTGAAACGTGCCGCCACACGTGCTGTGTGTGCCCTGCAGTGCAGCTTGACGGTGAGGCAGCCCCGGAGAAGGGAAGCAAGCTTCTGGGGAAAGGCAGCGAGCTGTACAGAGCGTTCATTTCCTCTCTGTAACCCATTAAGTTCATGGTAAATGAATTAAAGTGGCATAAACCCACAGAAAAGGAGAGGAGAGGAGGGATGGCACCACAGATGAGTCTTTGTAGTATTCTAGTAAATCGGCTCTCAGGAGAGTGGGGATGGTTTTTAAGGCCTGGATTTGTAGTGTTTGCCAGTTTCTTTATTAATAGCCTCACAATGGCTGATTTTGAGTTACCGGTTTAAGAGCCAACCTCAAGGCTCTTGAATATTTAACAGTCAGCTTGTCTGTAGCCAGCTCCAGCATACTGCCAGTCTTCACGAACCTCTAAAACCCAAAAGACAGTTGCAGAAGTGTTGACTAGCTGAAAGGAGCCGTGAGTGCAGTGACCAGGAACACTCAGAGAGGGGTGAAGGGAGCTGTTCTCGTCAGAGATGTTGTATACATGAGTCAGGCCCTCAGCTGTGTCATCTACAGACAGGCACAGCTACAGACAGGTTCCAGATCAGTAAAGAAATTCCACAAGTGGAAGTGTAGAGAGAATAGAGTGGTATTGGCATTGCAGGGTAAGGAAGGTCCCTTCGATTTGGCCTTTCTGCATCCCTGCTTTATGTAGTGGCCAACGTCTTGTGGATCAGCCTTGAATTGAAGGGTTTCCAGTTACTCTTGCTACTGAGTAAGTCTTTTATTTATTTATTTATTTTTATTTGAAAGGCTGAGAGACAAAGATCTGCTGGTTCACTTCCCAAATGCCCACAACAGCTGGGGCTAGGACAGGCCAAAGCCAGGGGTCAGGCACTCCATTCAGGTTTCCTACATGAGTGGCTGGCATCTGAGCATTTTGAGCCATCATCTTCTGCCTCTCAGGGTGCACAGTGGCAGGAAGCAGGATCCAAAACCAAGCCGGGACTCGAACCTAGGCTTCTGAGATGGTATACAGGTGTCCTGAGCAGCATCCCGATTGCTGTGCCAAGTGTCTGTTCCCTGACTTAGTTCTTAAATGTCAGGAAAACCTGCTTTATGAAGAGAAAAGGATCAAATAAACAGAAAAGTAGGCTTGAGGAAGTAGAGAAATTTGAGGGAGTAGGAGAGATTTTTGTTTTAAATCTATTTAAAACCCTCAAAAAAGATAGTACAACTGTAAAATAAGGACCAAATGCTATTTTAAGAATGAAAAGTTAGAGATCAAGAAACACTTAAGTAAGTTAAAAACAGAATTGTGAAAATAAAAAAGCAATAAAATGAAGTCAGAGAAGTCTCTCACAAATAGATAAAACTAAGAAATAAGATTGTTTGTCTAGAATTTACTTCCAAATACAGGGAGTGGAGGAAGTGGTTGTAGGTACACACAAGACATAATTGGTCATGCACTGATGTTCTTGAAAGCTGGAATATATGTGTATGTGTATACACACGCACACAGTTCAGTTTATGCTATGAGAAGCATTTTCCATGGAAAAGCAGAGAATTTGGTCATCACACAGGATGCATATGAAAGGAAGTGTCATCATAAAATGCTTCTTGGGTCATATAGGAAATAATATTTACATAGTCATAATGTAAGAGCTATGAATTACTTTTCAGATTTTAGAATTTATGTATGCACAAATCCTAAGTTACAATAATACATTCATTATTTTTACAAGCAAGATATAAATACTATTTTTTTTTAAAGATTCATTTATTTATTTTTGAAAGTCAAACTTATAGAAAGGGAGAGGCAAATCTTTTTTTCCCTCAAAGAAACCTTTCATTTAATGAGTACAAATTTCCTAAGTATAGCTTTAAGAATATAGTGATTCTTCCCACCATACCTGTCCTCCCACTCCACCTCCTCCTCCCTCTACCATTCTCAGTCCCATTCTCCATTAAGATTTATTTTCAGTTAACTTCATACACAGAAGACCAACTCTATGCTAAGTAAAGATTTCAACAATTTGCACACACACACACACACACACACAGAACTAGTTTTACAGTTAATTCTCATAATACAACTCATTGCGGACAGAGGTCTTGCATGGGGAGTAAGTGCACAGTGACTCCTGTTATTAATTTAACAATTAACACTCTTATGTACGATGTCAGTGGTCACCCGAGGCTCTTGAAATGAGCTGTGAAGGCTAGGGAAGCCTTTTAAATTCACAATCTCTGTCAGTATTTAGACAAGGCCATAAGCAAAGTGGAAGTTATCTCTTCTCTTCAGAGAAGTACATCCTTCTTTGATGGCCCCTTCTTTCCACTGGAGTCTCTTTCACAGAGATCCTTCACGTAGGACTTTTTGTTTTTTTTGTTTTTTGTTTTTTTTGCCACAATGGATGGACAGATCTTTCATCTGCTGTTTGATTCACCAAATGGCCACAATAGCCAGTGGTAGGCCAAGCCAAAGCCAGGAGCCCAAAGCTTCTTCCAGGTCTCCACATGGGTGCAGGGGCCCAAGTACCTGTGCCATCCTCTGCTGCTGTTCCTGGGCCATCAGCAGGGAGCTGGATTGGAAGTGGAGCAGCTGGGACTTGAAGCATTATGGGATGCTGGAATGGCAGGCGGTGGCTTTACCCACTGTGCCACAACACTGTCCCCAATATTATTTTTGATAATAAAAAATTAAAGCACAGCACATGGTGGGGCCAGTGTTGGGGTGCAGCGGGTTAAGCTGCTGCCTGCAACGCTGGTATCCCACATGAGCTCCAGCTGAAGTCCTGGCTGCGCTACTTCTTTGCAACTCCCCGCTAACTCTGTCTTTCAAATAAAATAAATAAATCTTAAAAATAAAATAAAGTTAAGCATATGGGGTTGGGAAATTACATTTCTGTTTTTGAAAAGTTTCATGAAGTACAGCTGCGCCCATCCCTTTGCTGTACATTATCTGGCTTCCATGCTAGTTACAGATTAGCGTACTTGCCACAGAGACCTCTCACAGTCTTAAAATATGTACTGTATGGTCTTTTATGCCAAAAAAGCTTGCTATCTGCCCAGTATACCATTGAAGTTAGAAATCGGTAATAGAAATGAGTCTTTAACATTTAAAACCTTTACAATTTATATTTAATTAGTTTGAGAAAGCTTCCATCTGCTGGTTCTCTCCAAATGCCCACAGTGGGTAGGGCTGGGCCAAGCCAAAGCTGGAAGCTAGGAACTCAAGCAAATTCTTCCATGTGGGTGGCAAGGGCCCAACTACTTGGGCCATTCCGGGGTCTGAATTGGCAAAAAGCTAGAATGGGGAGCTGGACTGAACCCAGCTACTCTGATGTGAGAATCAAGCACCTAGACTGACAGTTTAACTACTAGGCCAGACACCACCCTCTCTCCCTTTAATATTTTTGACAGATGAAAAAAGCAGAAATGAATTAGACTAGAGGCATGGAATCAAAAAAAAAAAAAAAAAAAACTCATGCAGTTTTGGAAATTGACAAATTATACAGCTGGCATTTCAGATTCATTAAGTTGTTTAGTAACATTTACTAAGCAGCCGCTAAGTACCATGTACTGTTTTAATTGCTGTAGGTACAATACAGATTAAGGTAGGGCAAGAGTACAGACAGACAGAAACAGATAAAACATCCCTGTTTCCAAGGTATTTGCATTCTAGTAGTGAAGACAGGCAGTAAGGAAGATAAAAATATAGGTTTAAGGATTTATTTATTTATTTATTTATTTATGTATTTATTTGAAAGGCAGAGTTGCAGAGAGGTCTTCCATCCAGTGGTTCGCTCCCCAAATAGCTACAACAGCCAGAGCAGGGCTGATCTGAAGCCAGGAGCCAGGAGCCAGGAGCTTCTTCCGGGTCTCCCATCCAGGTGCAGGGGCCCAAGGACTTGGGCCATCTTCTGCTGCTTTCCTAGGCCATGACAGAGAGCACGATTGGAAGAGGAACAGCCAGAACTTGAACCAGCACCCATATGGAATGCCGGCACTGCAGGCGGCAGTTTTACCCGCTACCTCATGGCGTCGGCCCTGGAAGAATTAATTTTAAATTAAAATTTACATGAGGTGACATGTTAGTAATCCCAAGGAGATTAGCGGCGTAAACCCCCCTGAATCCAGGGGAAGAGCAGTATAAGTTCCATTGCAGTTCCATTGCAGTGCCATGGTAAGTGCAAAGGCCCTGAGGTGGGAATATAACCTAGCATATTCAAGAGGCAGCTGGAGGAGGATGGCAGGAGAACTGAGTTGGGGGCAGACAGAGCCAAGGAAGAGGAACTCAGACGAGGCATTATCAGCCTGGTGAGAGCATCCTTGAGTGACATGGGACGCCATTGGAGGGGTTTGAGCAGGTTAGTCTGGTGGTCTGTTCGGAAAGGAGGCAAGGCCCAAATCAATTTAGAGGCCATGGCAGTAATCCAGACAAATCAAGTTGGCTTTGACCAGGATGTAGAGATGCTGAGAAGTGAAAATATGTTTGAAGGTCAAACCAGTGATGTTTTGTGACAGTCTGATCTGGGAGTGAGGGCAAGATGCTGGGGATGCCAGCTGAGCAGCTGGAAGGCTGGAGTTTCCAGTTCCTGAGATTGAAAGGGCCAAGGGGGTGCTGGTTAAGAGCTCTGTCTGGGCAGAGATACTCTGGGTAAGCCTCAGAGGCATAGCAGAATAGATAAAAGAGACTATCTGCACAGCAAAAGAAGAATGGACAGGGGCGTAGCAGGTAAAGCCACCTCCTGCAGTGCCGGCATCCCATATGGGTTCCGGTTCGAGACCTGGCTGCTCTACTTCTGATCCAGCTCTCTGCTATGGCCTGGAAAAACAGTAGAAGATGGCCCAAGTCCTTGGGCCCCTGCACCCATGTGGGAGACCCAGAAGTAGCTCCTGGCTCCTGGCTTCAGATCGGCACAGCTCCAACCCTTGCGGCCAACTGGGGAGTGAACCAGCAGATGGAAGACCTCTCTCTCTGTCTCTCTCTCTCCCTCTCCCTCTCCCTCTCCCAACTCTTCCTCTGTGTAACTCAGACTTTCAAATAAATAAATACATCTTAAAAAAAAAAAAAAAGAACAATGGACAGAGATAACTACAAAATGGGAAAAATATTTGTAAACTACCATTCATGCAATAGGGAATTTTTTTTTTTTTGACAGGCAGAGTGGACAGAGAGAGAGACAGAGAGAAAGGTCTTCCTTTGCCGTTGGTTCACCCCGCAATGGCCACCTCGGCCGGTGCGCTGCGGCTGGCGCACCGCACCGATCCGAAGCCAGGAGCTTCTCCTGGTCTCCCTTGCGGGTTCAGGGCATAAGGACTTGGACCATCCTCCACTGCACTCCCGGGCCACAGAGAGCTGGACTGTAAGAGGAGCAACTGGGGCAGAATCCGGCGCCCCGACCGGGACTAGAACCTGGTGTGCCCGGGGCCGCAGGTGGAGGATTAGCCTAGTGAGCCACGGCACTGGCCGCAATAGGGAATTAATATCCAGAACAGTCAAGGATCTCAGCAGCAAAATAATAATATAGGCAGTCTGATTTTAAAATGCTAATTAGAGTAGACATTTCTCAAAAGAAAGCATATAAATAGCCAGTAGGTATATTAAAAAGTGTTTATCACTGATCTTCAAAGAAATGCAAATGAAAACTGTAGTTAAAAAGGCTTTGTCAAACAGAAAGAAAATATCCAGTGCAGGCAATGTGGAGAGAAGGGAGCAAACTCTCCTCGTGTGTTGGTGGGAATGTAAATTAGCTCAGGCATTATGGAGAATGGAGGGAGGTTCATCAGAAAGCTACAAATGGAATTGCCATATGATGTAGCAGTCTCAATGCTGGGCTTACATCTGCAGGAACTGCAATCAATGTGTTCAGGAGGTGTTTGCACTCATGTGTTCATTGCAGCACTTTTCACAATAGCCAAAACATGGAATCAGCCTCTGTGTCTATCAGCTGATGAGTACATAAAGAAAATATGGTACTTAGGCACACTGAAGTGTAAAACTCTGTCATGTACAGCATCATGGATGGAATTGGAGGACGTGAAATAAGTCAGGCATAGAAAGGCAAGTACCATGTGTTCTCACTCAGATGTGGAAGCGATGATTGACCTCACTGAAGCAGAGGATGGGACAGCGCTTACCAGAGCTGGGAAAGGACGGGTGTTTATTAACAGGTACAAAAGTACAGTTAGGTAGGAGGACTAATTTATAGTGTTTTGTAGCACAGTAGGGTGGATATAGTTAACAGTAATTTATTGTATATTTTGAAATAACTAGAAAAGAGAAATTTGAATGTTCTCAACACAGATGACAAATGTTTAAAGTGATGAATATGCTAATTGCCTTGATTTGCTCATTATTCATCGAGTTCATGAATCAAAATATCATACTGTACTCCATCAATACATACACTTATTATGTATCAATTTTAAATATGAGATACCTATTGGACATGCATGTGGAAGTGATACTAGTTCAGGATTCTAGGCTAGAAGTGGGAATGCATGCGTTTTCAGTAAACAGAGGATATTTACAGCTGTAAACTGGAAGCCATTGCTGCACGTAGAAGAGTGTGACACTCTAGGGGGAGGGGGTAAAGAGGGGCTAGAAGAAGGTACATAGTTCTTGAGAGCGAGGTGTCCAAGGAGGAGGATTGTATCAAGTGGTCCCGATGAGCAGCTCGGTGGACTCGGTAGACCCAACTAGAGCAAGTTCAAGAGAAAACAGGGATGAGGAGAGACTGCTGTATTTAAAAGGAATTGTACAGCATATACTCTTTTTAGCAGGTGCAGGGTCTGGCTTCCTTTAGTATTTTGAGATTCATCATGAATTGGTAATAATAGTTCTTTTTTTATTGCCAAGTAGTATTCCGTTGTAGGAATGTACAGCAATTTATTTATCCGTTCACTTGCTGATAAGCACTTGAGTTGTTTCCAGGTTTTCTCTGTTACAAAGCTACTGAAAACCTTCCTGTCTCTGTCTCTGTCGGCATAGGCTTTTTTTTCTCTTGAGTAAGTACCTAGGAATGGAATGGCTGAATCAATCATATGGTATTTGCACTTGATTGATTTGAAGTTTTTTAAGACACTGCTAAACTGTTTTTCAAAGTATTTGAAATATTTTACATTCTATTGCAAGTATATGAGATTTCCTTTTGTTCTCATCTATGCCAATACTTGCTACCCCAGGTTTGTTTTTATTTTAACTTTATCAATTGTAGTGGGAGTTCAGTGATATAATGTGGTTTTAATTTGCATTTGTTGGTGAATAATGACATTTATCTTTTTGTGTGGTTGTTTGCCATCTGTGTATCTTTTCTGGGAAGTGTCTGTTCAAATATGAAATAAAGAATGAATTCTTACATATTGTTCTGCATGTGCAGTATTCCAAAATAATATTTTAGGTGGAGATTGATTACACTTCTTTAACAGTAGGCTTTCCTTTGTGATGGTAATACACAAGTGACTAAGCAGCAGCAGAAGCTATTGTAACTGGAGGAAATGACCACTGTCTCCCCATGTGCAACAGGTTGCAGCTCTGCAAGAGGAGAAGAGTAGTTTGTTGGCAGAAAATCAGATACTAATGGAAAGACTCAATCAATCTGATTCTATAGAAGACCCTAATAGTCCAGCAGGAAGAAGGCATTTGCAGCTCCAGACACAATTAGAACAGCTACAGGAAGAAACATTCAGGTAAAAGACCACTCATTAAAATATTACTTGTAAAAATTTGATGACTGTCATTTAAAGTTAAGAGAATGGTATTAGTGCTTCTGGACCTCTGCAGACCCACATGGCTGTGTAATAAGCAGCTTCCCCAAATCTTCCCAAACACCAGTGCTGTGTTCCACATACCTGCCCCTACCCCAGCCACCATGGAGCTTATAGCAAGCCAAAGCAGACTGACTACAAGAGGAAGAGCAGCAGCAAAGGGGCTTACCGGTGAGTTGGAGGGGTTACCAGAAGGCTAAAATTCACCGGATGTCTCAAGTTATTTATTAAAATGATCCAAGTACTTGGCCAGAGTAGACCAGAAGCTGCAGGACAGGGATCTCAGAGCCAGTGCATCTTCTTCAAGGGCCAGACGCCACAGAAAGATCAGGCAGGACGTTTAGTGAAGTTGTTGCCCATTCAGGCACACAGTTTAAAGAGACATAATACAAAGAACAGGTATAGGGTTTATAGAAATAGTCCCAGATGGAATTAAAGGGACAAGCTGATTTAAAAGGACAGGCAGGATTTAAAGGAGCAGTCTTCTACGCGTAACTTCTGGAGGAATAAGAGACCTAAAAGAAAGAAGTATCCTTTGGCACTTGGGTGGTGGAAGGGAAAATAAAAGAGGGGGAAATTTGATGTCTGTCTGCAGAACAAAACAGAGCTAGGACGCTGAAGGACTTCACAGTGTCGGGAACATATTTTGTTATAACTTAATAAAAAGTGCAGTATGACCTTTTTATTACCTAGCCATAGATTCCCAGTGTCAAAACAGAAAAACTAAACATCATTTAGGTGTTTACTGAGTAACCTAGTTTGGTACCCTGTCTCCTATCCTTCATTATTTTTCAGTGGAATGTGTCCAGGTTTTTTTCCTGTTCGCCTTTCTGATTCTTTTTAAAGTTTTGTTGGAACACAGCTACCTTTTTTTTTTTTTTTTTTTTTTTAATTTATGTATTTGAAAGGCACAGAGACTGAGGGGTCTTCAATCTACTGGTTCGCTCTCTCCAAATGCCTGCAGCAGCCAGGGCTGGAGCAAGCCAAAGCCAGGAATCCAGAACTCCATCCGGGTCCCTGCCGTGCATGGCAGGGCTACCTGTTGCTTCCCAGAGACTCTGGTCTGGACTGTGGGCATCCCAAGCAACATCTTAACCTCTGTGCCAAATGCCCACCCACCCCAATAAAAAGCTTTTCTTAGTCTTGTCACAAACCTTAGCAATAGTCCATCCCTATGGTCTGCATCAGTGTTTTGATCTGAAAACCCCTGAAGGTCATCAGAGGCTGTCTCTCCTACCTACACAGCTGTGCAAGGCAAGGCTTTGTTTATAAGCTGTATGCAGACTTCAGTCAAAACATGTCACAGCAGGTGAATGCAGAAACAGGTCTAAGAAGCCAGCTATCTTCTGTTAAAGCAATTACTAGAATCACAAAATGTAAAACAGTGCTACTCTTCTCTGTCCGAAAACAAGCTGTTTTTCACAAACAGTATGGTTTTTCTTGTTTTGTTTGTTTTCATTTGAGAGGCCAAGAAATAAATGAGGCCAGGAGGCAGAAAGCTCCTATCTGCTGGTTCATTCCCCCAAATGCCGGCAGTGGCTGGGCTAAGCTGGAGCAGGGTATGGAATCCAGGTACTCCAGTGCAGGATGCAGGAGCTCCCACAAGGTTCCTTAACCAGTGGGCTAAATGCCTGCCCCAGCCAAATGTTTTCATCTTAATATATGGGTTTATTACTGTTATTTTCAACTAAGGAGATAAATTTGAAATTTATCATTTTAATTTCTAACATGATAAATACTGATAGATAGTATTTAAATTAGGGTTTTGGGAAATTGGTATTTAGAATTGTCTTATGTTTTTATTATGAAGGAGGTAGTGTTTAATGGTTCTATTGTTCAAGAATTCATATTTGTAATACTTTATCTTGAAATATTTTAACTCAGAGATTTTATTCATTCTCCATATTTATATATCATATTTTTGATTCTTTAAATCCCATCTAATGCTTCTGGCTTATTTTTATCATGATAGGGTGCTTTTGATTTTATTATTTTTTTTAGGACTGGTGGCTTTTGAGATTTAAATCCCATAGATTATCTGTGTTACAAAGAGAAAATATACCCCTTTAGAAAGTGGAGCTGTGTGGCAGTAACCATCTTAAGCAGTCATCAGGTTTAGCAGTACTACTGTGGGACACCCGGACAATTATATACACATGACACATTACTGGAAGTCTTAGCATCACCCATGTAGTATTTGTGCCAAATATGTAACCTCAGTTCAATCATGAAGAAACAATAAGAAACAAATCAAAGTCATAAAAAAACAAAACAAAACAAAACAAAAAAAAACCAGAAGACAAAAAGATACTACAACTAAAGGAAATGGTGAACTTTCTTTGGATCCTAGGTCAGGGTGGACAGAGAAAGGTTTATTTTAAAAGACATTCTTGCTACAATTGGGGAAGTGTAAATATGAACTCCACATTCTTGCTACAATTGGGGAAGTGTAAATATGAACTCCACATTAAATAGTATTGATATTAATTGTCTTAGATGTGATAATGTACTGAGACATGTAAAAGAATGTCCTTTTTACAGAGGTATTTGGGGGTGAAAGGTAATTTTTGCAGCTTACTTTCAAGTGATTCCCTAAAAGTACGTGTATGAATTTTATTGGTGTGCATTTGTTGAGAAAGTGAGATAAGCCAAATGGAGCAAAATACTAACAATGAGTGAATCTAGCAAGGGGTATACAAGTATTCACTTAATTCAAATTGTGGATATTTGAAGTATTTAAAATTCGACATTCAAGAAAGCAGTGACACTTTGAACTTATGTTTGTCTCCACTTGTCCTATTCTTACAACAATGGCTACAAAAATTATTAAAAAGAAAGAAAAGTGCTGATATCCGATTTAACAGTCCTAAATAAAACACTGGCAAATTCAACCCAATACTGTATTAAGATAAGCTTTATCCCAGGACCATCTACTTGTCGAACATTATCCAATCTATTGTAACTGTTTTGATTTATTGATTAAAGGAGAAGGAAAATAAAAATTTATCTTGAAATGTGAAATTCACATTTAAGTTAAAAAAATAAGGTGAAGATGAGTACTCATCTATTATTTAACTTTTTTCTAGACATTCTAAAAATCTTGGCTTTGCCACTTGTTAGCCATATAACCTTGAGCATGTTGCCCATTTCCTGAACTCTGAGAAGGTCCAATAGTGTTAATCTGCCTCCTAAAATTTTTGTCAGAATTGAGTTAATATTTGTGCATTGAAAGCACTGAAACTGTTGCCTGACTGGTGCTATTTAAGTTTTGGCTGCCATTATTGCTTTTCTAGAAAATGAAATAAAAAGAAATGAGACAAAAAATGTTGGAAAGATAAAAACTAAAAGGTTATTATTTGCAGGTAATATTTTCATCTGTCTAGAAAATATAAGGGAATTAAGTGAAAAGTTCTTAGACACAGTAAACATTTACATGTTATTTGCTGCAATTGCTAGTATCATTGGCATATACTTGCATTGTTAAATATGTGAAATACTGAAAAAATTTTAAAGTAATGTGACTTATATGAAGAAAATTTTGAAGTTATACATCAAAAATATTGTATGGAGAAAATAATTGTAGTTTTGCATGTTTTTAAAGGAGCATTTCAATTATATTGTTTTCCCTTAACCAGTTCAAAGTCTGTTTATCTAGTAGTATTAATGAGCAAGACTTCCCGAGACATTTTGAGAATAATGAAGGAGCTCTTGCCATGTCAAGTGTGCAAATATATTTTAAGCCTATCTTAATTTGAATAGCTTAGAACTGATACAGTGAAATACAGACAAACAGTAATACAAATGCATCTCAATGTATTTGAATGTGTGATATGATGAAGGAAGTATTTTCTAATCAACAGGGAAAGAATAGAAAATTTGTTAGATGGGTTCTGGTAGGTATTTCAGCAAGGGAAATCCTTGCATTTCCTCATACATGAAAATTAATATGCGGAAATTAGAATTTTTTTTGACAAGCAGAGTTGAGAGAGACAGAGAGAAAGGTTTTCCTTCTGTTGGTTCATCACCCAAATGGCCACTATGGCCAGCAGCCAGTGTTGTGCCGATCCGAAGCCAGGAGCCAGGTGCTTCCTCCTGGTCTTCCATGCGGGTGCAGGGCCCAAGCACTTGGGCCATCCTCCACTGCCTCCCCAGGCCACAGCAGAGAGCTGGGGGAAGAGGAGCAACTGGGACAGAATCCGGCGCCCCAACTGGGACTAGAACCCGGGGTGCCAGTGCTGCAGGCGGAAGATTAGCCAAGTGAGCCGTGGTACTGGCCGAAATTAGAATTTTTAATATTAAAATGAAACCATTAGTAGTACTAACAGAAAATGTACAATTAAAAGAAAAAAATCATTAAGTATAACATTAAAACAGAATTAAATACAAAAAATTAAGAATTAGACATTATATAAAGAAAAGTAACTAATTGGGCAAAATATTTGTGACATGAGAGAAAAAGACTTTGTAAAATAAAGGAGGGGTCTCTGTTAAATAGATCTGGTTAATAAATAGAAATTAGTACTGTCTGTGTTGTTGGTGAAAAATATGAGCAGAAATGAGACTGGAGGATAAACTCCAAAAATGTGAACAGTAGTTATCTATCTGAATTAATGTGATTCTTATTTTCTTTCCTTTTCTGTATTTTGGCAAATTTTCAACAGTAAGTGCATTAGTTTCATAATAAATCCTTAAATTATATTGAGGAATATTTTGGAAAAACATTACTTGATGTCTAGCTGTCTAGGTGTCTGGTGGCACAGTGGGAGTTTGTTGTCACCTTTCCCACACCTGGCAACAGTGCATACCCTTGGGAAGACAGCCGGTGGCCACCCAACAGAATACATTTTTAAGAAGAGTTTATTCTCATGTTTCCTGTTGTCATTACTTTCTTTTACTGTCCCAAGCAGAATGATGAGACTGTAAATAGTTCTGTCTTGATCTGTGCTGTTTCGGTTACAGACTAGAAGCTGCTAAAGATGATTATCGGATACGCTGTGAAGAATTAGAGAAGGAAATCTCCGAACTGCGGCAGCAGAACGATGAGCTCACCACGTTGGCAGACGAAGCCCAGTCTCTGAAGGATGAGATTGATGTTCTTAGGTGAGCCTCCCTTGCTGTGGAGTCTCAGACCTACCTCTCCGGGGCCCACCCTCAGCCCTCTGACACGCCTGTGTGCAGGCCCAGGGCTTCCATGTGACCTCTGTGTGGCCTTGTTCTCGTCTCGGGTCTCTGTGAGGAATTGAGCGGCACCTGCAATAAACAGAAATTAATCCCTGAGCATACTCATCCTCACCCAGCTCTCCAGCTCCTCTTCTAACACTGTTGAATCCTGCAGCCACCTGGTCCACCCTTTTTTTTTTCCAGGTCTGCACTTGTTTTCCAGTTACTCTCTCACTAGGCACCTTACTCCCTGCCACCTCATTTTCCCACTGTTCTGCTTCTTATGTAGTCCGTGATCTTCTGTTGAGTGGTTCCAACCACCTGCATTTTCTACTTTGCCTCTTTCAATACTAAGAACAAATTACGTAGTAATACAGTTTTGTCCTACTACATATTAAAGACCTTAACACTGGGTTCTTACCACTGGCTCCCCATTCTGCTTCCCCTGTAAGTGGGTAAGTCCATCTCCCATTTTCTCATAGCTGCTCCATGTTTTCACAGCTCTCTCACCTGACGGACCACCACACCACACATCCCTCGTGCCTTAGTCTCAGGAGATGACCTTGTCTCCTGCTGCACAGAAGAAAGACGCCGTGAACTGTTGGCTCTCGGGACCTTTGTTTCCTGCACTCCCAGACAGCCCCACATAGCCACCTGTCTTTTTTCATCTTTGCTCTTCATCCTGTCCAGGGCTAATTCCTTCTTCAGTGCTCTGAGGCTCACCCCTTCTTATCTGCCTATGGACTGTGCTACACCAATTAGCATTTCTCTTTACATCTTGACTCTCCTTTACAAAAATGCTTTTAGATCTGTTTAACCTTGGAAGGGAAGGGGGAACTGTTTGTTCTCTTCTCAACCCACTAAAGTTTGCCATTGCCTGCTCCCACTATTCCACTGAAACTGCTGTTCCTGTGGTCACCAATAATATCTCACTTGCCAAATCATTTGAACACCACACAACTTACTTTACTTTTGTGCTGAATGGGACTCGGCTGGCTAGCCCCTCCTATTTGCTTTCCTTAAACATTCTCCATTACACATTGTGCTATAATTTTGGCTGTATTTCTTAAAACCTGAGCAAGCCGCGGCTCAATAGGTTAATCCTCCGCCTGTGGCACCGGCACCCCAGGTTCTAGTCCCGGTAGGGGGCCGGGTTCAGTTCCGGTTGCTCCTCTTCCAGTTCAGCTCTCTGCTGTAGCCCAAGTCCTTGGGCTCTGCACCTGCATGAGAGACCAGGAGGAAGCACCTGGCTCCTGGCTTTGGATCAGCGCGGTGTGCCGGCCGCAGCGGCCACTGGAGGGTAAACCAACGGAAAAGGAAGACCTTTCTCACTGTCCATTCTGCCTGTCCAAAAAAAAAAAAAAAAAACCCACCTGAGCAAAAAACTGAACTGTAATCACTTATGGTCTTTTAAAAAAAAAAAGATTTATTTATTTGAAATTCAGAATTATGGCTGGCGCTGTGGCTCAATAGGCTAATCCTCCGCCTTGCGGCGCCGGCACACCGGGTTCCAGTCCCGGTCGGGACGCCGGATTCTGTCCTGGTTGCCCCTCTTCCAGGCCAGCTCTCTGCTATGGCCAGGGAGTGCAGTGGAGGATGGCGCAAGTGCTTGGGCCCTGCACCCCATGGGAGACCAGGAAAAGCACCTGCCCCGGCTTTGGATCAGCGCGATGTGCCGGCCGCAGTGCGGCAGCCATTGGAGAGTGAACCAACGGCAAAGGAAGACCTTTCTCTCTGTTTCTCTCTCACTGTCCACTCTGCCTGTCAAAAAAAAAAAAAAAAAAAGAAATTCAGAATTACATAGAGAGAAGGAAAGGCCAAGAGAGAGACAGAGAGAGGTCTTCCATCTGCTAGTTCAATCCCTAATTGGCCCCAATGGCTGGGGCTGGAGCTGCACCGATCTGAAGCCAGGAGTCAGGAGCTTCTTCCAGGTCTCCCACATGGGTGCAGGGACCCAGGGACTTGTGCCCTCTTCTACTGCTTTCCCAGGCCATAGAAGAGAGCTGGATTAGAAGTAGAACAGCTGGGACTTGAACTGGTGCCCATATGGGATGCCAGCACTGCGGGCACTGGCTTTACTCGCTATGCCATAGCGCCAGCCCCCACTTACAGTCTTATAATTTCATTAGGTCGTATTGTTTTCTAGCAGTATCTCTTGTTTTAGCACTTGATGTCTAAAGCAGTTTTGTGACTATTGATGGTTTTCTGACTTTTAATTTCCCATCTCATTCTAGGCATTCTTCTGATAAAGTTTCTAAACTAGAAGGTCAAGTGGAATCTTACAAAAAGAAGCTAGAGGACCTTGGTGATTTGAGGCGGCAGGTTAAGCTCTTAGAAGAGAAGAATACCATGTATATGCAGAACACTGTCAGTCTAGAGGAAGAATTGAGGAAGGCCAATGCAGCACGGAGTCAGCTGGAGACGTATAAGAGACAGGTAAAAGAACAGAAACAATTTCTTGGTGAGAGTTTAAAGCAAGCGTGCCACTATAACAGGTAGCCTGTCAGAACTGTATTAGCTTGTTTTCACTGTTCTTTACTTTTTCTTTAATGTATAAAGAATCTTCAAAAAGGTTGTGGGAAAAATATATTGTAAAAGAACTATGCAAGGATTTCAAAAGTGTTTGAAACAAAATAAACCTAATTCCATTTCCATAAACTTTTTGAAATACCTTCGTGTTTATTCATATTTATTTTACATTTAAAGAACTTAAATGTAGTTCTTTTCTATAGGTTATTGATTGGTCTCTCTAGCAGATTCATTTATTGTGTTTTCTTTTATTATATAATATTTGGGAAGTATACATTAGTAAAAAATAATACAATAAATATTCATGCCTAAAAAGTAAAACATACGTTTCCCCTTCTCCATTACAGATTACCTCTGTGTTGTTTTATGGTTTTCATTCTCATGCATCTCTTATGTTCTTTCTATCACCAAAATTGTAGAGCATTTTGGCCAGGGCTGTGGCACAGTGAGTTAAAGCCCCAGCTTGTTCACCGGCATCCCATATGGGCGCCAGTTCAGGTGCTAGCTGCTCCACTTCCAATCCAGCTCTCTTATAATGGACCTGGGAAAGCAGTAGAGGATGTCCTAAGTCCTTGGGCCCCTGCACCTATGTGGGAAACCTGGAGGAAACTCCTGGTTCCTGGCTTTGGCCTGGCCCAGCCCTGGTCATCCAGCCATTTGGGGAGTGAACCAGCATATGGAAAACTCAATCTCTCTCTCTCTTGCTGTATCTCCAACTTTCAAATAAATAAATGAATCTTCAAAAAAAGTTGTATAACATTTTGACATGTTCTAATGCTTCATATTCATTCTTCGTATTCATTTCAGAAAGTATTCTTTCATTTCCTTTTTTCTTTTTAATATTTATTTATTTAGTTAGTTAGTTGAAAGAGCTCCAGAGAGGGCGAGGCAGAAAGAGAGAGAAAGAGAGAGAGAGAGAGAGAGAGAGATATCTTCCATCCACTGATTCACTCTTCTAATGACCACAGTCTCCAGGGCTGGGCCAGGCTGAAGCCAGGAGCCAGGAGCTGCATCCAGGTCTCCCACGTGAGTGCAAGGGCCCAAGCACTTGGGCCATCTTCTGCTGCTTTTCCAGGCACATTAGCAGGGAGCTGGATCTGAGGTGCAACAGCTGTGACTGGAACTGGTGCCTATATGGGATGCCAGCATTACAGGCAGTGCCTTTACCCACTACAGCACAGCGCCAGCCCCTGTCATTTCATTTTTTCCCCCCTTAGTATGTTTGTGAGATTCAGTGCTGAAAGGTATAACTTTACACCTTTTATTTTTACTGCTGTATAGTACCCCATTGATTATATCAAAGCTTTGTCCATTTTCCTATTGGAGATGTTACAACTTTGGCTTAATATTAAAAGAAATACCACTATGAATAGTAGTGAACTTGTGTTCTCTTCTATATATATGTGAAGATTTTACAGCTTTGTGGGATTTCTCTCTTTAGAGTATCTTCAGTGTAGTTAGATGTTACACATTGTACCCCAAGTGAATCAGTTCCTCCACATCATCACCAACACTTATTATTGCCAACTTCAATAAAGTTTGTCAGTTGGATGGAAATAAGCTGGTTTTTCCTTATAATTATACTTTGCATTGTCTTGATTACAAATTGTCTATTTTTATCCTTTATACATTTTAAAAATTATTTCTTACTGATTTCTAGAATTAATTTGCTCTAGATAATTAAATTTTCATCACTTGCACATGTTTTTATCTCCTACAGATCTGTTACCTTACCCTTTACTTCTTTTAAAGTTGACAATTTGTGCTTTTTCATGTCTTATTTAAGAAATTATTTCCAGGGTGGGTATTTGGTTTAATGATTAAGACACTGATTGGGACACCCACATCCCATATCTGCATGCCTGTGTTAAGTGTCCCAGCTCTGCTTCCTATTCCAGCTTCTGCTAATGTGTACCCAGAGAAGCAGCAGGTAGTGGCTGAAGTAATTGGATCTCTGCTACTCATGTGTGTGTCCTGGATTGGGTTCCTGGCCCCTAGCTTTGGCCTAGTCCAGTCCCGGCTCTTGCAGGCATTTGGAAGAATTAACCAGCAGATGGGAGCTTGCTTGTGTGAGCACACAAGCTCTTGCTGTCTCCTTCTCTCTAATTAATTAATTAATTAGTTAATCATTTTAAAAAGAAATGTTACCCCATAAGGCTATAAAGTTTCATCTCTCTCTCTTTTTTTTTTTTTTTTTTTTTTTTTGCCAGGCAGAGTGGACAGTGAGAGAGAGAGACAGAGAGAAAGGTCTTCCTTTTTGCCATTGGTTCACCCTCCAATGGCCGCCACGGCTGGCGCGCTGCGGCCGGTGCACCATGCTGATCCGAAGGCAGGAGCCAGGTGCTTCTCCTGGTCTCCCATGGGGTGCAGGGCCCAAGCACCTGGGCCATCCTCCACTGCCTTCCTGGGCCACAGCAGAGAGCTGGCCTGGAAGAGGGGCAACTGAGACAGAATCCAGTGCCCCGACCGGGACTAGAACCTGGTGTGCCGGCGCCACTAGGTGGAGGATTAGCCTATTGAGCCGTGGCACCGGCCTCACTCATTTTCATTATAAAATTTTAATTTTGTTTTGAACATTTAGGTTTCTAATCCACCTAGGATTGATTTTTGTATGGAGTGTTAGGAAGGGGTCCATTGGATTCTGTTTTTGTGTAGATAACTAGTTTACCTACTGCCATTTTGTAATAGTCCATTATTCCACAATGACCTACAATTCTGCCTTCTACAAAGGTCTTCAGAAAGTCCATAGAAATTACATGTAATGAAAAAACTGCATGGGTTTCAAATTTTTCTGCCTTCAAATCAATTTATCTTTTAATTCAATGTTCCCATAAACTTACAAAAAAGTTTATATGTGTGTGTGTGTGTGTGTATCTGAGAAACAAAGACAGAGAAGGACAAAGAGAGCTCCTACTGCTTCATTCCCCAAGTGCTTTGAATGACCCCATGTTGGGAGCCAAAACCAAGAACCAGGAACTTAATCCAAGTCTCCCACATGGATGACAGGAACCCATTCACTTGAACCATCACCACTGCCTCCACAGGTCTGCTTTAGCAGGAAGCTGGAGTCAGGAGCAGACCCAGATATCGAACCCAGGTACCAGTACTGGACGTGGGCACTTTCACTGGTGTCTCAATTGCTAAGCCAGTCACCTGCCCCTCCATGAGCTATTTGAACTACTCTTGAATATCTAAACTTCTCATATTATATGATGGCTTGTTTCTGGACTCTGTTCTGTTGTCTTAGTCTACTTGCTTATTCTTAACCAATACCACATTATGTTATTTTCTGTAGATTTTTAGTAATTTTGATGTTTGGCAGTACAGGCCCTCATACCTTTTTCTTTTTCAGAACTGTATTCTTGGTCACTTGCTTTTTCTTTAAACCCAGAACCTTTGGGGATTGAACTTATGTTGAATCTATTACCAGTTTGAGGATAACTGACATCTTTGTGACAATGAGTGATGCTGTTTATGAACATGTCTTCCCATTTATTAGGTCTTCAATGCTTTTGATTAACTTTTATCATATTCTTCTAAGCATAAAACTATTTGTTTGTTACTCTTAGGGACTTTAGGTTTTTTTGAATGTCTCATAAATACAAGTAAAGATAGGATTTTGAGTTTCTTGGTCATACATATGAATGAAAGTGATTTTTATATGTTGATTCTACTGTCTAATGAAATTCTTATATTCTGATAATATCTGTAGATTCTCTCTTAAGAATGAGATAGAAAACAAATAAAAGCAATTTTGTTTCATTTTATTCAACACCTTCTTTTTCTTCTTAATCAGCATACCTGGTCTTTAAATAAAACTTTAATGGGAAAAAATTTCATGTTGTTGATGATGTAGAGAATGCTTTTGATATTTTACCAATATATTTTAAGGATTGTTGCAGGTTTTTATACCCACCTTTTGTCCAGTTTCTATGTTAAACAAATGTTGGATTTAATCAGCTAGTTTTTCTACCTCCTTTCTATTAATGTGGTAAATTATATTAATGGATTTTTTAAGTTTAGACTTGCATTCTTGGGATAAACTTAACTTGTCACAATGGACTTATTTGTTGTTTTCACATTGTTAGGTTTGCTTTGTTTACTCAAAATATTTTACTTGTGTAATTCAATGGAGATTTTTTTATTTCATACTTTCCTTATCTGATTTTGGAATCAAAATTATACTCTCAATAAAATGAATTGGAGAATAGTGTCTTACCATTCTCAGAAAAAAATTGTGTAAAACTTGCATTTTCTAGTTTTGAAGTTTTAGAGCAGCCCTGTCCATCATGAATTGGCAGGCAGTGTTTTTTCTGAATGATTTATTATTTCAAACATACAACCCTTTAATATAAACTGATGAAATAACCCAAAATAGATATAGCTGAAACAGAAACTATAAATGATAGTAAAAGATATGAAATATGAAATGAGGAATGATGTAGTTAGAGTTCCAGGGAAGAGAACAGAAAGAACTGGAGAAAGACATTTGATGGAAAAGCTGGCTGAACTTTTTTCAAAAGTTATGAAGACATCAGATTTAAAATTAAAAAGAAATCCATCCCCAAAGTATTGTAGTGAAACATGCATATTTCACGAATTCTCTGTGCTTGTGTCTGGTGTGTATAGACTTATCTTTTAGTAATAGTAGCTTCTTTCCACTATTTCTCTTACATACTCTTTCAAACCTCCTGATCATTTCTGATGGTCTTATTCCTTTTCATAATTTCACTTTTTAAAAGATTTATTTATTTATTTGAAAGAGTTACAGAGAGGGAGAGGCAGAGATCTTCCAACCCCCCAGTTCACTCTCCAGATGGCTGCAATGACCAGCACTGGGTTGGGCCAAAGCTTCTTTTGGGTCTCCGAGGTCATTGGCAGGGGCCCAAGCACTTGGTCATTCTTTACTGCTTTTTCCAGGCCACTAGCAAGGAGCTGGATTGGAAGTGGAGTGTCCACAGGGGATGCCGGCATCACAGGCGGTGGCTTTACCCGTAACCCACAGCATTGGCCCCTCCTCTTTAGCTTTTTAAGTTTTCAATCTAGTATATATATATACTATACACACACAAACACACACACACACACACACACACACACACTTTTAATCTGGTAATTCCAATCTGAAATACTTGGATATCTTACTCTGCTCTCTTGTTGTTGCTGTCACTTCTACTGACTGGTGCAACATCAGTTATTTCCCTGTCAATCTCTGTAATGCTGACTTTTGCTTTCATCTGCTCATCTTTGTTTTTAGGTGTCCTGAGTTGAGGTTGTGCTTCTTTAAACTATATATGAGTTTGCTTATGCCAGATTTTCCTTAGCATCGCTTTAATTGTTTAAGTTTTCTTAGACAAACAAAGTTGTAAAAGCTCAACACAAAATCTGTGTACTAAAAGACTGTGGTTGTCGTGGTGGATTTGTTCTGAGAGGAGGAGCATGGTGGGGGCAAGAGGCGCGGAGTCACCACACAGACCCCAGGAGGCAGTATCTGAAGCCATCCAATCACAGCCTGTTGCCAGTCAGGCTCCGTTGCCAGGCGGGTTTCCAAGCCATTCCTGAGTAACTGACGTTTGCTTGCCAGTGGCCATCTTGGCATGGCCTTCTCATTCCACCACATTGTCAGCAATGGTATGGCCAAGAATCATGCCTCCCATTGCTCAAAAATAAACAAAAAGGGGGGAAATGTGGTGGAATGAGAAGGCCATGCCAAGGTGGCTGCTGGCAAGCGAGCATCAGTTACTCAGGAATGGCTTTGAATCCCACCTGGCAACGGAGCCTGCCTGGCAACAGGCTGTGATTGGATGGTTTTGGAAACTACATGGCAAACGAAGCCTGCCTGGCAACAGGCTGTGACTGGTTAGGGCATAAACTGCCCCTTGACCGGGTTGGCTGCCTTCGCTATTTAAGCTGCTGTACCAAATGAAATAAACCAGTCTGCTGGCTGCTTGCCTCTAGCCCGCTTTCATCCGACTCCCTCCTGGGGTCTGTGTGGTGACTCCGTGCCTCTTGCCCCCACCACGCTCCTCCTCTCAGAACGAATCAACCTCAACACATGATGACAGATGTCTAGGCTGTACTTTCTTGTTTTATTATTTTATTTAAAAATTTTTATTTTTTTTATTTAAGAGGTAGAGTTACAGACGGTGAGAGGGAGAGACATACAGGTCTTCCATCTGCTGGTTCACTCCCCAGATGGCCACAGTGGCCAGAGCTGAGCTGATCTGAAGCCAGGAGCCCAGAGCTTCTTCCAGGTCTCCCATGCAGGTGCAGGGGCCTAACGACTTGGGCCATCTTCCACTGTTTTCCCAAACCATAACAGAGAGCTGGGTTGGAAGAGGAGCAGCTGAGACTTGAACTGGGGCCCATATGGGATGCCAGCACTGCAGGGGGAGGATTAACCTGTGCACAGCGCTGGTCCCCAGATTGTGCTTTTTTAAATCCAAAGCACTCAGTTTACTTTGTTAGCAGATGTACTTCTTTTCTTAGCCCAACCTTTTTCTGATTCACCACCTTTCAAAGTTCATGGTGGTTTAACAACTATTTGTCTCCTGATAAATGCCAGGCAGGGCTTTGAATCTGGCACCTCTTGGTACCCATAACTTCTGCATGAACTTCCCACTCTGGTGGATTTCTCTTTCATGTAAGCTTAGCTGTACAATTAGATCCCTTCTCCTCCCCTTAGGATTTCTTTTATTTTATATTAAAAATTTTCAAAATACCCAGTTATCTATATTGCTAGGAATAGAAATCTTACAGATTTTTTTAAAATTTTAAAAAGATTTATTTACTTATTTGAAAGAATTATAGAGAGACATAGAGAGAAAGAGACCTTCCATCTGTTGACTCATTTCCCATATGGCCACAATGGTCAGGGCTGGGCTAGGCCGAAGCCAGGAGCTTCATCCAGGTCACCTATGTGGGTGGAAGGGGACCAAATGCCTGGATCATCTTCCATTACTTTTCCTAGGCCATTAGTGGGGAGATGCATTGGAAGTGGAGCAGCCAGGACACAAATCAGCATCCATATGGGATGCCAGTGTCATGAGCAGCAGCTTTACTTGCTGTGCCACAATGCTGGCCCCTCTGCAATTTTGAACATTATTATTTTGGATGATTCTGGCTTGGGAACTCACAGTATCTGGGTAGATGCTTATTTCTCCATGTCTCCGTTACATTAAACTTCTGTGCATTTATTTGAGTATTGGTGGAGAAGGGGTCATTATAGACCTACAGAAGAAAATAATGAAAATTTCTAACATTCCAAATTATAAAAATTAATGGTATCTTTCTGTATCAGGTAGTAGAACTGCAAAATAGATTATCTGAAGAATCAAAGAAAGCAGATAAATTAGATTTTGAATATAAGCGGCTAAAAGAAAAAGTTGACAGTCTTCAAAAAGAAAAAGATGTGAGTATATGTAATAAAACGTTTTGGTTTGAGCACTGCTAAAATTAGGGCAGTGAAATTTAATTCATCTTTTGACTATTAATTCATTCTATTTGTGATAAAAATGAGAGTTCCTGACTTCTCCTTGTGTTTCAGAAATAGATCTAAAATAAAAACGTTTTTATTTCCATTCTAACTTTTTTTATTCCTTTTCCACTGCTGCTGCCTCTTTTACACTGTTTTGCCCATAGCTAGATTTGTGTAGCTCTTGTTTTTCTGTATGATTGGTTCAGAGGATACTTCTTTCTCTTGGTTACCATGTGTTAAACCTTTTAAAAACACATTTACTTTGTCATGATTTATGAATATTTAAAATATTCTTTGATCATGTATGTCTAATGGGAAGAAAAAGAAATTATTTATCCTGGAGACCTACATCCATAATTAGATAAATTCTGGATTGAAATTGGAATTTTGCTTTTTTTCTTTTCAAAAAAACTTATGTACCATTAAGGTTAGAGTACATAGCTTTGCTTCTTTTATTTGTTTGTGGATAGTGTACAAAGATTACTTTGTACATAGTAATCAGTGTTGTTAAATGGAAAAAACAAAATTAAAAGAAAAAATACTTGATCTTTTTCTTACATTGTGGTTCTTGCAGAAGGAAAGATAAAAAGGTAAAATGTGTAAGTTCACTGTTGTTTACTACTTAGATAAGTTGAAGATTACTGATGAACAAACGTGTTATACAGGAGGCTAACCTGGTTTTTGTTTCTCCAGAGACTACGAACAGAAAGGGATTCCTTAAAGGAAACCATTGAAGAACTTCGATGTGTACAGGCTCAAGAAGGGCAGCTCACAACTCAAGGTAAATACAAGATGATTTATGAGGATACTTCAAAATTTCATGGAAAATGGAATGAAAAAATGATTATTTTGGTGCAAAAATTTGAAATCCATGCATATGGGAGGTCTTCATAAAGTTCATGGTGAATGCATTTTATGAAAAGACTACATGGATTTCAAAGTTCTTGCACCAAAATAAACATTTTTTAATTTATTTATTTGAATGGCAGAGTTACAGAAAGGCAGAGGCATTGAGAAAGGTCTTCTATCCCCTGGTTCTCTCCCAAGATGGCTGCAACAGCGGGAGCTGAGCCAATATGAAGCCAGGAGCCAGGAGCTTCTTCTGGGTCTCCCACATGGGTGCAGGGGCCCAAGGACTTGTTCCATCTTCTATTGCTTTCCCAGGCCACAGCAAAGAGCTGGATCCAAAGTGGAGCAGTTGGGAGTCAAAACGACACCTATGTGGGTTGCTGGTGCTGCAGGCAGCGGCTTTACCTGTTACACCACAGCGCACGCCCCACAAAATAAACATCTTTTAGTTTCATTTTTCTACATATTTTTTAAAGTTCCCTCATATTTCTGATGATATCAGTTAAAATATTAAGTTCACATTTAAGTGATTACACCAGTGGATTGAAATGGAAAAGTGGGGCCAGTGTTGTGGCGCAGTGGGTTAACACCCTGGCCTGAAGCGCCGGCATCCCATCTGGGCGCCGGTTCGAGTCCCAGCTGCTCCACTTCCCATCCAGCTCTATGCTATGGCCTGGGAAGGCAGTAGAAGATGGACCAAGTCCTTGGGCCCCTGCACCCGCATGGGAGACCCTGAAGAAGCTCCAGTTCCTGGCTTCAGATCGGCACAGCTCCTGCTGTTGTGGCCAATTGGGGAGTGAACCAGCAGATGAAGACCTCTCTCTCTCTCTCTCTCTCTCTCGCTCTGCCTCTCCTCTCTCTGTGTAACTCTGACTTTTAAATAAATAAATAAATCTTTAAAGGAAGAAAGATAGAAATGGAAAAGTGGTAAGAGGCAGTAAAACAGATGTTTTTAGCTGTTACCCAGGTTTTATAGGCTACAGTTGTGGGTCTAGATTTGGCTGCCCAATTAAAAGGAATTTTTTTTAAACATTTGAGATTCATTAGTTGAAAAGTATTTGTTAAAAATTATCTCTGTTTACCTGGAAAGTTTTATTCTGAAAACTTCTCATGACTTCCTTAAAGTTTATTAGACTTTTTAAATCAGTGATTTTTAAAATTTTTTCTCAAATGAAATAAGTGGAGTGGGTTTAATTTGGGAATTTGCATTCAAAACCTGTTGTTTGTGACCTGGTGGGGTCAGCACTTGGCCCCTCAGCCATCACGCTGGAGCCTGGGATTTTTGACAGATGACATGTAGCCTTGTTTTGTTCACTTTCACCAGAAACAAGCCCCTAGCATTTCTGTCACTTCCTTTCACCCGTGCTGTTTCCTTCTCTCAAGGCTGCTCTCTTAATTTCATCTTGTAAGCCCCTCTCTGTTGTCGCTGCCCATCAATTCTTTTCTGGCCTCCTTGTCCTGTTTACCTCACTACTCTTTCTCCCATCCTCTTCACCTGTTTCTATACTAGGCTTCTCAAATCCTGATTCAAACAGCCTAAAGTTTTTCTCCGTATTCCAAATAATTAAGGTCAGCTAAAGAAAATATGTATTTTTCTTGATTATCTTCACCAGAAATAAATCATTTCTAATTATAATCAGATCCTCATTGTTGGCCTGGCAATTCTTTCATGTATCTCTAATTAACTCCATAATGGTTTTTCCAAAATTCTAAGAATCTAACCAAAACCTTAACCCCTTTTCTCTTGATGTCTTTTTTTTTTTAGAGATGTATTTATTTATTTGAAAGTCAGAGTTTCACAGAAGAGAGGCAGAGAGAGAGAGAGCGAGAGAGAAAGAGGTCTTCCATTCTATGGTTCACTCCCCAATTGGCTGCCGTCGGAGCTGCGCCAATCTGAAGTCAGGAGCCAGGAGCCTCTTCCGGGTCACCCACGCGGGTGCAGGGGTCTAAGGACTTGGGCCATCTTGTACTGCTTTCCCAGGCGGTAGCAGAGAGGTCAATCGGAAGTGGAGCAGCCAGGACTTGAACCGGCGCCCAGATGGAATGCCGGCGCTTCAGGCCTGGGCGTTAACCCACTGCGCCACAGCTCCGTCCTCTCTTAATTTCTTTATCAAGAAAAGAAGAAAAAATATACATCTCATACATTCTTTTTTTTTTTTTTTTAATTTATTTATTTTTATTTTATTTTTTTTTTTGACAGGCAGAGTGGACAGTGAGAGAGAGAGACAGAGAGAAAGGTCTTCCTTTGCCGTTGGTTCACCCTCCAATGGCCGCCGCGGCCAGCGCGATGCGGCCGGCGCACCGCGCTGATCCGATGGCAGGAGCCAGGACCCAGGTGCTTTTCCTGGTCTCCCATGGGGTGCAGGGCCCAAGCACCTGGGCCATCCTCCACTGCACTCCCTGGCCACAGCAGAGGGCTGGCCTGGAAGAGGGGCAACCGGGACAGAATCCGGCGCCCCGACCGGGACTAGAACCCGGTGTGCCGGCGCCGCTAGGCGGAGGATTAGCCTAGTGAGCCGCGGCGCCGGCCTCATACATTCTTAAATTAGTTTATTTACTGCTTGTCAGATCCTTTGACCTAGGAGTTTTGCTGTAGTAATTTACCCTACCTCTGTTTCTCTCCCTGCCTTTCAAATAAATAAATAAGTAAATCCTTTAAAGAAAATGGAGAGATTTTATTATTCAGGTAATACAAAATTCCATATAACTAAGATGACAGTTCCCATATTTTAAAGTTTCAATGCGATCCCAGTCAAAAGCTCAGCAGACTGTACTAGTTGACAGTGACAAACTTATTCTAAAATTGTGTGAAAAGGCAGAGGAGCCAAAATAATACAAAAAAGCCTTGAAAAAATTGGAAAACTTACATATCTTGATTTTTAAAACTATTATGAAACTACTTTAAGACAGTATTGGACCTTCATAAAGATACAGCATTTGATATAATATACCACAACGATAAAAGGAAATGACAAAAACACATGATACTCTCAGTTGTTTTAGATAAGACACTTGACAAAATGTAACACCTATTTGTGGTTTTTAAAACTCAGTAAACTTGGAAGGGGAGAAATCTTCCTCAACATGATGAAGACTATATATGAAAAACCTATATTTGCCCTCATATTTAATTTTAAAAGATTGAGGTATTCCCCTCTCAGATTAGGAATTAGGCAAATATGCCCTTTCTGTCACTTTTATTCAACATAGTACTGGAAATTCTGGCCAAAAAAAGAAAATTACATGTTTTTGCATGTCCACATAAGAAAGAATGAAGTCAGACCCTTACCTCACACCACGTACAAAAATTAATCAGACTTAAATACTCACATAAGTGCTGAAATTATACAGCTCTGGAATCCTCTTTCCCTTGGAGTGGTGGTGGTGACAGGCCTTGTGCAGTCATGGCCAAGATGGAGGCTTGTGACCTTGATGGCAAGGAGACGGAGGAGCTGCTGACAGCCAGATGCCTTGAGATGGTGCTGCCCATGCTGTGTCCACACTCTCCAAGATTCAAATTGTCCGAACGTCTGTTAGCTGTGTGTGCTCACCGTTGTTAACCAGGCCTAGAAAGAAAGTTCTACAAGGGCAACAAGTGCAAGCCCCTGGACCTGCAGCCCAAGCACGAGGAGAACCTGAAAACCACTCAGCAGCAGCTCAAGGAGCAGCTGTACCCTCTGGGGAAATAGCAGTCAAGGCCTGAGCCCCGTGTGTCAACAGAAACATGAAAGCTTTTAAAAAAATTTTTTTTAGAAGAAAACACAAAGGAAAATCTTTCTGACATTGGATATGGCAGTGGTTCTCTGGAATTGATACCAAAAGCAGAGGCAACAAAAGAAAAAATAGATGAATTGAGCTTCATCAAAATTAAAAACTTTGGTTTCAGAGAAAAAGGTCAATCAAGTGGAGGCAATCCACAGAATAGGGAAAATATAAGCAAGTCATATATCTGCCAGAGCTTATTGTGTGAAAATTTGAAAAATTCTGTAACTCAACAGCAACACAAAACCAATTTACTATGGAAAAAGTACTTGAATACCTAAAGATAATATGCAGGCTGGCGCCACGGCTCAATAGGCTAATCCTCTGCCTTGTGGCGCCAGCACACTGGGTGCTAGTCCCGGTCGGGGCGCCGCATTCTGTCCCGGTTGCCCCTCTTCCAGGCCAGCTCTCTGCTGTGGCCAGGGAGTGCAGTGGAGGATGGCCCAGGTGCTTGGGCCCTGCACCCCATGGGAGACCAGGAGAAGCATCTGGCTCCTGCCTTCAGATCAGCGTGGTGCGCCGGCCGCAGCGCGCCGGCCGTGGCGGCCATTGGAGGGTGAACCAACGGCAAAGGAAGACCTTTCTCTCTGTCTCTCTCTCTCACTGTCCACTCTGCCTGTCAAAAAAAAAAAAAAAAAATTTAAAAAAAATGGTAAAAAAAAATAAAGAGAATATGCAGTGGTCAGTAAGTACATGAGCAGGGACTCAGTGTCATTATTCATTAAAAAAATGCTAATTAAAACCTCAATAAAATATAGTGCCAGTTAGGATGGGTAATACCAAAAACATAAAAGAAAATAAATGTTGGCAAGGATATAGAAACAACCCAAATTTTTGGTAAGAGATGAACATGTGTGTGCATACTATGGAACATTCACTGGCCATGAAAAGCAAAGAAGTTCTGATAAAAACTAACATGTATGAATCTGTAAAACACTGTGTTAAGTGAAGTAAGCTAGACACAAAGTTTCCATGAGTGCGTGTATGTGAGGTGCTTCAAGTGGACAAATCATTGAGACAGAAAGTAGAACATGGTTCCCACAAGAGAAATGGAGTGTTACTTTCAGCTTAATGGTTGTAGAATTTCTGATTTGGGTAATGAGAAAATTTTTAAAATAATGGTGGTGGTACATAACTTTACACTTAAAGTGGTAAGACAATAATATTGTAAGACTACTGTGACATGATCATTTACTTGAGAAAAACTGATTTACCTGTGAAAATTAGTGTTCCCAAGTAGGGTTTCATGTATAACTTGTATCGTTGAGCTAAACTGTGTATTCATGTTTGTGTATTTACAGGGCTAATCCCTCTGGGAAGTCAGGAATCTTCAGACAGTCTGGCAGCAGAGATTGTTACACCTGAGATCAGGTAGGAGCGTGTGATGCTGGCAGTCCTGCACAGGACAACCTGGTTCTCTTGCAGTGTAAAGAAGCCAGTTCTTCATTGTCACTGATAACTTTCAACATGGACTCTGTTAACTCTATGTTCTCAGCATGTTGGAAGCTTTTTTTTTTTTTTTTCAAATTTATATTTATTTTGAAAGATGGGGGAAGGGAGAGACAGAGGGAGAGGGAGAGAGAAAGATTGATCTACCATCTGCTGGTTCATTCCCCAAATGGCTGCAACAGCCAGTTCTGGGTCAGGTGGAAACTAGGAGTCAAAAACTCTATCCTGGTCTCCCACTTGGATGGTGGACACTTGGATCATCTTCTGCTGCCTTCCCAAGCGCATTAGCAAGAAGCTGGATTGGAAGTGGAACAGCCAGCTCTCAAACTAGCACTCTGGCTTAACCAACCCACTGTGCCACAGCACAGGCCCAGAAGCTGTCTTAAACTGACCTAATAGAGAATTGATTTTTTTTTTTTTTTAAGATTTATTTATTTATTTGACAGAGTTACATGGAGAGAGAAGGAAAGGTAGAGAGAGACAGATCTTCCATCCGCTGGTTCATTCACCGGTTGGCCACAACTGCCGGAGCTGCACCGATCCAAAGCCAGGAGCCAGGAGCTTCTTCCGGGTCTCCCACACGGGTGCAGGAGCCAAGGACTTGGACCATCTTCTACTGCTTTCCCAGGCCAAAGCAGAGAGCTGGATCAATAGTGGAGCAGCTGGGACTGGAACTGGTGCCCAAATGGGATGCCTGCAC